>NC_133460.1:103588959-103888959 GCF_048565385.1 Saimiri boliviensis
TTTTGACCGGTTACTTAAGGTATTCCATTCACTCTACTAAGTACTTTATGCGTTTTCACTGGTTCTTTCACTCTTCTTCTCTTTCCCTCCTTTCTCCCTTCCTTCTTTTCTTTTCTTGTCTTTTCTCTGTCTTCTTTTCTTTTCTCTTCTCTTCTTTTCTTTCTGATGGAGTCTTGTTCTGTAGCCCAGGCTGGAGTGCAGTGGTGCAATCTTGGCTCATTGCAACCCCTGCCTCCCGAGTTCAAGCGATTCTCCTGTCTAGCCTCCCAAGTAGCTGGGACTACAGGTGCATGCCACCATGCCTGGTGAATTTTTTGTGTTTTTAGTAGAGACGAGGTTTCATTGTGTTAGCCAGGATGGTCTTGATCTCTTGACCTCATGATCTGCCTGCTTTGGCCCCTCAAAGTGCTGGGATTACAGGTGTGAGCCACCAGGTCCGGCCTCTTTCTTTCTTTTTTAAAGAGACAGGGTTTTGCTTTCTCACCCAGGCTAGAGTGCAGTGGCATGATCATAGCTCAGTGTAGCCTTGACCTCCTGGGTTCAAGCAATCCTCTTGTCTTAGCCTTTCAAGTATCTGGGACCATGGGAATGCACCACCATGCCCGGCTAATAATTCTTTATTTATTTATTTATTTATTTAAAAAATTTTTTTTTTGAGACGGAGTTTCGCCCTTGTTACCCAGGCTGGAGTGCAATGGCACGATCTCGGCTCACCGCAACCTCCGCCTCCCGGGCTCAGGCAATTCTCCTGCCTCAGCCTCCAGAGTAGCTGGGATTACAGGCACGCACCACCATGCTCAGCTAATTTTTTGCACCATTAGTAGAGACGGGGTTTCACCATGTTGACCAGGATGGTCTCGATCTCTTGACCTCGTGATCCACCCGCCTCGGCCTCCCAAGGTGCTGGGATTACAGGCTTGAGCCACCGCGCCCGGCCTAATTCTTTATTTTTTTAAGAAACCGGGCCTCATTATGTTTCCCAGCCTGGTCTCAAACTCCTGGGCTCAAGCAATCCACCTGTCTTGGCCTCCCAAATGCTGAGATTGCAGGCATGAGCCACCATGCCCTGCCCTTTAAGACTTCTATCTTACTGTTTCTTTTTCTGTCACACAGGTGACATTAATACCTCAACCACCACTCTGCAGCATAGAATGCTTTATCTCTTCATCCTTAGAGGGATCCTATTAGGATTGTGCCATTATCACCCCCAGTATCCCCATTTTGCAGGTGAGGAAATTGAGGCTTAGGGAGGTTTAGTAACTTGCCCAAAGTCATGTATCTTCTCAGGTGTCCAAACCAAGCAAAAGAGGATGACTCCGGAACTCCCTTTCCATCTCTGCTTATGTCCAGGACCCACTCCCTTGCCATTTGGGAAGGAAGGTATAGGCCTTTGCTTTATAGCCTGTTTCTCTGAGTTTCTGGTTTTTGTTCAATCACAGGGGACTGTGAGCTAGTTAAGGGCTTTTTTTTTTTTTTTTTTTTAATTGAGAAAGTGCCACCGCCCATCATATCTCTTATAGATGTTTCAAAAGCTGGGTGTAAAGTGAACTCGAATGAAGTAAATTATAGTAGAGTGAAACCTATTTCTTGATTATTTTCTTTTGAAAAACAAGATTGTTCTAGAAAGTGTCCCAGAAGGCCACAGCTTCCAGAGGAACTGGGCTTCAAGGAATGGGGCTCTAGGACCTGTCTTGGGGCATGTACCTGTTCCTGTGCCTGGCTGTCCCCCATCCCCTAGATCATGGATGCTGCTGCCGGACTGTATTCTCTTGTGCAGATATTAATGGCGCTCAATAGTGCCGGGGCCAGGTTGCAGTGGGGCTGCTTATTGTCTAGCCCAGAGGTTGCAAACTGACTCACACACTATTTTAAAAATCAGAAAATTTCACGTAACCTTTCTGATTTAAGACTTCTTTTTAGAAAATTCAAAGTTTTGGCGATATTGGGTAAGAAGTTTTGTACAGCAGCATTTGTCTGCAGTTAAGTATTTCTTTCTTTTCTTTTCTTTTTTCTTTTTTTTTTTTTTTTTTTTTTTTTTTTTGAGATGCAGTCTTGCTCTGTTGCCCAGGCTAGAGTCCAGTGGCATGATCTTGGCTCACTGCAAACTCCGTCTCCCAGGTTCGAGCAGTTCTCCTGCCTCAGCCTCCCAAGAAACTGGGACTACAGGCATGCACCATTGTACCCAGCTAATTTTTCTGTTTTTAGTAGAGATAGGGTTTTGACATGCTATCCAGGCTGGTCTTGAACTCCTGACCTCAGGTGATCCACCTGCCTTGGCCTTCCAAAGTGCAGGTAAATATTGATTGTCTCTTTTGTGGCAAGATTCCAGTCTCTTCCTTTTACCACAGACCACAGTAGTTCCTCTTGCCTCATATCAAGTCCCCTTTACTCATTTCTATCACCTGACCAGCCTCTGGTTTCAGGGCCCACCTTCCGTAGTGTATTTGCCTTACCTTTTTTTTTTAAATTTATTTTTGAGACGGAGTCTCACTCTGTCACCCAGGTTGGAGTGCAGTGGCATGATCTTGGCCCACTACAACCTCTGCCTCCCAGGTTCAAGTGATTCATGTGTCTTAGCCACCTGAGTAGCTGGGATTGCAGGCACATGCCACCATGGCTAGCTAATTTTTGTATTTTTAGTAGAGCTGGGGTTTCACTATGTTGGCCAGGCTGGTCTCGAACTCCTATGCTCAAGTGATTTGCCCCCCTTGGCCTCCCAGAGTGCTGGGATTACAGGCATAAGCCATCGTGCCTGGCCTGTATTTGCCTTACAAACTGTGCAAATTATCTAAAAAGAACAAATTCTCATTTGAAAAAATAAGCACTTTGGCTGGCACAGGATTGACTTAAAACAAAATTTCAATAGGCACTGATTTTGTCATTAATGCTGAGAAGAGGCAAAAACTCTATATGGATACTTAGAAGTAAGACTGCGTTAGAATGGAAGAGATGGCAGGCATTGATTTGGAGTCTCCAGCATACTAAAGGGAAGGGCTTTCTTCAAATGAAAAGTGATACAGAAGGCTAAATGATAGAAGAAGTATTCAGGGGCTTGAAGGCCTTCCAGCTTCAGGGGGCCAGAGGGAGGGAGGGAGCTGAGGAGGTCAGGTCATGTGGGGTGGGGAAGAGAGAGAGACCCTTCCGTCAGCCTTACCCCCTCCCCATGGGAACACTGGAAAATAGAAAGGAAATGGAAGCAAGTGCGCTGGGAAATGCCCAAGTTTCAGCTTAAATGATGCTGTTTACATGTTCTTACAGGAAAGACTATTATGGGCCAGCTCTAGCTGTTAATGAGTTGTCTGTCTGTCAGGAGAGGCCAGGATGGAGGAAGGGGCTGTAGTTAAGGGTTAGAAAGGGCTCTAAGCTTTGCTTCTTGCATTTCCTGTCTTTAAACTTACAATCTGCTTGGGAACTAAAGGGCTTGAGGGTGAGGGGGTGCTGATCTAGGGAGGAAGGAGTTTCTTTCTGTGTGCGTGTTTTTCATGTCCTATTTCCTGGGTCCAGAGAGGTTTTCTGCTCTGACGAAGAGAGGGGGTGCCCCTCAAAGTGGATGGGTCAAAAGACAGTTCTGCCCTCTGCTGTGCTGGTGACAGGTGGGAGGGTCAGACTTTATCAGTTTCCTGGATGGAGGCTGGACAGGAAGTGGGGGGCCTTCCGCTGAAGATCTCAATTAAACTTTGGACTTGCTCACCCAGGGAGGTGGCGTGATTTCCTCTGGAGGTTTAAAATAAAGAGCAGTTACTTGATTCCATCTGGAATGGAGGGTGTGGCCCGCACTGGGATGGACCCAGTGGTCTCTCCAGCCTTCTTTTTCTGATACTACACACCCCACCCCTCACCCGCCTGAGAAATTTCTGGAATTGGGTTTAATCTCAGTACATTAGGATTACTCCTAGAAATAAAGCATCCCTGGATCATTTGGCTTCTTGGACAACAAGGAGGAAAATACCCGACTTCTCTTAGACATGTGGGGTTTGCACCAACCACCTGAGCTTCAGTGCCAGCAAGCTGGGCAAAGAGAATCTTACTTTACTTAAAAGTGAACTGCATGGGGCTTGACTCAAGGCCTGAGATTGATACATTCCAATTTGCTCTCTGGAAGTGGTTAGCCACATTCTTCTGGGCTCAGATAGGAAATGATGACCCTAGAGAAGGGTAATCATATGGCCAGTGTCAGGACTAATAGTGCCCCCTTTCATTCTTGAAAGGGTCCCTGTTTAGGCAATAAACTTGATGGTTATTCTGCCATGAAAGGGCAGAAAAAGCTCAGCAGAAAACTTTGCTTTGGAAGAGGGGTGTTGAAGCCAAGGCATTAGAGAAATATGATTTTTTATTTAACTATATATATGGTTTTCTTTTTTGGTAATCTAAATGACATGTACAGCTTTCAGAGCCTGATTCCTTGCTGGACAGAGAGGAAGGAGGTTTTGTTAATGAGAAGCTTATTTTCAAAGTCAAGTTGGGTGTAATAAAAGAAACAAAAGAGCTCCCCAGTTACGGGCCTTTTCTATGCTGGGACTTCGGGGTGACAAGAGCTTGAGCGGCCTTCTGTCACATATATGGGACAGGTCCTCAAGGAGCAGAAGGGCTTTTGCTTTTTTGTTTTCTTTTGAGACACAGTCTCACTCTGTCTCCCAGGCTGGAGTGCAGTGGTATAATCTCTGCTCTCTGCAACCTCCGCCTCCTGGGTTCAAGTGATTTTCCTGCCTCAGCGTCCTGAGTAGCTGGGATTACAGGCACCCACCAACACACCTGGCTAATTTTTTGTATTTTTAGTAGAGATGGTGTTTTGCCATATTGCCACGCTGGTCTTGAGCTCCTGACTTCAGGTGATCTGCCCACCTTGGCCTCCTAAAGTCCTGGGATTATAGATGTGAGCCACTGTGCTTGGCCTGTTCTTTTTTTTTTTTTTTTAAATGATGTGGTCTTACCACGTATCCCAGTCTGGACTCGACTCCTGGGCTCAAGCAATCCTCCTGCCTCAGCCAGTCTAGCTCCCAGTAGCTAGGACTATAGGCCCAAGCCACTGCACCCAGCCAGGAGTAATTTTGAAAGGCAAAAGGACCACGACTTGATACTGCACATCTAGAACATCCAGGAATTCATATGCCCAGGCCAAAGGGCCCTGAGGTCGGAGCAGGCAGGATTGTCTCAGCCCTTTACTGGGGGTCACTTGTTCTGTCCTTGACCGTGGACGATTGTAAAGAGTAGAGATTAGAGACTGGAAAAAAATCCTTGCTCTGGTCCCTTGTCCCATGTTTCCTGGTGGACTGACCTGTAGCAGATAGCTGTCCTCCTCTGGACTCAGCTTCCTCATCTGTAATGTGGGGAGGGTGCCATCATTTGTCCCCGGGGCTTCTCTGAGAACCAAATGGAGAAGAGTATAGGCCACCATGAGCTGGAGTGAGCCATACCCACATGAGTGGTTGTCCCTGTTGTCCCTGTGTGCTCACAAAAAATGCCACTTCCTACGGGCAAAAGGGGAAGTGACCCTAGAATACCTTTGTGTCAGGAGGGATGCATCTCAAATGGCCTGTAGTGCACTCTCTTCCCAGCCCTGTCAGAAACTGACAGGTTCAGTAAGACTGCCAGAATGTGCAACTAGCTTTTCCTGATAGGTCTTTCTTCCAATTCTGTTCCACACGGTGCCTAACTGCAAACTTCTTTCAGAACACCTTTCATGAAAATGAAGCTGGCATAACTGCAGAAAGAGAGTTTATGGCAGTGTGATATGTAATTGTGAAAAATGGCAGGGTGGCTGGCACATAGGGGGTGTTCATTCATTCACCCATCGAGCCCTTCACTGTTCCCAGGCCCTAGGACAGTCAGGGTAGCTGGGCATAGGGTCTCTGCCTTGATTGTGGAACTTACCTGCTTGAGGGCATTGCCTGGAAACCACACCAGTGGAGAGAAGGAAGAACCATTTTCCTTCACCTTCTTAGGTGCAGTGGATGGGGGCTACAAATGCAGTTAATAAAAGACAGATTAACAAGAGAGAAAATAGATTTAATTGGATTCTTAGGCACTAGAGTTCACAGAGAAATGTGGCTCATGGAAACAGCTAGGATTTGGGACTTGCATACCATCTTAGGCCAAAAAAGAAAAGGATTTTTGGGCTTCTGGAGGGTAGGGAAGCCATACAAAGGTAAGGGGAGGAAGTATGTGGTAAATAAGGGTTTAGTAAGTAAGAGTTGTCTCAGGTGCTAAGAGTTGTCTGGTTTTCTTCCTGCTGTGGTGGAGTAGGGAGACATCTTTACAAGTAGAAATTTATGTCCTGCTTTTAGGTAGAAAGGAGAAGGGCACAGAGCTAATTGCCTTCAGCTGAAAATAATTCTTAAGCCAAAGTGGTATATTTTGGGGTGGCATATTCCGGCCCTCTTCATTAATAACTTACACCCTATTAAAGAAGAATAACAGTTAAGAGACCAGAGATCTGATGGTTTTATGAGGTACTCTTTCCCCTTGGCTTGGCACTTCTCCTTCCTGCCACCTTGTGAAGAAGTGCCTTGCTTCCACTATGATTGTAAGTTTCCTGAGGCTTCCAAAGCCATGCTGAACTGTGAGTCAATTAAACCCCCTTCCTTTATAAATTACCCAGTCTTGGGCAGTTCTTAAAGCAGTGTGAAAATGGACTAATAGGCTGAGCACGGTGGCTCACGCCTGCAATCCCAGAACTTTGGGAGACTGAGGCGGGCGGATCACCTAAGTTCAGGAGTTCAAGACTAGCCTGGCCAACATGCTGAAACCCATCTCTATTAAAATTGCAAAAATTAGCTGGACATGGTGGCGTACCTATAATCCCAGCTACTTGGGAGGCTGAGGCAGGAAAATTGCTTGAACCTGGGAGGCGGAGGTTGCAGTGAACTGAGATTGCATTACTGCACTCCAGCCTGAGTAACAGAGCAAGACTCTGTCTAAAAAAAAAGAAGGAAAGAAAAAGAAAGTGGACTAATACAGCAGGATTGTGGCACCTAGGGCGGTGAGCACTCTGTCTGCAGGTTAGTTGGCCAGATCGTTTGTCCCATCTGATCAGTATGTACCTATTGAAATCTCTATATTAAAATATAGAATCTGGGCCAGGCACGGTGGCTCAAGCCTGTAATCCCAGCACTTTGGGAGGCCGAGGCGGGTGGATCACGAGGTCAAGAGATCGAGACCATCCTGGTCAACATGGTGAAACCCCGTCTCTGCTAAAAATACAAAAATTAGCTGGGCACAGTGGCGCAGCCTGTAATCCCAGCTACTCAGGAGGCTGAGGCAGGAGAATTGCCTGAACCCAGGAGGCGGAGGTTGCGGTGAGCCGAGACTGCGCCATTGCACTCCAGCCTGGGTAAGAAGCGCGAAACTCCATCTCAAAATAAATAAATAAATAAATAAATAAATAAATAATATAGACTCATGAAAAATAATATATAAACTCATAAATGCAAGAGTAGAACATTTAAAAAAAACTCACTGTAGTGCTTAGAAACCCTTCGACAGCAAGTGACAGCAACTCAAATCTAATTAGTTTATACAAAAAAGAAAATTTATGGACTCATATGTCTGGGAATATTCCTGGATCCAAGGATTCAAACAATGTCCCCAGTTTTTGTCTTTCTTTCTTTCTTTTTTTTTCTGTCCCTATCTCTCAGCTCTGCTTGTCTTTCCTCTGCTTAATTCTTGGCTGGGTCAGGGGGTCAAAGAACAGCTTGCTTAACAACCCCAAGGCAAATAGAGCTTTTCTGAAAACCAGCAGGAAAATCATGGAAAGGACTCTCTTGGGAAGGGTGGTGGGGATCATGTGGAATGACTGTTTCTGATGAAGGGGATGAAGGAATGCCACACAGTGAAAACCAAGATTGCGTGAGCACCAGGCACCCCTGATAGGACCCAGCAGCTCATCAGTCACTTCTCTGCCTGAGTGGTAAGAGCTTAGATTTTATAGTTGTTTTCAATAACAAAAATAACATTTTATAAAGAGCATAATCTGACCCAGAGGATAGTATCCTTTCTGTCACATTATGATTGGGGACAAAATAGACATGAGGGTTTAGCACACTGTCTCTGTAAAGAACAGATGATAAATGGCTAAGGCTTATGGGCCATATGGTTTCTGTAGCAGGCACTCAACTCTGCCATTGTAGTTTGAAAGCAGCCACGGGCTATACCTAAACAAATGGGTGTGACTGTGTGCCAATAAAACTTTATTTATAAGAACAGGTGTTGGGCCAGATTTGGCCCACAGGCTTTGTCTTGCATCCCTTTCATATAAACATCACTGAAAAATTTATATTCCAATAGGCCATAGGACACTGCTCTAAAGTAAATTGTATGTTTTTAAACCATGTGTTTGATAAAAGGTTAATATGTTAAATATATAAGGAACTTGTACTACTCAATAACAACAAAAAATCCTGATTAAAAAATGAACAAAGGAATTGAACAGACATTTCTCTAAAGAAGATATACAAATGGGCTGGGCACAGTTGCTCGTGCCTATAATCCTAGCACTTTAGGAGGCTGAGGCAGGTAGATCACTAGGTCAGGAGTTTGAGACCAGCCAGCCAACATGGTGAAACCCCCTCTCTACTAAAAATACAAAAAATTAGCCAGATGTGATGGCAGGTGCCTGCAATCGTAGTTACTTGGGAGGCTGAGGCAGGAGAATATCTTGAACCCAGGAGGAAGAGGTTGCAGTGAGCCGAGATTGTGCCACTGCACTCCAGCCTGGGTGACAGAGCGAGACCCTGTCTTAAAAAAAAGAAGATATACAAATGACTGTCAAGTATATGAAAAGAGGCTCAATATTATTAATTATTAGAAAAATGCAAACCAAAACTTCAACATGTTCCCTGGGCAACAAAGTGAGACCCCATCTCTACAGAGAAAATAAAAAATTAGCTGGGTGTGGTAGCTTGGGCCTGTAGTTCTAGCTACACAGGAGGCTGAGGTGGGAGGATCATTTGAACCCAGGAGGTCAGAGCTGCAGTGAGCTGTGTTTGCACTTCTGCACTGCAGCCTGAGCAACAGAGACCCTGTCTCAAATGAAACGAAACCAAACCAAACCCTGAAAAACCACAATGAGCTGTCACCTCATACCTGTTAGGACAGTTATTATAATAAAAACAAAAGATAACTTGTTGATGAAGACGTGGAGAAATGGGAACCATTGTGCACTGTTGGTGGGGATGTGAATGACACAGACAGCTGCTATGGAAAATAGTACGGAGATGCCCCAAAAAATTAAAAATAGAATTACCGTCTGGTCCAGCAATCTCACTTCTGGGTATTTATCCAAAAGAATTCAAATCAGGATCTCAGAGAGATATTTGCACTCCCTTGTTCATTGCAGCAGTATTCACAATAGCCAAGAGGCGGACACAACCTCAAAGTCTTTAGATAGAGGAATGAATTTAAAAAACTGTGGCATGTTCATGCAGTGGAACACTATTCAGCCTTATTAAGAAGGAAATCCTACCATAGCTACAACATGTATGAACCTGTAGGACATTATTCTAAGTGTAATAAGCTAGTCACAGAAGAACAAATAATGCACGATTCCATTCACATGAGAAATTTAAAGTAGTCATCTTTAGAATAGAATGGTGGTTGCCAGGGGAGAGGGAATGGGCAATTGTTGCTCAGTGGATATAAAGTTTCCATTATACAAGATGAAAAAGTTCTAGAAGTCTGTTGTATAACATTGTGCTTATATTTAATCTTACTGTGCACTTAAAACTTCGTTAAGAGGACAGATGTCATGCAATTTTTTTTTTTTTTTTGAGACGGAGTCTTGCTCTATCACCAGGCTGGAGTGCATTGGCACAATCTCAGCTCATGGCAGCCTCCATCTCCTGGGTTCAAGCAATTCTCCTGCCTCAGCCTCTCAAGTAGCTGGGACTACAGGCACGTGCCACCATGCCCAGCTAATTTTTTTGTGTTTTTAGTAGGGACAGGGTTTCACCATGTTGGCCAGGATGGTCTCAATCTCCTGGCAGGTGGATCATGCTGTGTTTTTAAAATCACAATAAAATTATACAGTTATCCCTTAGTAACCTTTGGGCATTGGTTCCAGGGCCCCCCTTGTATATTAAATCGGTGGATGCTCAAGTCCCTGATATAAAGTGGCATAGTATTCACATGTAACTGTGCACATCATCCCCCAAACTCTAATCTCTGGATTACTGGTAATACCTCATACAATGTAAATGCTGTATAAATAGTTGTTATGCTGTGTTGGTCAGGGAATAATGACAATAAAAAAATTTATGCATGTTTAGTACAGATGCTTTGTTTTTCCCTCAAGACTTTTCAATTTGAGGGTGGTTGGATCGATGGATGTGGAACCTGTGGATGAGGAGGGCTGACTGTGTATGTGTACCAAATAATGTCAATATTATAATTTATAATTTTTTTTTGTTCCTGATGTGGTGGGAAGCATTTGGAAAACATAAAATTGATCCCATCACAAAGGAAGAATTAAAATTGCCTTGGGTTAAGGGTTAAGTAATGTTCCATCACAAGTTAACCTACTAAGGATGTTGATCATGGCCACATTCAAGAAGTAGCATCTGGAGGCCACAGTGAGATGGCCCAGTTCAAACACTGGCTGGAATAGTTTTCGTCTTGCCCATTTTGGCAGTGCATACAATTATGTCACGAATTTGGGATTAGCATGACATTGCTAGTTAAGATTTAAAGCTCCCTCCTGCACCTTCCAAAGCAGGTGTTACTTGGGATTGAAAACCTTCACTGTTTGGTCAACAGAAGGCCCTCACAGCTCTGATGGGAATGTCACCTGAGAAGGCCTGGTCTCCTCACGGACTTGCGTTTCCGCACCTTCAGACTCGGCTTCAGCCAGCTGCTGTTTTAATTGGCACAGAGGGCCTCGCTGAGAGCCTCTTGGGGCCTATCCAGATCTAAGAAGGAATCTGGAGTCCTGGGGTCAGATCTATGCCCTGGCCCGAGGATGGGATTTTGTACGCCGTTGCTTTCTGCAGATGTGATGAGGTGGTGCTTGGCAATGGTCTGGGGCTTGGCGTCTGAGTGACCGTCCAAGGGCGTCCAATTCCAGACCTCTCTTACCCAGGCCAGCGGAGGGTGGAAACTCTGAGAACATTCCATTGGAATAAGATGCATTTAATAAGAGCAATGGAAAATGGTAAACCTGGCTTGGGGAAAGGGAATGTGCTCTTTCATGTAAAACAAACAAACAAAAAATGTGACTGTGAGAAGCATCCAGAAAAATAAGATGACCTGGAGGCTGGATTGAAAAATTGGCACAGAGGGAAATCTCATTTCCACAGCCGATGACTCCCCCTTCAGCTATGTTCATGCCAGTGGAGCGCACCAAAATAACTTTATAAATTAAAGTTTATGCAGTCAGGAAAACTGTGCCTGGACTATCACACACCAGATGAAACCCTTGAAGGCTTTGTTTACAACGGATATCCTGGGTTTGGAGGTTAGTAGTGTCTGGAGGTTAGGTCATGTGCATGTTTCAATAGCAATTAAAACAAAATCACTGGTCAAAGAGAAACACAGCTATGTTTATTTACGCTAATGTATGCCACCTTTGTTTGTTTGTTTGTTTTTCTCTGGAAGGAATGTCTTTGTCCTGCCATAATTAATTGTAAACAGCTTTTGTTTAGAGGGCCATATGGAAACTGCTCAGAGAGCTCTAAGTATGTTGGCAAGTGGTGACTTGTAACTAGTACCTCAATCATTTTCTTTTATTATACACATAATGGAAGGATGCATTTGGGATGTAAAAGGTTCAAATTATAGAGGCACATACATATACAGACAATCATGAAAGTCCTGCTACCCCGCCTGGCCGCTGACATTTGGTGATGATCTTTCCAGACGTCTTTCTAAATGCTGGCTGTTTATATGTGGGCGAACAACTGTTTATGTACATATGCACACACAAATATGTAATTAGCTTTATTTTTTTTTGAGGGTATCAGGCTGGAGTGCAGTGGTATAATCACAGGCTTACTGCAGCCTCCACCTCTTGGACTCAAGCGATCCTCCCACCTTGGCCTCCTGAGGAGCTGGGACTATAGGCGTGCACCACCACACTCAGCTAATTTTTAATTTTTTTTGTAGAGACAGGGTCTTGCCTTGTTGCCCAAGCTGGTTTCAAACTCCTAGGCTCAAGCAATCCTCCTGCCTCTGCCTCCCAAAGGGCTGGGATTATAGACATGAGCCACTGTGCCTGGCCATTAGATAGAGAGAGGGTCATGATGTGTGTGTTGATGTTCAACTTGCTTTTTCCACTTACATACCTAGAGCTCCCATATGCAGATGACATTTTTTAAATCCTGCAGGGTGTTTCATAATATGAATTCTGTTCCCATTTTATGGAGCCATTTCCCTACCCTTTCTTTTTGATACGGAATGAAGCAATGAGAGCATGAGATTATGAATGTGCCTTGTGAAGCTTAGAGTGCCTGGCTTTGAAGCGGGTCGTAGACTAGATGAGTGACTTAGGGCAGCGTGGCAAGCTGTAGCTCCATGGCAAACCCCCCATCCCCCATGTTTTTGTAGGGCCTGTGAGCCAAGAATGATTTCTTCATTTTTAAATGGTTAAAAAAATCAGAAGGTAAGTGTTTCCCAATATATGAAAATGGTGTGAAATTCAAAATTCTGTGTCCATTACCTTAAGTTTTGTTGAATACCATGCTCATTTGTGGATCTGTTGTCTATGGCTGTTTTCATGCTACAGAATTGAGTAGTGACAGAGACCATATGGTCCACCTAGAATATTTACCATCTGGCTTTTTACAGAAAACATTTGCTGATCTCTGACCTAGGGCAAGTTACTAATCTCTCCATGTCTCAGCTTTCTAAAATGGAGATACTAATAATACCTCTATTATAGGGTTATGTGACTTAATATATATATCAAATAAATATATGTAGAATACTACGTTGTAAGATTATTGGAATTACTTAGTTCATATATCAAATAAATATTATGTGTCAAACATACCCGGTGTATTGTGTATCAAATATATATGAATTGTATGTAAACATTTTGAACTTTTTATCTATTTTTTTATTTTTATTTATTTATTTATTTATTTATTTATTTATTTATTTATTTGATATGGAGTCTCTGTCACCCAGGCTGGAGTGCAACAGCGTGATCTCATCTCACTGCAGTCTCCGCCTCCTGGGTTCAAGTGATTCTCCTGTCTCAGCTTCTAGAGTAGCTGGGACTACAGGTGCACTCCACCATGCCTAGTTAATTTTTTTTGTATTTTTAGTAGAGACAGGGTTTTGCCATGTTGGCCAGGATGATCTTGATCTTCTGGCCTCAGGTGATCTGCCTGCCTCGGCCTCCCGAAGTGCTGAGATTATAGTCACTGTGCCCAGCTGTTCAAATGCTCAAAAAAGTTTAGCTACTACTGCTGTATCATTGTTATTGTAAGTGCATAACTCTTTGTGTACATGTGTGAGGATGTCATGGATACCTGGCAGTGGGCTTAAAGGTGAAGGGTCTTAACAAATTACCTTCCAGAACAGCTCCACCAATTCATGCTTCCAACAATGGAGTCTCTGAGTTCCTGCATTGTTGGCAACTCTGGATAGGGACTAGGGCTTAGATAAGAACACCAAATCTTCAAAGAGCTGGTTTCTGACCTCCACAGAGGCTCTTCAGCGTCTGGGAGTGCTGTGCCCAGACCTATGGGGTGGATCTCCCTGGAAATCTGTCTCCTTAAATCAGAACCTGCTCATTGTTAGTTCAGTGAGAGTCTCTTCTGTGCTAAGCCTTTGACCTATAAATTTTCATTTTACAGATGAAGAAACTGAGGGGCTCAGAGAAATTAAATCACCTGCTCATGGTCCTGAAGCTAACTGCAGAAGTAGGGTTTGAACCTAGTTGTGGGGGCCTCATACAGCTTTCAGTGCCACTCTCCCTGATTCCAGGAAGGGTAAGGAGATGTCAGAGATAGTCACTTTCTTTTCTTTTCCTTTTATTTGAGGCAGGGTCTCGGCTCTGTCATCCAGGCTGGAGTGCAGTGGCATCATCACAACTTATTGCAGCCTGGACCTCCCAGGCTCCAGCCATCCTATCGCCTTATTTAAAAAAAAAAAAAATTTTTTTTTTTTTTTTGTACAGTGCAGGTCTCACTATATTGCCCAGGTCTTGAACTCCTGGACTCAAATGATCCTACTGCATCGACCTCCCAAAGTGCTGGGATTACAGGCATGAGCCACCGTGCCTGGCTCTACACTACATTTTCCATCCACACCTTTTCCTTAAGTCAGCACCTTGATAACTGGATCAGAGCCACACACAAAATTGGAAGTGAACTTTGGAGAGAGTGGCTTAGTCATGACCTGTGTTTATCTCCTCTTGCTCTCAGTAAAGAGGATGTGTAATAGAGTACGTTACTGTATTCTTCGTATCCTGATGCCATAGTCTGTGCTGCCCAGTCACACTGAGAACAATGCAGTTCTAATAGATAACCCGTTGTCGGGTAAAATGTCTATTTCTAGGCATCCCACACTCTCCTCTTGAAGGCCTTTGCAGCAGCATTTCCCATGTTCCATCAGCACGTCTGCAAAACATGAAGCAGCTTCATTCACCCAGATACTCCTGACCTTGTGCATGAGGGGAAATGTTTCTGGTTTTGTGTGTGTTTTCAATGACGAACATTTGCTTTCTTTCCTTCCCTCATTTTTTTTCTCACGATGACATTAAGAAACAACAACAAAACGCTGCTTGTCCCCAGACTGTTTGAATTTAAAACTTGGAATCTTAATTTGCATAGACAGTAGTTCTCGACAAGGAATGTGAAATGTTTGACAGAATTTTCTGAAGGAACAAAGAACCATGATTCCCTGATTAAAACCATGTTAAAACCAAAAGCAGACTAGATCCAAAAGGTCCTGTAAGAGTGTTTGTTGTTTAATCGGATTTCAAAGGCAACACAGGCTGGATGTTTATGGCATCACCAGGGCCTTTCTGTGATGCTCATCCTTAGAACTTCGTCTTAGGCCTGTCTTTAGTCTGAGCTGTTTCCCAAAGGCTTGGCCTTCCCCTTCGCAGCCTCAGTTACTCCACAGCCTGAGTCTCTGTAACAGAGGAAAAATCCCAGGCTTCCATTCTGACAGGCTGTGAACATTTATCTGGAGTCGTAATTGTCATACTCCCACGTTATTTCCTTGCTATCTTCTACAGCGATGATGAAAGATGCCTGGGGGAAAGAAAATAAAACAAAAAAACCTTCTAGCATATCCGTGCCTAAAGCAGGGTTTGTCAACCTTGACACTGTTGACATCTGGGGCTGGATACTTGCTTGTCGTGGGGGCCGGCCTGTGCATCACAGGGTGTTTAACAGCATCGGTGGCCTTTAGCCTCATAGTTGTGACAACCAAAAATGTCTCCAGACTTTGTCAAATGTCCTCTTGTGGGGGGAAATTGCTCCCAGTTGAGAACCACTGGCCTTGATTTTGGTGGTCTAGAATTTGCAAGCTGCTTCTCTGCCCTGTGCATATCCAATCCTCAGCCCTTCTGCTAAGAACAGGAACCTGGTTTTCTTTTTTTCTTCCTACCCTCCCTGCCTTGAGATATTGCTGCATCTGGATAGATGTGCCAAGTGCAACTCTGGCTCAGATGAATAAAGTTTAAGTCAAGCATAAGGCTTCATGCTCCCTGACCATCCCTCTTACTGCTGGCCTGGGTGGCATGCTGGTGCTGATAGGGGCAGCTGTGTGAGTAGCAGGACCATCCTGGAGACAGCTGTGCAGATGGAAACCGTCCGGGTGGGGTGAGTCTGGCAGTCCCAGCCACAGGTCCTGGTGGAACCAACAGCTGATGGATCACTGTGCTCTGACTTCTGGGCAGCCCAAGCCTGTGATAGGCAGAGAGCTGTCTTGTTTCTCCCTTTTGGAACCTGAAGGGCAGAGACGGGGTGAAATTGCCAGGAGAGGCTTTCAGTTGGATCCTAGCAGCCAGTGTGCAGCCCTTTCCCAGGGCTGGGGGTGGGGGAGAAGCGTCTATCTCTGGGCCATGTATATTGGCCAGAACCCTGAGCTGGGTGCAGAGGGCTATGCTGGAGAGGCAGGGAAGGGCACTGGACCGGGTATCTCGAGACCTGGGCATGGTTTCAGTTCTACCCTGGGTAGCAGCACGATCTTGTGCAAATATGTCTTCCTTCTGGTCCTCATGCTTCTCATGAAGCTGACTTCCAACTAGAACATTCTACCTGTTGATTTTTCTCTTGATTTGTAGACAAAGATGGTACTGTTAAGAGATGGAAATGTGGCCTTCCTAAATTTGCATTGAGTCCTGAGTCCCGATTTGGGGGCAGGTGTCTGTGAAGGACTTGGGGTGATTCTGTGGCTTTTGCCTTATGTTTATGGGACTTAGAGGATACCTCAAGAAATAGCATTTTTCTTCCCTGAACAATTCAAGAGATGAGGCCGTGGTTGAGACTTTGAACTTTGGAACTTGCCCAGATGTATCAGGTCAGTCATCCTCCTCCCCTGGGGCCAGTAAACCAAGTGTTCCAAAGGCCAGGTGGTCTTAGGGAAAATGACAAACCCTGGGGAGTGAGGGTCATGGCCAGTGGGGACTGCAGAGGATCCCCGAGCCACACTGGAGAGGGGGCAGTGCCCTGGTTTTTCTGACACTCCCCATTAGTGTTCAAGGCTGGTTTCAACCCTGCTATACTAATCTGCTGAGGAGGGCGAGTTGGTGGTCCAGCGGTGACAGCATAGGGATGACAGAGGATGTCCATACCACCCCGTGCCCCTCTGAGCTCATGTTGGAGAGTCTGTTGAGATTACAGCGGCCCTTGATAGAGCTCAGAATTCAAAGGACAAGCCAGGAAGATTGGAGCATCTGTGAACTGTCTCCAGTTGAGCCTTGCGTTAGAAAAGGAGTTACATCAGGTCACCGATGTCTTCTCCTGACTCAGTGATCTCCACAGCCCCCTGGATTCTGCCAAGCGTATGGAGAAGAGGGACCAGCAAGCCTCCCCAGCACCCCTGCCATCCGTTGCTTTTATGTTTTAATCAGAAGCTTAGGCTCCTCTGTGTAGCTGCTCTTTTTCATGCCTGTCGCCTGGGTCTAAGCCCCATAGCTTAGGGCGCTGTGATGTGCTTGCAGGACGCTGCCCCACCACCCAGCGCACACCCAGCTTGTTTGGAGGTCAGGTCATGGCTCACCATAAAAACGGTGTGAGTGGCCAGCTCTTTTTTCACTGTGGCTCTGGGCAGCCCAGCCCAGCTCTCGGGTGGATGCAAGGCCTGAGAGTGAACTTTGTTGAGAATGATGACACAATTCCAGAAAAATGCAGCGTCTCCCAGATACGGCTTCTGGAGCTTTGACCTGGGGGGAGGGGGCTGGAGAGTGTTTAGTGTTTGGGTTCCTGGTGGTTCTTTGCCCCAGGGGGGTGTGTGTGTGTGTATGTGTGTGTACACATGTGTGTGCGTATGTGCGTGCTTTCTCATGGGCACACTTATTTTCAGATGTTCACATGGGCTCTTTTTGAGATTCCCCAGGGGAAAAGGAGAAAGTACAGAAAGCTGTGACACCTGATGGAAAATATTACGCTTTAGTCAACAGGGCTGATGTGTCTCCTCTGACTTTGCCTTTAAACCAAACCCAACCACAGCGGGAGAAGATGAGCCACACATGGGGCCTGCTGGGCTGGTGACTGTCCCCTGAAGGGGGACTTCTGTAATTCTAAGCGCCTTTGAAAAATGCTTTCAGAATTATCCAGTACTTGAGTTGGAGGGGGCCTGAAAGGTCATCTTGGCCCAGCAGCTTGATTTAAAGGAGGAGGAAACTGAGGGCCAGAGAGGACCTATGACCCTCCCAGGGTTGCACAGCTAGAACTTAAATTCTGTCTCTTGATCCCCAGAGGAGGGTTTGGTCTATTCTGCCCTACTTTAGTTTTCAGACAGTGTATTGTAACAAGTTTTAGATTTTTTGTGTGTGTGTGTGCTTTACTCTTATTCATTCAGCAACTGTGAGTGTCACATACTGTTGTAGGGACTGGGGATTTACTGGGGAACAGGCGGACCTGGTCCTTGTGCTTGGGGGCTTATAGGCTAATGGGAAAGGCAGCTTGGAACAAGAAACTGTGCATGGGATGTGTAGTGGGTGTGGCTGTCTTATTCCTGGCCAGTATGGGGAGGGAGAAGGAGTGGGAGTTGATGACTGGGGCACGGAGGCTGTTATTTCAGCTCCATGTCCTGGGTCAGGTGTCCAGTCCAGCAATCTGAGTGTGGATGACTCTGGACTATGTCTCCACGAGGAGGTGGGATTCACAGGCAGAGAAATATCAAAACAGGGATATTGGGATGTATGATGTATTTTGTAAGGAAAAAAAAAAAAAGGGAAAAACAGGCCAGGTGCAGTGGCTCATGCCTGTAATCTCAGCCCTTTGGGAGGCCAAGACAAGTGAATCACCTGAAGTCAGCAGTTCGAGACCAGGCTGGCCAACATCGTGAAACTTTGTCTCTACTAAAAATGCAAAAATTAGCTGGGCGTGATGGTACATGCCTGTAATCTCAGCTACAAAGGAGGCTGAGGCAGAATTGTTTGAACTGGGGAGGCTGAGGTTGCAGTGAGCCAAGATTGTGCCATTGTACTCTAGCCTGGGCGACACAGCAAGACTCTGTCTCAAAAAAAAAAAAAAGAAAAAGAAAAAGAAAAAAGAAAATAAAAGAAAAAACTGGAAAAACAGAGTAGAGCAGGCAGCTCTATGTCTGTATGTGCAGGTAAGGTCATCAGGTGGGAGGAGACCAGGAGATGAGCCAGTTGGAAGCCCTGAGGTGGCCTTGACATCCCTGATGGGAGGAGAAAGAGCTGCTAGGAGAGGCAGGATCCAGGCAGGGCTGTGGCACAGGCTTCTGGAGGGACAGCAGCTGTGGCCAGAGGTGGATCTCATTCTTAGGGGTATCAGGGACCCAGGCTCCTTCCACTTGGAACACAAGATAGCAGGGGCCTTTGTGGCCAGCAGGATGGGAGCTGATGCACAGGACACTCCTTCCAGGAAGCCCCATCGACTTCACCTAATACCAGTGACCTCTCCCTTTCGAGTCCCTCTACACTTAGGGGCTCTTTCTGTTTGGACTGAGTGGTGGCTTTGGAAAGGCTCTTTTGTGATTTTCACTGGTGTGGACCCTCCCCAGACACTCACTTTGTGCAACACACCATGCTGGTTCATTATCACTGAGTCATGGAGCAGGCGCCGAGACTCAGAGAGCTCTATGGCTGCTGAAGGTCAGGGTCAAGGTGGGACTTCAGAGAGCTCTGTGGCTGCCCAAGGTCAGGGTCAAGGTGGGACTTCAGCCTTGCCAGACTTCAGCCTGCTGATTCTCCCAGATACAAGCTCCTTGAGGGACAAGGTCGAAAATTAGCCCTCTTGCTTAGAGCCGTCATTTCTCACGCATTGTGCTAGGAGTTGTAGTTACACAGATGAGCAAGGCCTGGCTCTGCCCTCTAGGAGCTGACCAGGTAGTAGAAGTTGGGGTGCAGGGAGGGCTCTGGGCCCAGGGAACGACCACTTGAGGCAGTCAGGGAAGACTTCTTGGAGGAGTGACACAGGAGCTGGCTTGGGCTATAGTCTCTCACTTTGCTAAACCTCTGTTTCCTAGTAAGTAATCTGGATGTGACTGTGAAGCTATTGCAACCACTGTGTAAAGTAATTATTCAAGCAAACCAGTTGGAACGTTTTGCAAATAGAAGACACTGAGGCTTGGTATTGACAGTCCTCTGTCAGGAGTGGATCCCAGTCTTGGCTCAGCCTCCACTGCACACCGTCCCTGGGAAGCCTCCCAGAGCCACCCTCTCTGCTGCCTGCAGAGCTAGCCTTTCAGTGGCCTCCATTCGCCTGGAGACTGTGCATTCCCAGCCAGATTTGCCTTTCCCCCTGAACGCTCCCCCGCACCACACACACACACCTCACAGCACCAGCCTGGGAGCTTGGGAGGGGACGTGAAACCAGCAGGTGGGAGTCTGGAGTCCTGGCTCCAGTAGTTGCCAGCCACTTCTTGTTCCCTGGTCCCTCATCCTCCATCATCCAGGCCCACTCTTCTCTTTGCAGAAAGGCTCCTTGGGGTTCAGAGAATGTAGGAAACTTGTTGGAGCTCATACAGCTGAATAACAGCCAGGCCCTGCTGCCTTAGCACACTGTGTATTCTGTTGCTCCCTGGGTGCATGGGGCGGGAGGGGGAGGCCCTGGACCTCAGCAGCCCACCCCTCACCCCATCACCGCTTTTTTCTATGTCTGAGGTAGTGACTGTGTCTCTGGTAATGGATATTTTGCTTCTGAACATCCCCTTCTTTTTATTGAGAGACAATTCACATACCATAAAATTCTCCACCTTGAAGTGTAAATTTAATAGTCTTTATACATTCAGAATTTTGTGCAACCATCACCACTATCTAGTTCCAAAACACTTTCATCACCATCACCCCCAAAAGAAACCCTGAATCTAATAGTGATGGCTTCCTACTTGCCCCTATCACAGTCCCTGGCAACTGCTAATCTGGGTTCTGTCTCTGGATTTATCTATTCTAGATATTTCATGTAATTGAAATCATACAATACTTAGCCTTTTGTATCTGATTAATTTCACGCAGCATACATAGTGTTTTCAAGGTTCATCCATATTGCTGCCTGCCTCAGTGCTTTATTCCCTTTGTGGCTGAATAATATTCCATTGGAAAGATGTCCCACAATTTGTTAATCCATTCATCTACTGATGCTCCATTCATTTTAACTTCAGTTACAGCCTCCTGGTATCTCCTTGAGTTCTCTGGGGAGTGTTTTTATTTTTAATTTCTCTAATGGAAACTTTGGTCAGCGTTCTCCACTTGTAGGCTGGGTATTTTGACATTTTTTCTAAGTAGCTTCTGGAAACACAGAAGCAGTAATTCTGAAATGGAAAAGAGAACATTCTCTCCCATAGGCCCACCTATCTGATGTAACTACTCTGCTGGCATGCCCCAGTGAGGGTGGCACCATCACAGATGGGAGGGAGTGTGTCTATTTCAAATGCCTTGGGGCAGGAGCCAGGCACAGTGGCTCATACCTGTAATCCTCCACTTTGGGAGGGTGAGGTGGGAGGATCACAAGGTCAGGAATTTGAGACCAGCCTGGCCAACATGGTGAAATCCTGTCACTACTAAAATACAAAAATTAGCTGAGCATGGTGGCAGATGCCTGTAGTCCCAGCTACTCGGGAGGCTGAGGCAGGAGTGAACCTGGGAGGCAGAGGCTACAGTGAGCCACTCCAGCCTGGGAAACAGAGCAAGACTGTCTAAGCAAAATAAAACAAAGCAAATCCCCAAAAAGTGTTGGGGCAAAATGTCTGAGCCCACTGATGAAGGGGTGCTGTGGATGGAGACCTCCGACTGGTGTGCAAGTCTTCAGTTCTGGCCATGCCCTGGCTGTGACAAGGACAGGCTCTGGCACAGCTAGTCCAAGAGCATGTTTTGGGGTCCTTGCTCAGAGTGTTGTCTTCATTCTCTTTTATTTTTTTCCCCATTTATTATGTGAAAATGTAATTTACATACAGTAACATCTACCTCTTAAGAGTGCATAGTTCTGCGTGTTGTAAAGATCTATACACCACGTAATTAGTACACATGATGTCATGTAACCACCACCACAATCAAGAGCACTTTCATTATCCCCTGAAACTCCCCGAGACTCCGTTGGAGTACCTCCTACTCCTAGCCCCAGCCCTTGGCAAACACTCGTCTGTTTCTTGTCTTTACAAGAATGTCATATACATGGAATCACACAGAGTGTGGCCTTTTGAGTCTGATTTCTTTCACTTAGCATAATGTATTTGTGATTTGTCCGTGTTGTTATGTATATCAGTTTCTTTTTATTTCTGAGCAAGAGTTCAGGGTTTGTTTATCCATTCCCCAGTTGAAGGATGTTTGGGTTGTTTCCAATTTTTGGTGATTATGAATAAAGCCACTATAAGCATTCGCGAACAGCTTTTTCTATGAACATAAGTTTTCATTTCCCTTGGGTAAATATCTAGGAGTGGGATTGCCGGGTCACATGGTAGGTGTATGTTTAATTTTATAAGAAACTTGCAAACTGCTTTCCAAAGAGCTGTACCGTCTTGCATTCTCACCAGTGATGCATGAACGTTCATTAACTTTCATTATGTTGTAGGCTCTCGGATTGATCAGAGCCAATATGGGCTTGGTGTTTTAGTTGTGAGGAACACAGACTATGCCTCCCTTGCCTGTTTTAGTTTAGGTTCCCCAGAAGTGGACTCCAAAGCAATGATTTGAGTATAAGTAGTTTATCCGGGGGGCAGTCTCAGGAAACTCCACTCCCAGCAGGGGAGTGGAGAAGGGAGAGGGAAAGGAAGGTAGCTGGTAAAGGGTGTGTCATCCAGCAGGAAGCCTGGGTTTCTAGAATCCATCCTCTGTCAGTCATTGACTGAGGGCTCCTGCGGGAGCCTCGTCAATTCCTTGGCACTCCAGTCCGCCCCCTTCTCAGGGAAAGCTGGCTTCGCTGGCCTTGGCAGCCAGTCTCAGGTGAAAGGTATCTGGAAGCCCAGCCCAGGTGCAAGTGATGGGGCACTCTCCCCAGGTGATAGCAGTTCCTTCCATCCTCTTTCCATGGCACTCCCTCTTTCATTGTGGCAATGTCTACTGGTGGCTTCCCTCTCTGGATTGTACTTTCTGCTTATTGTGTTTCTCTTCGTATGTTCCCACTACCAGCTAACTGACTTGGACTCCCCAAAGTTGAGTTGACTCCCCAAAGAGAGAAAAATTGGTTGGTGAGTTAGTCACTGCTTTTTTTCTTGGACAGAGAGAGCCCTCAATTTAAGTCATCTGATAGGCAGACCCGTCATTGTTGGCTGCCGTTGGGTCAAGTGGCCCTCCCTGGGCCAACCAGCTGTGACCAGGGAGGTGGGTCAGAGAGTTCAGAGCAGCACTGTCCAGTAGAACCTTCTGTGATGATGGAAATGTTCTGCATCTGTGTTGTCCATTATGGTAGCTACTAGACATGTGTGGCTATTGAGTGTTTGAAGTGTGGCTTGTGCTACCAAAGAACTGAGTTTTAAATTTCATTTAATTTTAATAAATGAAGATTTAAATTCCCATAGCTGCGTATTGCTAGTGGCTACCATAGTGGACAGCATAGTTCTAGACCATGGGTCCAGAAGGGACCTTGGTCTCTTCTCTCCACTAAATAATGTGATATAACATTCTTTTGATATCAGTTTTTTAAAAAACCAATTAACATCTGATTTGTGATTCTGAATCTTTCACATTTTTTAACCATCTACTTCAAAAATGGGAAATATCATTATTTAAGGCAATGAAGTTAAAATTGACCTAATGAGATGTTAATATGATTCTTTTCATGCAGCTATCTTTAATACATTTCCATTTTTATTCTTGGAAACTCACTTTCATTCTGTACATTTATACCTATTTTGTGTTGTCAGATGTATGTGTGTGAGTTACCGATTTTCTTCCTCACACATGGAGACACTTGGCGGCCAATCAGCCCACCAGGAAACAGGTCTGAAGTACTCGCTTAGAATTCAGAAGCACAGGTGGTGCCCCTGACAGCAGCCTAAGTGTGAGTTTCTGAAGTCAGAGCCAAATAGGGTTCTGTGCAGCCTGAAGATTAGATGTGAATGTCTTTAACTTTGGTTTTAATATTACTTTGCCTTGGCTTCAGGAAATGACCAAGAGATGCCTGATTAAAATTATTTTGGAATCATTATAATGGGATGGAGCTTCGAGTAGCATTGGACAGGGAGTCGAGGAACCAGGGTTCCTACTCAAGCTGTGCCACTGACTTGCTGTCTTTGTGATCTTTAGCAAGTAACTGTGCTTTTCTGAGCACTGCTTTCTTCATCTGTAAATAAGGAATTTTGATTACATGTGCATCTAAAAATTATTCCATGGCACCCCATTGCAGGAGATATTAATAGTTACATCTGAGGAAAAGGATTCTGTGGTCAAAGTTGTTGGGAAATATTTCTTACTCTATCACCTTCTTGGAGAGTCACAATGTACATTCATGTATCAAAGGCTCTCGGTAGTCCTGCAGTGGAATAAAAAAAAATTTTTTTTTCACCACATTAACAGGGTTTGGTTAACATTTAAGCATGAAATCTCACGTGTGTGTGTGTGTGTGTGTGATATCTCCTGGCATCTTCTAGAATACAGTTCTGTAGACCCATCAGCTTGGGAAACAGGGATGATGGATGATTCTTCATCCTTTCTGAGTTAAATGTCTCAGTGTCCCTGGACAAAGAGGAAGTTAGCTCTCTTTTCAATCAAGCTCTTAGCTTTTTCTCTCTCTTCTCTCCCCCTCTCCTCCAAGTATTAAAACCTACTTGATCACTAATTGTGGGTCTTTTCCTTTTCCATGACACACATTCTGTGAGAGAAGACAGATGGCAGGCAGGAGGCAGATTGGAGAGAGGCGCTCAGCATGGCTTTTCTCAAATGTGATGCTCCTCAAGAGAGTCTATATTTGTTATCAAAATGAGCCACGTGCTTGCATGCCACCGTGAGTGCTCTCCATTGACATTTGCAACCTGTTTCTGTGTCATTTTGCAGCCTGGTTCTGCTCAAATACAGCCAGGTGACTGTCATTAGGCACATCTCTTCCCATGACAGGTGACAGAAGCTGAACTCCAACTAGCTTAAGCAACACAAATAAACAAAAACCTCTAGGGCATTTGTTGGCACATGTGCTTGGGAAGTTGAGTCCTGGGTGGGGCTCAAGTCCTACCATCTGGTGTTTGTCCTTCTCTGTTTCCTGCCTCCTGCTTCCAACAGCTCTTGGCTCTGCTGCTCTCTGAGTGTTGGCCTTTCCCTCCTACTACCTCTCATCCTTCTCCCCATCACGGCAAAGATGGCCAGTGGCTGCGTGTCCTTAAAGTTGCTATCCCTCAGCAAGAAAGACCCCCTGTCCCAGTAGCTGTGTGTCAAATGTCGTCAAGGCATGATTCTCAGCGGGGCTTGGGTTTTGTGTGCACATCTGAAATTGATCGCCACGAACAGGGGTTCATGTTCTGTGCTTCGCGAGGCCTGAGTCCTATGTGGGTAGCAGGGCTCTGATCAGCAGCCTGGCATTGTAAGCGGGGTAGGACAGCTCTTCAGCAGTGGGAGGGACCCTGGGCGGACTAAAGGAACACTTACCCGCCACGTGCCCTGCCCACTCCCTTTTTCTCCTGGCCAGGGGTGCCCTGAGTATCCTTGGCATGATGTGCCTCACCCATCATCTGACCACCGAAAATCATTTGTTCAGGAAACTAAGGTCCACAGAATAAGGCACAGACCTGTCACTGGGAGCTCAGTGTCCCATTGGGAAGGCCGACTCAGAGACAGCTTTCATCCTTTTGTGTTACTCCGTGCTGGGCTGGTGGGGGTTCACAGCGGCCCCTTTGGGCAGGCAGTAGCCTTGCCTAATCTTAACCTGTGTTGTCAAGAACCCAGCAGCCTTCCCACATGTTCAAGCTCATGTTTCTGATCTCAAAGTGCTCCCTACTAGCCTTTAATTTTGGGGGCCTGCTCAGGTGCTGGGCTCTGTCCTCCTCGCTTTCTCTTTCTTAGTTTTCTTGTCTTAGTCGGGTATTATCAGTCTGGCTTACAGGTGGGGAAACTGAAGCTCAGGGTAGAGAAGGCCTTTGCTGAGGCTCCCCAACAGATGAGTGGTAGATCAAGGATGTTGACCTAAAGTTGGTGCCTATGGACTTAATGTTTCTGTGCCCTCACATTTCATATGTTGACGTCCTAACCCCCAATGAGAGGTGGGGCCTCTGGGAGATGAGTAGGTTAAGATGAGGTCATGAGGATGGGGCCTCTGTGATGGGATTAGTGCCCTTAGAAGAAGCGGAAGAGAGACCAGAGTTTGCTGTTTCTACCACATGAGGACACAGTAAGAAGGTGGCCTGCACTGAGGAACCGAATGGGCCAGCACCTTGATCTTGGACTACCCAACTTCTAGAATCACGAGCAATAACTTCCTGTTGTTTCAGCCACCCAGTCTATAGCAGCCTGAGCTGACCAATACAGTCAGGGTTCTCAACCTCCATTGGAGTGAGTGCCTGGGCTCCACTGTACTAAAAGAAAGGAGTCCTCCTTTGGAAGGGTGTATGCATATTTCCAGGCATTCTGGAGCCTCCAGGGAAGCCCTGGGCCCTGCAGGTCCTTGTCCAGAACCACTTGCCACACACCCTCTCAGCTGCACTCAATGCCAGGAGACCTCTATGGCTGCTCAGCAGTGGGTTCCTGCCTGGGGCTAAAGTCTGGGATGTGGGATCTGCATTGGGTCCCGCTCTCATGGACTGAGCCGCCTTGATTCCCTCTCTGGGCCCTACTAACAGAGAGGTTCTCTGAGGACCCCCGTGCCTTCAGCTGAACACTACCAAGAGACAGAGGGCATCTATGGCCTCCACCAGGAAGTTGTCGTGAGGTTGTGCCCATTGCCTTGGGGTGTTTACCAGAGGAGGCTGCAGGCCTGGACAGTGCAGTCTGCCTTCTTAACCTAGTTTAGAAGTGATGCTGGTTGTTATCAAGAAGAGCCCTTCCCAAACACCCAGCTACCTTTGAGTGAGCTTTTTCTTCCCTTCATAACTTGTGTGTTTTCAAGGGCAAGGAAGTTTAAATAGTAAAGCCGGTGGGGCTGGCCAAGGGAGCCCACTGTCTAATCCTGTGGTTGGAGCAGGAAGCGGCAAAGGTGGATTCTCCATGGAGCCAAGGAGGCTTTCACTGCTTTTTCTTATTGCTTCTGCTGATTTCCCACTAGGCTTGGACTTGGCCAATTGCTGGTGTGGGGTGGGGGTGGGAAGATTTTTTTTTTGGAGACAGGGTCTTGCTCTGTTGCACAGGCTGGAGTGTAGTGGTGTGATCACAGCCCACT
This sequence comes from Saimiri boliviensis, assembly GCF_048565385.1. Classification (NCBI taxonomy): domain Eukaryota; kingdom Metazoa; phylum Chordata; class Mammalia; order Primates; family Cebidae; genus Saimiri; species Saimiri boliviensis. Next base: position 103,615,836 of record NC_133460.1, read on the forward strand.
GCAGCCTTGAACTCCTGGGCTCAACTGATCCTTCTGCCTCAGCCTCCTGAGTAGCTAGCACTACAGGCATGTGCCACCATGCCCAGTTTATTAAAAAAATTCTTTTTGTAGAGACAGGTTTGCCTATGTTGCCCAGGCTGGTCTCAAACTCCCAGCTTCAAACGATCTTCCCACCTTGGCCTCCCAAAGTGTGGGATCACAGGCTTAAGTCACCGTGCCAGGCTGTGTTTTGTTATCTGGCACTAGTTTATTTTATTTTTATTTTTTGAGACGAAGTTTCGCTCTTGTTACCCAGGCTGGAGTGCAATGGCGCAATCTCGGCTCACCACAACCTCCGCCTCCTGGGTTCAGGCAATTCTCCTGCCTCAGCCTCCTGAGTAACTGGGATTACAGGCACGCGCCACCATGCCCAGCTAATTTTTTTTGTATTTTAGTAGAGACAGGGTTTCACCATGTTGACCAGGATGGTCTCGATCTCTTGACCTCGTGATCCACCCGCCTCGGCCTCCCAAAGTGCTGGGATTACAGGCTTGAGCCACCGCACCTGGCCCTGGCACTAGTTTAGATGGCCCCTGCTGCTGTCAGTTTGCCATTCTGGGGGCTGGGGTCATACTTGTGGGGTCATAACAGGGCCTCGGGCAGCAGGTTTCTCACCATGGCCAGACAAGGGATTTCCGCCCTGGGTTGGGCAGCCCTCCCCACAGGGTGGCAAGGGGCTGGAGGCTGAGCAGATGGGCCCTGTTTAAGGGACTGAGGACATGGCAGGTAGAGAGGAAATAAAAGCACCGCACCAGCCTTATAGCAAGGAGGCCCAGTACCGCTTGTGGGCCCGAGTTGTCCTCCAGGAAAGGCGAGAGGCAGCTTAGGTGGCCTCTGCATGTGCTTTGAAAGTGATGGTTTTGGTTGGGAGTTTCACCCCGGCTCAGCCACGCAAACGGTGATGTGGGATAGGGAGGTGCTCCCATGTCAGAAGATGGGTCCTCCCCACCTCCCTCTGCCCAGCCAGGTCCAAAACCCTAGGCGCTACCTCGTAGGAAATGGGGTCCCTTGAGGAGAAGGATAAAAGCAGACAATTCCTGTGGACAAGAGGAAGAGGAGGACAGAGTCTCCCTTGTTTGTGCTGACTCCCAGTGAGCATCCTCTTTGGAGCTCACTGGAGTTTGGGATCTGCAGGGTATGTCACTAAGTGGCAAGGAACTCACTCAGTCCCTGTTGTGGACACTGGCCTCGCCCGCAGCTCCATGCACACTCCCAGACGGAGAAATTTTCTGTATTTGTTTATCCCTAACCTTCTTCTAAAGTAGCAGATGGGAAAATTGAATGAGCAAAGTAAACTTTAGAGCAACTTTGCATTAAATTGAGTACATGTAATTTGATTATTATTATTATTATTTGAGTCAGAGTCTTACTCTGTCACCCAGGCTGGGGTGCAATATCACGATCTCGGCTCACTGCAACCTCCGCCTCCCAGTTTCAAGCGATTCTTCTGCCTCAGCCTCCCAAGTAGCTGGGACTACAGGCACACGCCACCATGCCTGGCTAATTTTTTGTATTTTTTAGTAGAGATGGGGTTTTACCATGTTAGCCAGGATGGTCTCGATCTCCTGACCTTGTGATCCACCCACCTTGGCCTCTCAAAGTGCTGGGATTACAGGCAAGAGCCACCGTGCCGGCCTAATTAGATTATTTTAAAAACAAAGCCCAGTGCAGCATTTTCCTGGTTTTTGTATGCAGTGTTTTCCAGCGCAAAGAGAATTTACTGGTGGGGAAGCCCCAGCTTAGCTTACTTCTGCCTCTGGGCAGCCTGTTGATTTCAGCAGATGGTCCTGGTATCTGAGGATATGCCACAGTTCACGCCAGTCCTTCCTTTTGCTACTTTTGTTGCCCAAGACGAGGTGCCATTTAGTGGTTAGAATGCCAGAAGGCTGGGTTGACTGGGTTTGAATCGTAGCTCCTTTGAGATTCAGTTAGGATGTGACCTCTGACAGCTTAATTTCCCTGAGCCTCTGTGTTTGCATCTGTACAATGGGTGCAATAATAGAGTTGTTGAGATTTGAATCATTAACACATGGCAGGTAATAAATGCTGACGAAGTGTTTGCTGTTGCAGTAGTTGTGATGGCAGTTGTCATCATTGTCCTCAACATGATCACTATCATTCTCGTCATCACTGCCATTCTTATCATCTCAGGACACTGGGGAGAGACTGAGTTAGAAATGAATAGGGTTGGACTGGTGCTGCCTCTTCGGTCCCTAAAAAACGCCACCCTGGCCCTGTCTCCAGGCCTTGACTCATCAATCATCTACCACAGCCCAGCCCCAGCTGGCCTCACTCCTGGGGTGATTTGGGAGTAGATAACAAAGGGGGTGCCCTCACCTGTAGAGGGAGATGGCATCTGTTTCCCGTGGGCCTGCCCCCTAGAGGCAGATGGCATCTACTCCCTGCTCAGGGTAGACCTGCGGGCCTCTGCCAGTAGCTGACTGCAATTCCCTTACCTCATTCTAGACTCTTCCAGGTAGCTTTCTGTTTGGTCTCTAACAGAAACATAGAAATAAGCTGGCATCTTTTCTAAACAAAGAGGGACTTTTCACAGGAAGTTTGATGACCTGACGCATTCTCCTTGCTTGTTGAAGCCGAGCCTCTTCTCTGACAGGGTCACTTGCTGGAGAATAAACAATAGACAATAGTTGTGGCCTGCTTCCCGTGAGAAGCAAGAATGGGTACAGGTGCATGCCGGGAGCCCCCAGCCCCATGAAAGGGATTTCCCAAGGGCGTCCCATAGTCCCTGAACATGCAGCCAAGGGTTCCTGCGGTAGCAGCACCCATGTGGTTGGTCCTGTAATGACAGCAATAAGGGCTCATGTGTGCAGGCCCTGTTCAGAGGGTTTCACATGCTCTCATGCTGGGAGTCAGGGTTAGGGTTAGGGTCAAGACTGATCTAAAGGCCAGGTATGGTGGCTCACGCCTATAATCCTAGCACTTTGGGAGGCCAAGGCAGGTGCGTCACCTGAGGTCAGGAGTTTGAGACCAGCCTGGCCAACGTGGCAAAACCCTGTCTCTAATAAAAATACAAAAAAATTAGCTGGGCATGGTGGTGCGCTCCTGTAATCCCAGCTACTCTGTAGGCTGACACAGGAGAATCACTTGAACCCAGAGGGCAGAGGTTGCAGTGAGCTGAGATCACACCTCTGCACTCCAGCCTGCAAGATGAAGTGAGTCTTCATCTCAAAAGAAAAAAAAAAAAAAAAAAGGACTGACAAAATAAGTTGGTGAGTGTGCTCTCCAAGCCTCTTCCTCAGAACCACCTTGGAAGGGGCTGGCCAGCTCCAAGCCAGGGGCATTGGCCTTTGGGAGGGAGGGGGCCTCGTGCCAGTCTTCCGCACGTTGTCTGCTCCTCCATTCCTCATTGGAGTGCCTTGAATGTACCTTACTATTGCTGTTCCCTCTGCCTGGAGCCCCTCCACTCTCCTCTCCACCATCCTTCACTGCTCATTAGCCTTCAGAGTTGGGCACAAACACTCCCTTTTCAGGGGGCCTGTCATTTGTATCCTAACTAGCGGTGCTACTCTGCAGCCCACTGCCAGCCCTGCCATTCTTCATCACAGCCCCTGTTCACCTGTTTGCCACTTGTTACCAAAACATGTAATTGTACCTTCACTGATGTCTAGTCAGCCTTCTGTATCTGCAGCTTCCATATCTGTGGATACACCTGACTACAGATTGACAATATTCATGAATAAAAGGATGGCTGGGTCTGTACTGAACATGTACCAACTTATTTTCCTTGTCATTATTCTCTAAATAATACATTATAGCAACTGTGTATGTATAGCACTTGCATTGTATTAGGTATTAGAAGTAATCTACAGATGATTTAAAGTGTGTGGGAGGTTATGCGTGGGCTTTATACAAATATGACACTATTTTATATTAGGGACTTGAGCATCCATGGACTTTGCCATCTGGAGGTGGGGAGGGGGACCAGAACCAATTCCCTAAGGAACTAGGAACGATTGTTGACCTCCATGACAGGACTGTAAGCTGCTCCATGCAGGTGCAGGTTCGTGTGGTCCACCGCCTTCCTTGCAGAAGACCCTCCAATGCTAGGGAAATGAACAGATTAGCTGGGAGCAGTGTCTAGGAGATTTTCAGCAGTTTCTCCTGAGAGGTGTGAAGCTGAGAGTTAAGCATGGCTTTTGCAGGTATAACAATAGGCGCTTTCCTTCCAGCAGCTCAGATTGCAGTGTGCTTGGCACGCTAGTGCAAAGGAAAAAACCCACTTCATTCTTAAGAAGGCTCTGGAAATTTCATCTGTGTTTGAGTGAGTTGGCATACTGAGTCCCTGGAGGAACACAAATGTGGAATTTGAACTCTACGTCTGAGAGCAAGGCTGAAGCGATAGGACGAAATGCACTTAAATGTCATGAGTGTTATTATTAGTCGTAATCTTATCTTTGTTAATAATAATAACAGGACCCACCTAGAAGTGGTTGAATAGCAGACAGGGCTTTCGTAAGTAAGCTCACATTGTCAGATAGCACCAGGACCCGGGGCGGCGCCGGCGCCGTTAGGGAGGGCGTGTCCGCCGGAAGCCTGCCCGGGCCACACGTGTGCAGCCACATCCTCCACGCCCTGTGGGTGCTGGTCATTCCGAGAGGCCCTCGTAGACACGCCTGGCCTCTGCAGAAGTTCTGTTATCCCCTTGAGCTGCCAACACAATCAAGGGTCCGCAGATTTGGGAACTCCAAGGTGGTTTCTCTTTGCCGAGTTCTCTGAGTAGCCTTTTGCCTTCTATTGTTTGCCGCCCCAGAGGCTGGCTGAAACAATGTGTTTCCTACAGATTTTGTTTGCCTGCATCAACTTCTTTGTTTTGCTCTAGTAAACAGACATTTAGCATATACAGATCTGCACACTTGACAAAGAGGAATTTGGAGCCCTGGACGGGGCAGCTGACTGAGTCACCAGCTCCTTGAACCTGAAGACCTTGGATGGTCCGGAGCTTGTAAATGATTCACTCCCTCAGTGCTGGGCTGCTGTGTGGGGGGGTTTGGGGGCCAGCTTTGGCGATGGAAGTGGGGAATGTGGGGCCTTTGACTCGTCAGGGAAAAACAAGTGTGTGAGCACTAGGTTGGTGATGAGGTTGAGCAGCAGGTGGACTCTGGAGTGTGACTGGAGTGGCAGTCCCAGCTGCAGCACTGTGATTAGCTGTGTGACTCTGGAAAAGTTGCTTGCCTAATATGTATGTGTTTCCTCTTCTGTAAAGACAGCACTAACTTTTAGGTCCTTGGGATGCTAATGGAGTTCATCTGTGGAAATCATTTGGCATGATGCCCACTCTGATTCCTTGTCTGTGGGGCCCTGTTTTGTGGACTTGCCAGAGTCTCATGGCCCTGCTGGGAAGAGCCTTCCTGAGGACCCACTGGAGCTAGGACGAGAACCTGGGTTTCTGGCCCTGTAGGGCCGACGCAGCCCTCCTGGATGTAATGGTGATGCCCTGTTCAGCAGAGATGGTTCCAAATGTTTGGAACTTCGCCTTGTATGGGACCCTGTGCTGGCTGAACAGGGTGGTAGCTTCAGGCATAGATGCTGAATGGGACGGTCCTGGGTTTGCACCCTGGCCTCTGCTCTCACCAGCTGTGTGAGCTTGGATGTGCTATTTGTTTCTCAGAGTGTTTCTTCTGTGTGAGACTGACTGCATGCAGCCGGGTGCGGTGGCTCATGCCTGTAATCCCAGCACTTTAGGAGGCTGAGGTGGGCGTATCACCTGAGGTCAGCAGTACAAGACCAGCCTGGCCAACATGGTGAAACCCTGTCTCTACAAAAATTAGCCGGGCGTGATGGTGGGCGCCTTTAATCTCAGCTAGTCGAGAGGCTGAGGTGGGAGAATTGCTTAAACACAGGAGGCGGAGGTTGCAGTGAGCTGAGATCACGCCGTTGCACTCCAGCCCAGGCGACAGAGCAAGATTCCATCTCAAAAAAAAAAAAAGAAAAAGAAAAAGAAACTGAAAGGTGCATAAGATTCTTGCTTCATGGGGTCACTGTGAGCATTAAGTGTGCCAGTGTTTGTGAGGTGCTTGGGCGGGGCTAGCACAGAGCCAGCACACAGTAGGGGTTTCGCCCTGACCCATGAGCTGGGTGCTGGAAACATCACAGGATCTGGAGTGGCGAGCGGAGGAGGTGGCATGTTCCTTAAGGCCTGACCTGTCATATTCCTTGTCTGTGGGGCCCTGTTTTATGGACTTGCCAGAGTCTCATGACCCTGCTGGGAAGAGCCTTCCTGTGAGGACCCACTGGAGCTAGGACTAGAACCTGGGTTTCTGGCCCTGCAGAAACCCAGTTCTGTGTCCCTTGTTCTCCCATTGATAGGCCTGGAGGGACAGGGAGGCTGCTTCATTGTGGAGGAGCCTGTGCAGGCTGAGGGGTGATCCTGGCTCTGAGAGGCCTTCAAGCAGAAGCTGGCTAGCTCCTTGGCAGGGAGGCGGCAGTCCCTCTCTGACGGCCTTCCAAGTTGTCCCCAGTCCTTCTAGGATTCTTGTACAGAACCAAAGATAACAGTTCCCATCAATGCCACAAGCAAACCAGTCATATTCCATGCCTTGGAATATGAACAAAGCTGGACTGGCGGTGGCTTAAACCTTGAGAGGCCCAGTCGGAGAGCAGGAGATTACATGGGGTCATGCATGAGTAGACAGAATGTGGATTTCCAGAAGGCGCCTTGGCAGCTCCACTCTAGGCACAAGGCAGGCGATTTTGAGATGTGAGCCCTGGCTCCTTTTCTGAGGCTGCTGGCGGTATCGGGAGTTGTGGTTGTCACAGGTTGTATAAAGGGAGCTTTGATGGGGTCTCTTCCAAATGGAGCTGCCTTGTGGGATTCTGCTGCCCCACCTTGGGATAGCAGGTCAGGAGAAGGTGAGCTCAGGAGCTGCAGGCTACATGTGACATTTAAAAGGTATTCTACGTCAACTCATCCATGATCTATCCATGGTGTAATGGATGTCCGGGGCAGGGTGCCAACCTCTGACGCTCTAGCCCAGGCTTTCTCAAGCCCTCCCAAGGTGCTGAGGCATTGGCACCCTCAGGCCACAAGTGTGGATTGGCCATGGCTTTAACTCACAGAACTGATTTCCCCAGGCTTTGTTCCCATGGGTCACCTACTTTGCAATGTTAGTTTTGTGATTTGTTTAAGGCTGAGCCGTGTGCCTAGGGTTTTTCAGTGTTGTCACCATTATTTCTTGTTGAGATTTTTGCACAACCTTCTGCTCTCAATCCTATGGGTTGTTTTTTTTTTTTTGGATGAAGTCTTGCTCTGTCACCCAAGCTAGAATGCAGTGGTACAATCTTGGCTAACTGCAACCTCCACCTCCTGGGTTCAGATGATTCTCCTGCCTCACCCTCTTGAGTAGCTGGGACTACAGGTGCATGCCACCACACCTGGCTAATTGTTGTATTTTTGATAGAGATGGGGTTTTACCATGTTGGCCAGGCTTGTCTTGAACTCAGGACCTCAGTGCTGGGATTACAGGCATGAGCCACCATGCCTGGCCTATGTATTCTTTTTTACTTCAGCTCCTTAGAGCTGGGTTTGTGTCATAAGTGAGAGAGCCCTGAGGTGCTTGGTTTGAAGCAAAGCTTGGTTAGCCATCAGCATCTGATTGGAGACTGTCCCAACCCAGCCAGCCTGCTGAGGAGGGGACCTGGGCACTGGGATTAGAACTGGAATTAGAACACTGACCTGGTGACATGGGAGACTGTGATTTCCCTCATGGTATAGAAACATAAGCCATACTTATTTTTGAGATGTCCGACCCTGACAAAACTGGAAAATAGAGCTGGCAAGTGCTAAGTGTTTGTGGTGGGGCTGCACATTGGCACTGCAGAAAAGCACACTGGCAGAGGCGTGCACAGGGATTCCAGGTGTTGGCTTCCGTTCCCGGCTTCTGTAGGGCACTTACCTGTGCTTCCTTCAAAAGGCGACCAGCCAGTGAGCTCTGCCTGTCACTTTGATCTTGTATAGGGTGGCCAGGTCGTTAGAAACCTGGGAGACTTTGGACAGTTGACTTTACTTGGCTGTTCTTTGGTGTTTGTTCCATTCGGTGACGCTGCTGTGCCTCTTGAGGGCCAGGCTGGGACTTCTCTCTCTAGACCATTGCCCACAGCTGGAGACAAAGGGAGTCCATTCATTTTTGCTTGTTGAATGAAGTTTGAGTTTTTGGTTTCTCTGTCCCCTCAGCTGAGGGGCTCTCACATCCTTTAAGGGAGCTGGTGCCCTCTGGGTGGAACACTGATCGGGAAGTCAGCACCCAAGGGTTCCAGCCTTGGTTCCACCTCTCGCTGGGTGGCATGGGGTAAGTCCCCTGGCCCTTTGTAGCCTATAGGTTCCTATTGTTATGAGAGAGTGTCTGTGCAAACAAAGACTGTTTTAGTTGAGACCTTCTTGGAGAGAGCAATTTTGCAAAACAGGTAAGCACCTGGGATTTGAATTATGGTTTAGCCACATGCTGGCTTCCCAAGCACTCAGCTTCCTCACCTGTAAAATGGGCTCATGATGGTCCCTACCTCTCTGGGTGTGGGGAAGATTGAGTGACAGGGTGTAGGCCCCGGAGCATGGTTCCTGGCACATGGGCTCAGTGTGACCACCGGAGTGAGGTTCCTGACTATAAGGTTTCAGACCGGTTAAGTGCCTGGAGTAAAGTGACAGGGCACGTGGTTGATCAGTATCTTGGGTTTTTCTTCTCCAAGCAGTGACCTGGACTTGACCTGCTAGAAGTGGTATCAGGGCCACCTAAGAGGGGAACCACCTTGGCTCCTTGACCTCTGGCAGACTTGGACACCAGGCCTCCAGGTGAAAGCCTCGATGCTGTTATTACTTTCTGAGACAGCGAGTCCTTTCACTTTTGTGTTTCCTTTATTTAGACTTTACTATGAAGGAGAGTTGATACAGGGGAAGAAAAACATACAGTGAACCCTTTATTTCCTATGATAAATGATGGCTTTTGGAACTGGGGTCCAGTCTAAATTCTGTAAGGCGTGCACATGCCCGCATGCGTACACATGCTCCCCACCCCACACATACACACGCACAGCAATGGTTTTAAAGTCATGACATACTGTGCTTTTGGCTGCTGCTATTTCTGGCTGATGACCCCAGTGAGACGCCAAAAAATTAGATGGGTGCGTTTGGAAGGCATTCAGAAATTACTCATTGGGAGAAAAATGCAACGTTTGGTGGAAGGGGAGGGCTGAGCATGTGTAAAAATGAGCAATATGCACTGAGCATTCCGAATTCAACGTCAGTGAGGAAAGGGAGGGCTGCAGGAGTTTGAGGACCGTCTTGGTGAGCAATACTGCAAACTCAGACAGGGACCCTATTTCCCACAGCTGTGTTAGCTTCATAGGAGGTTTCGAGAATCCTCTCATTTGGGTTTAAAGCAGGTCTCAGTGTCCTTCCTCTGACGGATTAGTTTCATACCTCAGAGCTGGGATATGCTGGGTTTTGGTTGTAATGGCATGCAGCTCAGACTCCATTGTAAATAGTGAGTTTTAAAAGTGAATCAGAGAGTGTTTTTGGTTTTTTGGAAGCTGCCTTTGACATTTTAGCAACACAGCTAGCAGGGTGAGGTAGAAGACTCCAACAAGATGGAATTCAACTGTCACAGTCAAAGCGGAGATGGACTTTTGGGAGTTCTGCCACAGCAGGACCTGAACTCAAGTCTTAACTTCTCTCAGGCTCTTCTGTGAAAGAGCTATAGCTTGCTGCAGTTCACAAGAGTCGTACCACGATCAATTATTATTGTGTTACACATCAGTTCTGTATCAATTTATATTGGCATATGAAGTTAATAAGTCCCTATATCCATGCATGGCCTTTGTGATTTGGGAAAATCCAATGCCTTGACCAAACCTCTACGTCATGTGAACAAGTTTTAGCCTAATTTGGTGAACAAATCTTTAACCTCTATGTCTTCAAGTGCAGCATTGGGGCTCCTGGATCTGGAAGGTTACCTGGTGGGGATTCTCATGCTGGGTGCTGCCACACCTTGTATGTCAGGTGCTGACACCTTGATCATTTCGGCCAGACCCCTAAGAGAGCCCACAGACCACCATGCTGGGTGGAGACACCCAACACCTGGCTGACTACGTGAACTTTTTGCTTCCCAGAGGCTCTCCAAACTACTTATGGAGGACGCGAAGGGGTTTCCTGATGTCAAAATAAAAATAATGACATCTGCATTTTCCCAGGAGGAATAATTGTTGATGTTGAAGCGTTATCTCTGCATGCATTCTATAAGGGATAGAAGTAACAACTGGTGGCAGCAGCACAGAGCCCACGCTTCGGGGTGCCAGTGGAGGCTGCACTCCTCTCCCCCTTTCTGCTGTCTGCAACACCCTTGCCTCAATGGACCTTGACTCTTCAGGCTGGGACCCAGGAATCTATATTCTTTCAAAACTGCTTTATTGAGTGTAATTGACAGATAGTAAGCCACACATATGTAAAGAATATGATTTGAGTAGTTAGGACATATCCACATCCCTGTGAATCTACATACCACAAACAAGTTATCCATCAGCGCTGAGAATTTCCTCATGCCCCTTTATAATCCTCCCCTGCCATCCCTTCCTGCCCCCTGAACCCTAAGCATTCACTGATCTTGCTTTCTGTCACTCTGGATTTGCTTCTATTTTCTGGATTTGTTTCTATTTTCTGGATTTGTCTATAGATGGAATCATATATTAAGTACTCCTTCTCACGAGGCTTCATTTGCTTAGCATGAGGATTTTGAGATTCATCTACAGTATCAGTAGTTGATCCCTTTTTCTTGCTGAGTAGTGGTCCACTGTATGGATAGACCACAGTTTGTTTATCCACTCAACTGTTTGTGCAGGTAGCTTGTTTTTGTTTTTTGCTATTCCAAATATAGCCACTGTGAATTTTGTGTTCAAGTCTCTCTATGGACAGAGATTTCCTTTGTTCTTGTGTAAATTCCTAGGAACAGCTGGATCATATGGTAGGTATAGGTTTAACTTTTCCAGAAATTGACAGCCTGTTTTCCAAAGTGCTTATTCTATGGGACAAGGAATCTGTATTTTTAGATAAGTTTCCCCAGTGAGTCTCATATGGCCTCTCCCTTCCTGAGATGACTTTATGGCCCTGTGATTGGCCCTGGGCGATGGCTCCTATGCACCCATATCTACCTTTTCTCTTAGGGCCGACTTGGTCTTGGCGCCTCCCTGCAGGCCACCCCTCTGCTTGGGGTGCTGGAGAAGCAGAAGGGGAACAGTCAAGTCTCTTTCTCTCCATACTCGCCTTCAGGAAGCCACGGCAGAGGCATTGACTTTCTGTAGGGCTGGCAAACTGTGTGGTAGTCCCTTATCCAATGCCACTGTGTCCCATGGGGAGGTCTTAAAGAGGCAGCTGACTTCTGTGGCCTCCTTGTGAAAGTGTTGATGACTTGGGGATTGTCTCTGGGCTGAGTCCTGGTTTGACTTGGGCCCAATGAAGAGACAGCCTGGGACTGGATGTCCAGAAGAGACGGATCTGAGCACACCTCTTTCCTTCCTAGGCCTTCCACCTGTCACCCATGCATTGCCTGCTCCTAGGTGCTGCATTCATTTGCTAGGGGCTTTACCAATGAAACGTTATTTTCTCCCAGTCTGGAGGCTGGAAGTCCAAGGCCCAGGCGCCAGCAGGGTTGGGGTCACTAGAGCCCTCCCTCCTTGGCTCGCAGATGGCCACCCTCTCACTCTGAGCCCACATGGTCTTTTCTCTGTGTCCCTGAACCTCTGGTGTCTCTCTGTGTCCTGATCTCTTCTCATAAAGATACCAGTTGTGTTGGGTGGGGGCCCAGCCTAAAGAATGGCCTCATTTTTGCATGATCTCCTCTTTAAAGGGCTTATCCTTGAATATCTCCGAATACAGTCATGCTCTGAGGTGCCAGGGGTTAGAACTTCAACACAGGAATTTGGGGGCATACAATCCTGCTTATCACAGGTGCTGAGCCCTGAGTGCAGTGCTCATAATAGAAGGATGAGCTGGATGGTTCTGCCTCTTGTGGAGCTCAGCATCCTGGGGGAATGAAGGTGGGGAGATCCAGTTTTCCCAAGAAGACTTGGAAGGAGGAGGTCTCTGCGATACTAGCAGGGCGGGGGTGGGTGGTTAAGACCAACTTGACTCCAGTGATGCAGCAATTCCTGTCTGTGGCGTGTCCTTCAAAACATGCTGTGATTCTCAAGGAGTGAGTGGCGGTGGCCTGCAGCCCTCTGGCAGTCTGTGGCTGAGACCAGCTCCAGTGCTGCAGGGTGAGAAGAGGAGCCATGCAGCAGTGCTGATGTGCATGGCAGTAACTGCCTGGTGTCGTAGCGAGTCTCTCCCTGGAGGGGCCTACTTCATTTTCTAGGGTGCAGCCTTGGGAAAGTGTGAGGTCTCTGTTGTGTCACTGGAGAAGTTGTTGCCTAGTTTGCACATGCTGGAGGCTGGTGTGGTGGTGGAGAAGGGGGGGGGGGTGATGCTTTTACCTGGGCTGGACTTGCTGTTTTTTCATCCTTGAATTCCTGCCTCTAGAACCCTACAAACCCAGTGCCTAGAGTGTTGGACTGGGGCCGAAATGGGAAGAGCCCTAAATATAAGCAGCCTGTGGTATTGGGGCTTTACCTTTGGCATCAGGAAGTCCCCTGCTCGTGCCTGGGGAGTTGGAGTCCTTAGTATCCTTATCTCTGGAGGCTTTTCCCTGGCCGTGCAGAACAGCTGCAGGCAAGGCAAGTGGGAAAGCAACTTCCAAGAACTGGTCCAGGGACAAATTATGTTTAGTAATGGATAATCCCAAACATGCTTTGTCTGAGTGTCATGAGGCCATGATGATAAACAGTTAGTGCCGTAACACGTACGGAATCAATTCTCCACCCTATGCGCTGTCACCCTTGTTGCCTCAAGCTCATAAATGGGGTTTTTCTTGTTGGCTTTGTTACCTGTAGGAACATGAATGGTGGCTCTCCAGCCAGCAAAGCCAGCACCCCCACCCGCTGCCATCTATCCCTCTGCCATTCTTCATAGGTGGTTCTGATGGCCCTGGTTGGCTATCATTTGTTCTCCCATCTCTCAGCCTTTGTAGGTTGATACCTGTTTTATTCTTTTACTGTTATTTTAGGGGTCTCAGGATGGAAATATATTGGTATATAAGTACCTCTTTTAGTCCTTATTTTTACTTCTCTTGCATTTTTAGTCCTTATTTTTACTTCTCAGCATTGCTGGATGATATGTTAATTCTGTGTTTAATGTTTTGAGGCACTGCCAAATTATTTTTCTCCCAGAATGCTTTGGAGGCAATGACTTCCTTTTTTCTACAGGATGAAGCCCCAGGGCCTGCCCATTGCTTTCAGGACTTTTCTTACTCGGTACCCAGCACAAGGGTCTGCTCCATCTAGAGTGATTTGCCACCATGTGCTGCCTGCATGCTTGGGCTGGGTCATTCTGCTCACAGGGGACACCCCTTCGCCTTCCTCCCTGGACTGTGCACATCCTGCCTTCACTGGCTCCTTGGGAAAAAATTGCACCTCCCGGCTGCTCCCAAAGCAGTTCATGTGGGTCTGGCTAGGGACCCCCATCCCTACTTTACTAACTACCCTGGGTTGGCAGTCTCTGTCCTGAGCTCTCCTGTTCCTCTGCCCTGCTCTTGAGCTCCCATTACATTGGGTGTCGAGCACCCAGAAGTGATGATGGATCATTCGTTTTGGCCATGTCTGTGCATGGCTCATCCCTGATGCTTGTACATGGATATTTATGACCACACAGCCTGATTCCAAGCCACTGTTCTGCAATCAGCCTCCCCTGTGGTGGCATCTTCTTCACAGGGAGGGATCTGGCTGACCTCGGGCCTTAGCGCAGTTGAGCCTTTGAAGCTGGCAGGTTGCCCTGGGCTCCCAGGATGGTGGTTGGCCGCCTCTTCTCTTGGACCCCTGCCCATTTGGAAGCATGCCCTTGAGCACTGCCATCCCCAAGCCAGGCAATCAGGTCATCCGATCCCCCGAGGTGGCTGAGAAGCTGGCTGTGAACTAGTGATAGAGAACCAGGCTGCTATTTAGCTTTGTGGATAGATTCAATAGAGACCAAATTTCCTAAGATGTGGTCTCGTTGCACAGAAAACAGCCTGAGTGGCCTGTCACCCAAGCAGAAATCCTGGAGTCATCTCTTGAGACTCTCCTATTTCTCATTATCATTGGTGATCTCCCTCCTGGGCATCTGTCCATTGCCTTCCCCTCCTTGGTCTGTGTGTCTTGCTCTGTTGGCCATTGTTGCTTTCTGTGTCATTTCCCATGCCAATGTGCCCTGCCATGATCTGCCTTTTCACACAGCACCTCTTGCTTGAGTTCAGACCCGAGCTGCACGCTCCAAACCATTGACTTCACTTGCTCCGCCCCCACTCACATTTTGGGGCCCTAAATTACTTTAGTGCCTGGAGTGGGCACCGGGCACTCTCTTTCACAGTCTTGATTTACACAAGCCTTTCCCTGGGCCTGGACCATTCTCCCAGCTCTTGACCAGGCCAGTTCTTAACTGGAGCTCCAGACTGCAGCAGAGCTGCCTCTTGCTGGGATGGGTTGTACTTCTCTGGCCCAGTGCTGCTGTTCCCACTGCTGGTTCACCCCCTTCCCTTGGCAGCCCATCTTACCAGGCTGACTTGTAATAGTCTGTTTTCCTTGTCTGTCTCCCTCACCAACCTGAGGTGTCTACATTGCTATCCTCAGCTCCTACACGAGGGTCTAGGCCTGGCTGGGGAAGGAGAGGTGTGCTGTGGCCCTGGATGGACTCATGGGCAGATGGACCATGGCCCCTGTGGGTCCAGGTTTCTCCCCTGGAGCATGAAGTGTTGGCCTGGGTGGTCCATGACAGCTGCCTGCTCTGGTGGTCAGCAGGTGAACTCAGAGCTACCTGGATTGGAGGTGAGAACCCAGGAGTTGTCAGGAGGGTCCAGGATTGGCAGGGTCCCGGAGGCTTCAGGGAGGCTTCTAGAAACTCTTGAGTGCATTCTCTTGCCCAATATGAGTGTCTGGTCTTAAAGGTGAGGCCTTTTGCGAAAGCAGGACTAGGCAAGGCCAGAGGAGTGACAGTCATCCAGTTGACACTGTCGGGTTCTCTGGGCTGCTGGCCCGTCCAGTCCCTCCTCTAAGCCCCGACAGTCACTGTGCCCACTGGGCCTGGTCCTGCTGCAGAGTTAGGGCACATCTCAGAGTCTTTCAGAGCTGATAAGGGGCCTGACAGTTTTTTTTGTTTTGTTTTGAGGCTCTCAGTTCATTAAAAAATTTAAAATGCCATAAGAAGGCTATTAATATTAATATTATGGTATTTTGAACTAGTAACCTTTGTCAGGATGCTGTTTTTTTTTTAAAACAAAAACAACATAGCAATATAATTAGTCTAGTCACAAGGTAATGCTAGGATTTATAGGAAATATTAATTCCTAGTGTGCTCAGTCTGGGCAGCCCTGCGATGGGACAGGAGCGCCCCCAGCCCTGCAGCTGAGCACGGTCACATTTGGAGATGAGATGAAGTATTTGACCTTGAGGCTTCTGTGAGAATGAATCTGCATCCCGTTCCCACCTCGTCTCCTAACCTGCCCCCCTCCAAGCCCTGCAAGTCCTTCTCCTAAGCTGGGAAATGAGGCCATAGGAGTGAGGCCGTGGGGAGGGAGGGAGACGTACACGTTCCTGAGGCCTTGAGTCCCAGGCTTCGAGAATGCCCGTCC
Organism: Saimiri boliviensis; assembly: GCF_048565385.1. Lineage (NCBI taxonomy): Eukaryota > Metazoa > Chordata > Mammalia > Primates > Cebidae > Saimiri > Saimiri boliviensis. The sequence goes on from NC_133460.1 coordinate 103,631,573, forward strand.
CTGGGCTCTGTGCTCCCTGGGCAGTGCTGTTAGTGAAAATGCAAGTACCCTTGGAGGCGAGGCCTTGGGTGGAGCTAGCTCAGACACCTGCCCTCTGGGAACATTGCCTCCTCCTGCTTTCTAATGCTGATGGTTTCCCTGAGATCCCAGAGTCATCAAGGGTCACCCTGCAGATGGGACCATGAGCCCTGCTCCCCAAAATGTGACTTGCTCAAGGTCACATAGGTAATAGCAAAGCTGAGATGTGAGCCCGGCCCTTCAAAGTGTAAGCTGGGGATGATTCTGGCAGGGGAATGTGCCAAGGTTCATCTTTGTGTCCCCAGAGCCTGGCATGTCACAGAGAGATAGAAAATGTCTGTTGAATGAGCAAGAGCAGCCAACATGGATTGAGAGCCAGGAACTGTGGTAACTGCACGTCTGTGTGATCTCTCTGACTCCTCCCCAGCTCTGGGCAGTGTGCTTCGGTACTTGGATCCCCTGTGGGCAGATGAGGAGGAAGCTGGGTACAGGTAGGAAATGAAACCTGCCCGACATCAAACAACCAGTCAAGGAAGCTGAGGTTTGGACCCAGATGGTTTATGTCAGAGCCACCGTCTAGGCCAGTGCTGTCCAGTGGAAATAAATGTGAGCCTCTTATGAGGTAGAAACAATTCTAGCAGCCACCTTTAGAAAAATAAAAGAGGAACAGCTGATATTATTTTAATAATATATTTTATTTAATCCAGTATCTGCAAATGGTTATCATTTTAGCATATCATTAATATAAAAATCCTTTTTTTTTTTTTTTTTTTTTGTAGAAATGTTACCTGGGCTAGTCTCAAACAGTCCTCTCTCCTTGACCTCCCAAAGTGCTGGGATTAAAAATGTGAGCCACCGAGCCTCGCTATTTAATCCATGATATATGCAATTGATTATTTTAGTACATCATCAATATGAAAATTATTAGAGAGTTTCGCACTTGCTGCCCAGGCTGGAGTGCAATGGTGTGATCTCAGCTCACTGCAACCTCCGCCTCCTGGATTTCAGTGACTCTTGCCTCAGCCTCCTGAGTAGTTGGGATTGCAGGCATGTGCTACCATGCCTGGCTAATTTTGTGTTTTAGTAGAGATGGGGTTTCTCTATGTTGGTCAGGCTGGTTTCAAACTCCCAAGCGCAGGTGATCTGCCCACTTCAGCCTCCAAAAGTGCTGGGATTACAGGCGTGAGCCACTGTGCCTGACCAAAATGAAAATTATTAATGAGATATTTTACATTCCTTTTTCTGTGTTAAGCATTTACAATCCAGTGTCTCTTACCTCACAGCCCCTCTGAACTTGCACCAGCCACATCTCAAGTGCCCCACAGCTACTGTGTTCAGGGGTTTCAGTGCAGAACAGGCTGCTCTGGCCCCTCAGTCATCAGTGGGTGGATATTGGGAGTCGTTAGCCATTTGGAGGTGCGAGAAGCGTGAGGAGGTGATGAAAGGGCCTAACAGACAGAGGTGGAGAGTCAGGCCCGAGTGTGTGTACTGGGCTCCCATTGGCACCGCCGGTCTCTCCCAAGTGTGAGTGCTGGGTGCAAGCCAGCTGTCTTGGCAAGGGATGCCTTACCAGGGTCTCCCCTGGAAATTGAGGGGAGGCCCTGGGCAGGGCTGTGCAGAGCACAGGCACCCGCGCTCCCAGTCCTGGGCCGCCAGGAGGGCTTGCCAGTCTGCATGGGGATCTGGCTTTGAGCTCTGTTGCTTTTGGCCAAGGGCGGTTGCAACACTCCCAGAGCACAGAACAGGTACGATGTGTTCCTCAGGAAAGGTTATGAGGTTTCAGACATAACAGAGGTTCTGAGGATCCAAAGAGAAGATGTCTCAGAGCTCCTTTCTAGAGTGAAGTCATCAGACCCATACATCATGGGGTCACATTGGCTAGCATGTCTAAGGGCACCTCAGGCTGGGGCAGCCAGTGCTAGGGGCAACAAGGACAGACTTTGGTGGAGGTAGGGGAGCACTAAGGGATTCGTGTTTTCTCAAATACATCTCTAATGATAGAGGTTAGGAAACTGTCACTTAGAGCATTTCCTGGGTTGGTCCTGGGTTCAGTGGGAGGCTGGGTGGTAAGAAGAAACTTCCCTGGGCCAGGCTCCCCAAGGCTCGATTCCTGGGTTGGGGGCAGAGATTGGAGGAATCTGTGGCCAGTCCTGGCCCAGACAGTTTCTGAAAAGGCAAATCAGGGTTTGTCACAGTTAAGTCTTTCCCTGGGGAAGTGTTCCATTGCACCTTGATTTATGCCACTGGGAACATTTTATACCTAGGACTGTCCATTGGCCAGAGAAGCCTCAGGGCCAAAGGCCCAGCAGGGAAGATGGACGCTCCATGAGCCATCAGCTCCACTCCGCTTGTGGGGGGTGTAGGTGCAGTTCTTAAGAGCCCACGCTGTGATGCAGAAATGGGGCACTGGCATGGTAAAAGGAGTGGTGGCAGGCAAAAAAGTTTAACAACAATAAAACCTGTTCAATAAAAGCCATATCCATGGAGGGAGGTGGGCATTGGGGAGCAGGGAGCCACTGAGTGCTAGGGCCAACCTGGCCAGAGTAGGGAGGAGTGAAATCCACACAAGAGCCCCTGTGGTCAAGGTCAAGTCCTCACTTCATGACTTCCTGGCAGAACCTCCTTGGGCAAGTCTCAGCTTCCCTTTCTAGAAAATGGGGCTCCTAACCCCCACTTTCCTTGCAAGCTCCTATTAGATGCTGCACATGGACAGTACTTTACAGAAGCCTCGAAGCAAAGCACCCCACAAATTCAGGGGTTATTCTTTCTATGAACCCCCCTGCAAATATTTTACTTTCGTTTTTATGTATTCTGTAGTCTTTAGGTATCGTGTTTATTAGGATTTTAAAAACTTTTCATTATGAAACATTTCAAATGTACTCAAAAAATAGAGAGGATAGTGTAATGAACACCATGTACCCTGCAGTCACCATGAGTCTTAACTATTTCATCAGGGCAATTTGAGCTCACTGTTAGAGTAATCCCTTCCATTAATTGAGTTCCCAAAGTGCGTTCAGTCCTTTGAAGTAAAATCTTCACTGCATAAGTTGCCACAATCTGCCCCCTTGTTTGGAAAAAGTGTGTTTTTGTGTGTTCAGTTTTTTAGACTCATTCTTGCCACAGTTTGTGATTGGATTTTTTAGTTCTGTCTAATTGCTGGTTGCACAATATAGAGAGAGTCACACGTGGGGTCTGGAGGGCCCCAGGGCCCCCCTCAGCCTTCCTGAAGTTACCAGGGCAAGTTCAGTTCTCTCAGGAGTTTGGAGGCCTCTGTTGACTCTGCTTTTCAATTTACTGTAATTGGAAGGGAGAGGGTTGTGCTGGAGTGGCTGGCAGGAGTAATGAAGGGCTGGGAGATTTGTCGTCTCCAGTCAGCCCGCCTCCCCGTTGCAGCCCACCATGCAGGCACCCCTTGGAAGCAGTGACTCTGGGGCTGGTCACCTATTCCCTTGCCTGGATGGAGAGGTTTCGGTGGAAAAGGTGGGGAGGTGAGGGGTCAGTGGGTGAAGGCTGAGTGTTTCTAATCTGTTTAGACACAAAGCCTTGGCGTGTTTAACAAGCTTGCTGGTATAATTCTTTTTCTTGTCTGTAAGATGGCGTTGATGATGACTCTGGACGCTTGTGAGGATGAAATATAAGGTCCTTCTGTCTTGTACACTAACATGTCCCTTGTGTCAAGAGCAGTGTTGGTACAGAGCACGTGCTCAATACATTTCCACTGAAAAATAGGAGAGAAGGGAGGGAGGGAAGAAGGAAGAAAGGAAGGGAGGGAGGGGAAAGAGTGAGGGAGGAAAGGAAGGAAGATTGGAGAAGGGAGGGAGGGAAGGAAGCCAGGGAAGATGGGAGAGCAGGAGAGAGAGGAGGAAGAGAGGAAGGGAAGGAGAGAGAAGGGAGGGAGGGAAGAAAGGAAGGGAGGGAGAGAGCAAGAGAGAGGAAGAAGGGAAGGAGGATGGGAGGGAGAAAGAGGAGGAAGGGAGGGAGAGAGGGAGGGAAGAAGGGGTAAGAGAGGGAGGGAGGGAAGAGGGGTAAGAAAGGGAGGGAGGGAAGAAAGGAAGTGAAGGAGAGAGGGAGGGCAGGAAGGAAGGAAAGAGAGAAGAGAAGGAAGGAGGGAAGGAGGGAAGAAAAGAGGGAAGAGAGGAAGAAGGGAGGGAAAAGCTACATCTGTCCATCCATTATTAATAATTCATCACAAATCTTTTATTTCAAGATAAGGAAATGTCATTTGAAGGCCCTCAAGGAAAAAAAATATGTTTCCTCTGGGCTTAGAATGCTTTTTTCTTCTTTTTCTTCTTGTAGAAATTGTATTTCCATCTTTAGGGCTTATCTCAATGGATGTCTCACCTCTTAAATCGTTTTGGCCTTCCTCTGGCGAAGCCCACCCCCCGACCTCTCTCCCACACTGCCATCCACACCTCGCAGAGCTCGGAGAGGAGAACGGCTGTGACTGCGCCGCGCCAAACGCCGGGGCTGCATGGTCACAGCATGTGTGTGCAAGGCTGGCATGGTCATCTCCCCCATACCGCAGAGGATGCTGAGGCTCCGAGGTGGAGTGAGTCGCCCAGGTAGACACAGCCAGGAAACAGTCAGGCTTAGATCCAAACCGAGCTTGTCTGATTCCAGAGCTCTGCTCCTCCCTGCTGCCCCGGGTTCACCCTAACCCTTTGCTTTTGGTTGCCCCTCTCTGGGCTGGATGGTCCAGAGGTAGAACCGGCCTATGCCTGTGTCTCCTGTTCTTAGGGTTAGCCCAGAACTGGGAGGCCGTGGGTATGCAGTAAACAAATGGGTCACATCCTCTGGGGCTGGCCATGCTAGAGACGGTGGTGTGGGCTCTGTTCCCCTCTCACCCTTTCTGCCTGCAGAGCCTCCCTGGAGTTTATCAGCCCTGATGGAGGTGGGGAAGGGCATGGCTTACCGAGGGCCTGGACACACATCAGTACCCCCCAGCAGGAGTGGCAGAAGTTTCTGGACGGGGCATGGGGGTTCTGGGGAGGAGAAAGTGGAGGGGCTCCAAGCACCTGAACGTAAGCTCCATGCCAGCCAGGACCTTGTCTGTCTCGCTTGTTGTAGTTCAATGTCTGGTTCAGGGTCTAGCAAATGGTAGGTGCTTAATAAGTAGGAATGGACTGGATGGGTGGCCTCTGAGCCCTGCTTCCCCAAAGCTTTGTTGTGGAGTTCTCTAGCTACTGCTGAGAGACAGGTAGGCCAGGCCGAGGGACTATCCTGTGTCCATGACCCTGCCCTGGAGTGGACTGCATCTCTGTGTCACTGCTGCAGCGACATGGTGGGCTCCTGCTTGGCTGGAAGGTGGCCCCACACCCTGCCTCTGGTTGGACAAGCATCCCTCAGTGTGGACTGGCTTGGGTGTGTGTGCGGGGTGGGGGGTGGTTGATTCCCAGGGCAGCAAGCTGGCTGCTCTCCCTCCTCCTTGCCCCTCCTCACCCACCTGGCCTCAGCCCCTCCATCCCTGAACACCGATGTCCCAGTGGCAGCAGGCTGGTCATCCGGAGGGGAGCTCGAAACATGGTGTCTGAGCTACTGATCTTCCGCCTTGGGTGTGGCCTTGAACTTTTCTTTAAGCAAGGCTTTCCAACCCCAGCAGCACTCAGGTCACATTCCCAGAGAGCCGGCTGAAGAGGGCTGTTTGTTTGTTTTTCAAGATTTCAAAAAACGTGTCTTTTTCTCCCTCTGACCTTAAGCAAAACTTTTTTTCCCCCCTTCAACACTTGTATTTTTAACTTCATGAGAAAATATGGTAAGGGAGGAGATTTTATTTTCAGAAACTGTGATTTTTCAAGAATTGTTTTCATTTAAAAAAGAAAGGCGTTGGGGCTGGGGAGAATAAGGATTTTTGTTTTGTTTTGTTTCTGGTGCTGGGGGTGCCCAGAGCCATGTGTCTGTGGCCCCTGCTCAGACTCCTCCGGAGATTCTGGCATATTGAGCCTGCAGCTCTTTGAATCATTGTGATCAAGGATTTCTGGGCACCTTTCCCTCTCCTTCTGAAAATTAGGACGGGATCAGCTCAGGGCTGTAAACAAGCATTTCCCTCCCTTGGCAGGAAGTGCTTAATGTCTTTGCTTTTGGGAACCGGTGTTCTGCTAGAGGCCGAGTCTGACCTGCTGTCATTCTCCTCCTGCTGTGGGGATGGATCAAAAGATGGTGGCCACCTGTGGGCATATCACAGACCCTCAATTCCAGCTGATGGATGCAGGATCTGAGGCCCAGAGAGGGTTGGTGACTTGGCTGTAGTCACACAGCCACATGGAGAGAGATGAGTGGTGAGCGGCGATCCCCGGGGAGCTGGCTTCTTGCCTCCTTGGTCTTCATGCACGTGCCTCCCTGTTCCCAGGTCTCCCTGGCCTAGCACTGGTTTGCTGATGGTCTTCCTGTAGGCTGTTTTATTTTAGGCACCAACTGAGCTACTGCTGACCTTGTTGGGATAGCCTAGGTGTGATTCTTTGGTTTTCAGTTTGTATAACCACATTCTTTGTTCAGCTCCTATCAGGGCCAGGGAGGTCTAACACCAATGTGTGGGGTACTCCTGATACACACTGTTTAAAACTTACACTGTTTTAAATGTCTGCTATTTAAAAGTTTATGGTCATCTGTACTTACCGACTGAGAGGAGAGAACTAGGGAAGCTGATGGCTACTTGCAAGGAGCACCTGCTTAGTAGTGGCGGTTGAATAATAAGGACCCCAGTTGCTGAACAGCTCCTGGAAGAATATCTTTTCCCAGCCGGGCGTGGTGGCTCATGCCTGTAATCCTAGCACTTTGGGAGGCCAAGGCAGGTGGATTGCCTGAGCTCAGGAGTTCGAGACTACCCTGGGTTACATGGTGAAACCCTGTCTCTACTAAAAATACTAAACTTAGCCAGGCATGGTGGCAGGCGCCTATAGTCCTAGCTACTCGGGACCCTGAGGCAGGAGAATCGCTTGAACCTGAGAATGAGCTGAGATCGAGCCACTGCACTCCAGCCTGGGTGACAGAGTGCAGAGTCTCAACTCCATCTCCAAAAAAAAAAAAAAAAAAAAAAAAAAAATCCGTTCTCCTCTCCCTATGGCTGTCATCTCTGCCCTCTACGGCTGCTATTCTGTTTCAGTCTCGTTTCTTTACTCTTTTGGATTTTTGCAATAGCCTCTAAAATGCTGTCCCTCTTGGTTTTGCTGACATCGTGATGATTCTAAAAGCCACATCTGACCATGCTTCCCTTCCACAGAATGGTTCCAACTTCTGCCTCAAGAAGGTAGCACTGGCTTCCCTTCCCGGGCACCCCTCAATCCAACCATTCCCCAGGACTGACACAGCCCCTTGAAACCTTTCTGCCTAGAATGTTGTCCTCCCCTCTTCTGCTTGGTGGCCACTTACTTGTCCTTCCAAGTTCCCTGAGATATCCCACCTCCGGGGTGCCTTCTAGATTCCTTGGGCTGGGTTTCTCCTTCTGTGTGTGTGCAGCGTTCTGCTCACGTAGGTCCTGCAACAGCCCTGTGTTGAGACATAATCATCTCTTCTTTGTTTGTCTCATCTTCTGGTTTGGGCTGCTCTGAGGAGGGGCTGCTTCCATCCCTGTGTTCCTGGCAGCAAAGCCACTGCCTGTCCATGTCAGAGACAGGAGCGCGGTTATTCAGCGAATGAGCCCAGGATGGAGTGTGGAGGATTGTGGGAGAACAGGAGGGACAGACAGATTCTTCTGTGGTAGTGGGTGGCTTTCCAGAGGGGCAAGACTTCTGCAAGTTGGCCCTTGGGGAAAGAGCGGACATTAGATTGGTAGGTGAATTTGGGACGGGATGTGCTAGGGGCCCCTAGAGCCGGCCGTGGGGTGGTGGGGTGATCCAGCCGGTTGTATTTTTTTTCCTCCGTGATCTTCCTGTTTCTTGTGGACTGATCCCTTTCACTTTCTGAAAGCTGCCACTGGAGGTGAAGCAGGGCTCCTTTGGGTTTGCAGTATCACAAGTTCGGCAGGAGACGCAGTGAAGTCTGTACCCCCATCTAGCTACACCCAGGGAGGGATGTTCAGCCTGGCATCCTTGGAAAAACAGGTGTCTGGGTACAGGTTCCCTCTGGCCACTGGTGGGATCCTTTGTTCAATCTGGAGCTCAGTGTGACAGTGTGACCACAGCTGCCTCGGGCGCTGGTGGGTGCAGAGCTGCCTCCTGGAGCCAGGAAGGAACTGCCGCTGCTGCCTCCTCCTCCCCCATCCCCCTCCTCCTCCTCCTCTTCCTCTTCCTCCCCCTCCTCTTCCTCTTCCTCCTCCTCCCCATCCCCCTCATCCCCCTCATCCCCCCTCCTCCTCTTCTTCCTCCTCCTCCTCTTCTTCCTCCTCCTCCTCCTCCTCCTCTTCTTCCTCCTCCTCCTCTTCCTCCTCCTCCTCTTCTTCCTCCTCTTCCTCCTCCTCCTCTTCCTCCTCCTCCTCTTCTTCCTCCTCCTCCTCTTCCTCCTCCTCCTCTTCTTCCTCCTCCTCCTCTTCCTCCTCCTCCTCCTTCTCTTCCTCCTCCTCCTCTTCCTCCTCTTCCCCCTCTAGTTCCTCCTCCTCCTCCTCCTTCTCTTCCTCCTCCTCCTTCTGCTTGTCTTTTTCTTCCTTCTCCTTCTCCTCCTCTTCTTCCTCCTCCTTCTCCTCCTCCTCCTCCTCCTTCTGCTTGTCTTTTTCTTCCTCTTCCTTCTCCTCCTCTTCCTCCTCCTTCTCGTCCTCTTCCTTCACAATCATATGGTGCTTTGGCTTCACAGGGATAGCCTCCACATTCATCTGCTCACTGCTTCTGGGTTGCTGCCTTGGGCAGGCAGCTATTTGGGGGATCTTTCAGAGAATTAAAACAAAACCCAATACCCTAAACTTCCTTAATCCTAGTTCTTACCCTCAGGGCCTAAGTACATTTGAAATTGCACACAAACTTAAGGTTGCCATTTGCTAGACTGGACAGGGTGAGGGGCAGGGCTCTCCAGTCATAGCAGTTCCTGGGTGTCCATGAGGGATTGGTTCCAGGACCTCCTGAGGATGCCAAAATCTGCAGGTGCACAGTTCCTGCTATAAAATGGTGTTGTATTTGCATATAACCTATACCAGGCGTCCCCACACTTTTTACACAGGGGGCCAGTTCACTGTCCCTCAGACCATTGGAGGGCCACCACATACTGTGCTCCTCTCACTGACCACCAGTGAAAGAGGTGCCCCTTCCTGAAGTGCGGCGGGGGGCCGGATAAATGGCCTCAGGGGGCCGCATGCGGCCCGCGGGCCGTAGTTTGGGGAAGGCTGACCTATACAAACCCTTTGGTATATTTTAACTCATCTCTAGATATAATGTAAATGCTGTGTAAATAGTTGCTATATTGTATTGTTTAGGGAACAGTGACTGGAGAAAAAGTCTGTACATATTCAGTACAGATACATTTTTTTCCCCCCGGATTTTTTCGATCTGTGGTTGATTAGATCCACAAATGCCGAGCCCGTGGATATGGGAGGCCAACTGCATGTTGACTTTATGGTTTACGAAGCATCTTCTAATCATTGCATACTGGGAAACTTTGAGCTCTGGGCCATGCACTGCACGAAGCATTTGGTGGTTTCATCTCCTGTCATACTCTGGAGCTGTATGAATAAGGATTTTCCCATTTTATAGACAACGAAGCTAAGACCTGAAGAAGTTATGTATAAGCTGTTGTTTAAGATTATGCAGGCAGGAAGTGGCTTACCCTCTCCTTTGACTTTTACCTCACTCTTGTGAAATGGAGGAGGGGGGCATATTTTTATCTCTCATTTAACAGACAAGAGACTTGAGGTGGCTGGGCACTGTGGCTCACACTTGTAATCCCAGCACTTTGGGAGGCTGAGGTGGGTGGGATCACTTGAGGTCAGGAGTTTGAGACCAGCCTGGGCAACATGGTAAAACCCCATCTCTACTAAAAATACAAAAGTTAGCCAGGCATGGTTGTGCACACCTGTGGTCCCAGCCGCTTGGGAGGCTGAGGGAGGAGAATTGCTTGAACCGGAGAGGTGGAGATGGCAGTGAGCCAAGATGGGGCCACTGCACTCTAGCCTGGGTGACAGAGCGAGACTCCGCCTCAGAAACAAACAACAAAAAAATACAAGAGAGACTTGAGGCCTGGAGAGTCACACTGAGGTACATCCAGCCTGTACCCAGGCTCCTGATTGCTGATCCAGTGTGCTTTCCTCTGGCTATGCCCAGCCTGCTTTATTAGCTGAAAGATGCCAAGCTCTACTGTGGGATATTTGTAAAACCTTGAATGCGAAGTTTGAATTCAATTGAGGAGCATAGATGGGGTATACAGCAAGCACTCTGTCTGTGTAGTAAGTAATTGTTGTTCCTTGTCCATCTTTTGACCTCCTAGTGTACAGCCATGGGCTGTCACTGGTGACCTTTGGCCACGGGCATTGGGAGGATAGTTTATGTTGACTGCTGAGTGCCGGGCACCAGGTGTCAGGCAAATTGGCTCCTTTATACATTCCCCCTTCTGGATAGACCTTGAGCCCCCTCGTCACTGCCCAGGAGATTTGCTGGGAGTGTAGGAGGGAGTGGATGATGGCCTGGATGCCTGGGCAGTGCCGCCTCTGCCCCAAGGCAGCAGTCAGCACCAGGATGGGGCTGGGTGGGTGCTGCCATCACCTCGGGGTGGTACCCGAGTCTGGTGTAGGAACAATACTCTATTGTTACGTTAAACCTGAAATAGACGCCTTCAGATGGAGGGGGTGAATATGAATCTATTATGGTCTAATAATGACAAGAGCACTCTGTGTCTTTTCAGATGCTTGACAATCACCTGCTAATCCCTGGGGTCTGGGAGCTGAGCACTCTCATCCCCTGCCCACACCTCTGCTTTGTGGAGCTGGGGAAAAACGGAGACCCAGAAGCTGTGAAAGGAGGGAGGCTCGACTTCTCCACTTGCTTTCATGGTGTGAGGAGACCCATGTGTACTTATTTGCCTCTGACCCCTCCTGCATGGAGGAAAGGGTACCTGGATCTGGGTGAGAGGCATGTGTGGCAGTGAGAATATTTCATAGACCCAAGTTCAAATCCCCACTCTGCCACTCGAGTGCATTTTTGAACTTGTCCTAGTCTTGATTTCTTTGTAAGGTGAGACTATACCCTTATAATGGGTCCATAAGGCCTGGTCCAACCCAGTAGATGCTCTTGGGTGTGAGGACCACATCTCGGTTGGTTATCCATGTGCCCCAGCCCTCTGCCAGGACCTAGGAGTTGGGATGAGGGGCTGGGTTGCAGGGAAATGTTTGATTCCCAAAAGGGCTTTCCCAGGTGGGCACTGTCCTGACCCATACCTGCCACCCAGCCACCTGTCAGCCTGGACCTCTGGGCTTTTCTCTCCAGATGCTCTTGTTCTCAGGAAAGAGCCAAGACTCACCTCAGGGCACAAAGTAAGTAGGAATCAGGTGTGGGCCAGTGGTCAGGAGACTTGGGTCTAGATTCTGTGTGGCCAGGGCCGTTGCTGAAGCTCACAGGGCTCAGGATGAGGGAGGCAAAGGGAGACGTAATTTCTAGAACTTTTGAGGATCCAGGACAGGGGCCAGCAAACTGTGACCCTTAGGCCAATTCTGACCTGCCTTCTATTTTCACAAGTACAGTTCTTTAGTTCTTTTGGAACAGAGCCATGGCTATTTTTTACATGTTGCCTATGGCTATGTTGCTGTACAATGGTGGAACAGGATAATCTTGACAGAGACCATGTGGTCTACAAAGACAAAGCCTCTTTATTGAAAAAGTCTGCCAGTCCCTCCGTCAAATCACAGGCATCTTAAGGGCAGAGAACGTATCCTGTTTGTGGGGCCCTAGACTCAACACTGGGCAGGGCACAGTCAATGCTGATAGATAGCAGTTGAATAAATAAGTGGAAAGCCCATCAGGCACTGCTGTAGGGAACATAAACTAGTACAGCCACTGTGAGAAACATTATGGGGATTCATTAAAGAAGTGAAAGTAGAACTACCATTTGACCCAGCAATCCCACTCCTGGGTGTCTACCCAGAGGAAAATAGGTTAGTATGTGAAAAATATACTTGCACATGCGTATTTATGGCAGCACAATTCACAAGTGCAAAATCGTGGAGCCATCCCAAATGCCCATCACAATGAGTGGATAAAGAAACTGTGGTGTGTATATATGATGGAATACTACTCAGCCATAAAAGAATGAATTAACGGCATTTGCAGTGACCTGGATGAGATTGGAGACTATTATTCTAAGTGAAGTAACTCAGGAATGGAAAACCAAACATTGTGTGTTCTCACTGATACGTGGGAACTAAGCTATGTGGACACAAAGGCATAAGAGTGACACAGCGGCCTTTGGGGACTTGCAGGGAAGGGTGGGAGGGGGCTGAGGAATAAAATACTAATAAGGTGCAGTGTAAACTGCCTGAGTGATGGGGTGCACCAAAATCTCACAAATCACCACTGAAGAACTTACTCATGTGACCAAATACCACGTGTACCCCAGTCACTTACGGGAAAAAAATTAAAAATAACAATTAAGAAAAACCATCAGGTGAGCCAGAAGTGCTGATTGGTCAAAAGAAAGAAAAAAAAAAGAAAGAAAAAAAAAACAAGAAAAAAAGAAGCCATCAGGATGATTTGGGCTTCAAGAAATAAGGCTTGATTACAAATGGTTTAAATAATAACAAATGTCTACCATCCCACATCATAAGAAGTCTTAAGACATAAGACTAGGTAGACGTAAGAGCTAGGCGGCCCCAGTACCAGCTTGGCAGCTGAGCGGTGCCATCCATGACCCAGGCTCTTTTTATTTTTCTCCACCAGCATCCTCAAGATATTGGCTTGGTTCTCAGGCTTGTCCCTTCATATCACAAAATGAATGCGGCAGTTCCAGACATCACAGGTAGTCCCATTTAGATGTCCAGCTGAAGAAGGGACTTTTTCTCCTCTTATCTCTCTGAGGAAAAGAACCTTTCCTAGAGCTCCCCAGCAGATGCCCTTCATCAGTTCTTCTAGCCAGAATCAGATCACATAGCAAATGCGCTAACTGCAGGGTAGGCTGGACAGGTGAATATTTGGCTTTTTCTGACTGTAGTTGAGGTGGACTCTGTCCATAGGAGTAAAGGGAGAGGAACCACTGGCTGGTGAACAGGCACTATTCAACATCTGCCACAACGTTCTGCTGCAGATGGAAGAAGAGATGTGTAGTTGTGGCTAGGAAGGGCAGGCACGGGTGGCAGAAAAGGTTTCTCTGAGGAGGTCCTGGGATGACTGGTCAAGGTCCAGGCTGCTGTAGAGGACGTCATGGTGCATCATTAATTCTGGCTGCTGATAGGGACTGGTTTCCATGGCTGAAGACTGATGAGCATCTCTCATGGCTTTGGCATATTACGGAATTTTTCTTCCTAAAATCAGTTTTACAGTCCTCATAGAACAACCCTTGAGGGATTCGTATATATAATCTTTATTTTATAAATGAGTCAGTTAAAGCTGCCAGAAGTGAGGTGACTTGTCCACAAGCAGCACATTCTGTGGACAGAGCCTGGGACTGACTGGGTCCAGGCGCAGGGACTCACCCCAGTGCTCCTGTGCAGAAGGACATGCTGGTTTCCCTGTGGGTAGCCACCTGACCTGTGAGAACTTGGATTCTGTCCTGGTATCTGGTGGCCACAGCTGAAGCTGGCAGCGCCCCTCACATCAAGATAGGAGCCTCCTGGGAGCTCACTTGCCAGGGGAGCAGCCTCAGTGAGGAGCTTCCAAAGGGATTTGGTGTCATTAAGGGCTCCCTCCTTCAGGATACTGCATGGAGACTGGAGGAAGGAGTGGGGAGTTGTATGGGCCCAGACTCTGCCATGGGGTTGGTTTGGAAACAGAAGCTACTAGGGGAGATCTCATTCTTTCTTGTGTGTAATTTCAAAGTCATGGTGAGAAAATTAAATGTGATGAAGCTGTATTGTTGGCCTAGAATGGGACCTGGCATTTAAAGAGTTTGGCGAATGTTAGTGCAGTTGTTCTCATTTTCACTATCATTGTCATCGTCATCACCACTTCTGTTGTATAGGAGCCCTAACAGCCTGCAGAGGGGTGAAGAGTCTGGCCTCCCCACTGTACAGAGGTCAGATGTCTCTCTCTCATCCTTCACCAGGCTGCTCTGGCAAAGGACTTTGCTATGGTTTGAATGTCCCTGCCAATACTCAGTTAAAATTTGATTGGCATTGTGATGATACTATGAGATAGAACTGGTTAAGAGGTGATTAGGCCATGAGGGCTCTGCCATTATGAATGGATTAATGTTGTCAACTCAGGAGTGGGCTTGTTGTGACAAGAGTAGGTTTTTATAAAAGTGAGTTTGGCCCCCTCTTGCCCTCTTGCTCTTGCCCTCTCTTGCCCTTCTCCCTTCCACCATGGAGTGATGTAGCACAAAGGCCCTTGCCAGATGCTGACGTCATGCTCTTGGACTTCCCAGCCTCCAGAACCATGAGCCAAATAAACTTCTGTTGTTTATAAATTACCCAGTCTCAGGTATTCTGTTACAGCAACACGAAACAGACTAACACAGACTTCTAGGTTGAACTCAATAGAAACTTCTCATTCTAACCTTACCATCTCTGAGCAGCATTTGAAATCGATTCACTGTCTTTGCTGGAAATTTACTTCTTGCTGGGGCTCAGGGCCCTATCCTCACTGGAACCTCCCTTTGTCTTTCTAGCTATGTTTCTTCCTGAAATATTGACAGCCCAGGGTTCAGGCCTCACCATTCTGGAGGAAGTGCCTCTACTTGAGGTAACATTTATTGAGCATTTACTGCATGCATGTGCTATGCTCAGCCCTGTACATATCTTGTTTAATCCTCATGATGCAGCTCTCTGAGGTCAGTACTATTTGGTCACTTACTCATTCTTTCATTCACCAAGATTTTTGAACTCTTATTGTGTACAAGGTACAATTCCAGGTGCTAAATAAGACAGATGTGGTTCCTGCCTTTGAGGGAGCTGACACCTTGTGGGAATTATCCAGGTTAACAGGAAACAGAGTGGAGACCTGAGATTTCTTCCCCAGTCACAGCCCTGGTGGGCAGAGGAGCCAACTCCAGGGCCAAGCTCTTGAATGCTTTGTTTCTGGTCCCACTGATGACCATGAATCTCTCACCTCTAGTGCACCTCTCTCTCTGGATGGCATTGACTCTGCTGGGGTGTTCTAGGCTTCTCGAACTTAGCATTTCTGATGGGTTTTATTGCTAGTGTTGTAGCAATTGCAGTCTTTCTAAATGTGCTCTTCCTTTTCACCCTGCATCCACAAATGGCTGGGGAGCCTGTCTCAACACTCCTCTCCCTTAATGTCCAAATCCTGTTATCCAGAGTGGTCAGATCAGCTTCCTCAGTGCATACCCAGCACCCCATTCTTATTCTTCCTCCGCTGTTCCAGCCCCACCCTTCCTGGGCACCCTTCCTTCTTTTCATGCTCTGGCATGTTCAGCTTTGCTTTCTCTTCATTGAGTCTTTGCACATGCTGTTCCCTCTACCAGAAATTCCATTTACCCCCAGCCACATCCCCCATCCCTGGAAAACTTCAGCCGTTGCTCAAACACTGCCTGCCATGGGGTCTCCCCGACTCTCTCTACAGACTTCCCCCACGCTCCCTGTAGTCTGCACATTCGATCCTCTTTGAGTCAGACCTCTTACTAAAGGCTGGCACATCCACCTCCTACCACCCTGGGAGGCAGGAACCAGGCCTTGTCTCCTCTTTCATATTCAGTGCCAAGAATAGCAGGTGTTCATTGACCAACAGAATGAACAAATGAATATTGGAGTAGGTTTCTGACAGAGGCTGAGGAGGCTTGAAGTTATCTTTTGGCCAGGTGCGGTAGCTCACACCTGTAACTAGCACTTTGGGAGGCCAAGGCAGTTGGACCATCTGAGGTCAGGAGTTTGAGACCAGCCTGGCCAACATGATGAAACCCCATCTCTACTAAAAATACAAAAAATTAGCTGGGCGTGGTGGTGGGCACCTGTAATCCCAGCTAATCAGGAGGCTGAGGCAGGAGAATCACTTGAACCCGGGAGGTGGAGGTTTCAGTGAGCCGAGATCACACCACTGTACTCCAGCCTGGGTGATGGAGTGATACTCCATCTCAAAAAACAAAAAAGGTATCTTTCATACCAGGAGAGACAGTAAAATCCTGGGTTCCCTTTCTGAAGCCACAAGTTCATCTAATCCAGTAGTTTCCAAACTTGCTTAAATGTCTTAGAAAACTGTTGTGCCTCACTTTAATGGTTCTGGGGTGGGGGAGATGTCCCTAGGGAACCCTGCAGGGTCCTGTTGAAAGAGTTTGAGAACCACTACTTTAGCTGAAGCCCTCATTTTCCACATGTATGAAGTACGGAAAGGGATGGATGAAGGTGTCCCTGACCCCATAGTGACTGGCCTGGTGTAGCATGCGGGGCTCTCAGCTCCCCCTGCAGTATGTCACAGATCCCTCATTTAAGCAGATGCTGTTGTTGTTTTTTTTTAATGAGACGGAGTCTTGCTCTGTCGCCCAGGTTGGAATGCAGTGGTGCAATATCGGGTCACTGCAACCTCCGCCTCCCAGGTTCAAGCAATTCTCCTGCCTTGGCCTCCTGAGCAGCTGGGATTACAGGAGCGTGCCACCATACCTGACAAAAAAAAAAATACAAAATTTTTCGTATTTTTAGTACAGACGAGTGTTCACTGTGTTGGCAAGCATTGTCTCGATCTCCTGAGCTTGTGAGCTGCCGGCGTTGGCCTCCCAGAGTGCTGGGATTACAAGCGTGAGCCACCGCGCCTGGCCTTAAGCAGATGTGTTCTTAAGTATACTCAGCTTCCCTGGCATTAAGCACTCCCTGCAAAGGCTTGGTGGCTCAGAGTGTGGATTTTTCTTTAGACTTAAAGTGTTGTTCTCCCTAAAGAAAAATGCTGTGGCTGAGCGGAAAAATCTGTATGTCTCATGAGCCTGGGAGCTGCTGTGCCACAGGTTTTTACGAGTTGGCAAATATGTTTTTAAAATGGAGAGGTGTGCAGGAAGTGGGCCAGCAGGGAAGGAGAATATAAATCTTCTTTTCTGCAGGATGCAAAATTTGGTTTATTTGAAGACCAATGTGTTACCTTCTAAAGGATTAGCCACAAGGTTCAACCCTCAGTCTAGGGTCAGCACTGCTATCCATTGCTCACAGACCAGAGTGCATCGCCCAAGAGGCAAAAAGTTGGTATAAGAAGTGGGTGAGTCGGCCGGGCGCGGTGGCTCAAGCCTGTAATCCCAGCACTTTGGGAGGCCGAGGCGGGTGGATCACAAGGTCAAGAGATCGAGACCATCCTGGTCAACATGGTGAAACCCCGTCTCTACTAAAAATACAAAAATTAGCTGGGCATGGTGGTGTGTGCCTGTAATCCCAGCTACTCAGGAGGCTGAGGCAGGAGAATTGCTTGAACCCAGGAGGCGGAGGTTGCGGTGAGCCGAGATCGCGCCATTGCACTCCAGCCTGGGTAACAAGAGCGAAACTCCGTCTAAAAAAAAAAAAAAAAAAAAAAAAAAGAAGTGGGTGAGTAATCTGTATATGGGGGTGTGGCGAATGACAAAGGGGGTAACTCAGTCTAATGAAAGACATCAGTGTACCATTGGTAAAGGGCAGAGGTTGCCCCCTCTGGCCCCCACATAGTCGACCAGCTTAGAAATGCATAGATCTGGGAAAGAGGATAAGGTTCCCATAGTTTCCCCCAAATCACAGGTGAAACTAACACTTTGGGAGATGATCTCACCTGCCTTTCATTTCCAAGAGATCAGTAGCACTTGTGTTTTAAGAGACGAGTTCTTCTATGAATATCTTGACCTTGAGGTTTACAAAGGACTTCCAGACTATTTCTGTGGGGTTCACTTTTTATCGAGTTGTACTGTCTACATAAAAAGGTGTAGAACCTGGCCAGGCACGATGGCTCATGCCTGTAATTCCAGCACTTTGGGAGGCCGAAGTGGGCAGATCACTCGAGGTCAGGAGTTTGAGACCAGCCTGACCAACATGGTCAAACTGCATCTCTATTAAAAATGCAAAAAAAAAAAAAAAAAGCTGGGTATGGTGGCGTGTGCCTGTAATCCCATCTACTTGGGAGGCTGAGGCGGGAGAATCACTTGAACCTGGTAGGCAAAGGTTGCAGTAAGCCAAGATTGTGCCTTTGCACTCCAGCCTGGGCAATAGAGTGAGACTCAGTCTCAAAAAAAAAAGGTGCAGAACGCATAGACATACTGCTGGATAGTTTTTCATAAAGTGCATACCCTATGAAACCCTACCTAGTCAAGAAACACAATGTCACCTATGCTCCAGGATCCCCCAGAAGCCTTTGCAGGCACCATCTGCCCTGAGGTGGTTCTGACGCCATAGCTTAGTTTTGCCTGCCTTTGGGTGAAAGGAGCCGTGCAGCCTGGGCCCTTTCAAGTCTGGCTCCTTGCGCTCAACACTGTCTTTGAAATTCGGGCCTGTGGCTGCGTGCAGTTGTGTTGGGCTCATTCTTCTGCTGAGTCCTATTCCGCTGTCTCTACACATAGTGGGTGTTCACAGCAGCCCCATCAAGTACGCAGGGCGCGGACTGTTCCTCCTGTTTTATAGGAAAGGAAGCTCAGGCTTGGGGAGCTGAAGCTGCCTGCTGAGGTCAGGAAAGTCTGCAGAGGTGGGCTGGGGCTGCCCCCAGAGGTCTCCCCTAGATCTCCAGGGGACACTCCAGACCCTGAGGTTTGCACGAAATAGCGTGATATGTTCTAGAACTTTCCCCACAAGTCTCACATAAATCCTTCGTGCTGTAACAAAAGTTAATTTCCACATATTCTTTTCTTCTGTAGAAATGGAGAATCTCTCCTTCTGCCCTGGGCATTTCCTGGAAGTCACCCCTTGGATGGCAGCAAAGGGATGCTGGCTCACCCACTGTCCCACCCTGTAATTATCCATGTTACCACCTTGTTTCTCAAACTCTGACCCCAGCCAGAGGCCCTCCAGTGGGACTGGCCGTCCGGCAGACTGCCTCAGGCCTGTGTTGATGTGGAAATAAAAAGGCAAAGATGCCTGCTTTGTCCTCCAAAAATGCCAACGGTGCCTGCTGGGCAGGCCTGTCCTCCCTCCGACTAATAAAGCCACTGCTTGCTCTGTGCCTTGGCTGCTCCTTTCTCCTCCTCCTCTTCCTCCTTCTCCTCCTTTTCTTCCTCCAACTCTTCCTCTTCATCCTTCTCCTCCCTCCTTCTTCCCTCCTCCTCCCCCATCCTCCTTCTCCTCCCCGCCCCCCACCTCGTCCTCCTCCTCCTTTTTTTTAGAGATGGAGTTTTGCTCTGTTGCCCAGGCTGGAGTGCAGTGACACAATCTTTTTTTTTTTTTTTTTTTTTCGAGACGGAGTTTCGCTCTTGTTACCCAGGCTGGAGTGCAATGGCGCGATCTCGGCTCACTGCAACCTCCGCCTCCTGGGTTCAGGCAATTTTCCTGCCTCAGCCTCCTAAGTAGCCGGGATTACAGGCACGCACCACCATGCCCAGCTATTTTTTTTGTATTTTTAGTAGAGACGGGGTTTCACCATGTTGACCAAGATGGTCTCGATCTCTTGACCTTGTGATCCACCCGCTTCGGCCTCCCAAAGTGCTGGGATTACAGGCTTGAGCCACCGTGCCCGGCCTGTGACACAATCTTTGGCTCATTTCAACTCCACCTTCTGGGTTCAAGCAATTCTCCTGCTTCAGCCTCCGGAATAGCTGGGATTACAGGCAACTGCCAGCACACCTGGCTAATTTTGTTTCATATTTTTAATAGAGACAGGGTTTCACCATATTGTCCAGGTTGGTCTCGAACTCCTGACCTCAAGTGTTCTGCCCACCTCAGCCTCCCAAAATGCTGGGATTCCAGGTGTGAGCCACTGTGCCTGGCCTCCTTTCTCTTCTTTTTAAATGGGATGCCTGTCACCAGGGAGACCCACGCCGCCACCACCTCTCCTTTGCTGCAGCAAACTGTGTTCATAACTCTGGGTTATGAGCCCTAAAGGTCAAACACCCTTCCATCTCCTAGCACAATTCTGCCTGGAATTTTGTCACTTTAAGGAGCTGGGAGTGATGTCCCAGATGCTGGAGGGGAGAGGTTTACCCACAGCACAGAGGTAGCGCTGGGACACGCCCCATCCGAGACGGCTGCTGAGGAAGTGACTTGACCTTTCTGGGAGTGACTCGTCCTCTGCCCAAGAAGTTGCCAGTGGTTCTCTCTTTAGTCTCCCAGAAGCCCCTGGCTCTCCTTTTGAGTCTCTTTGTGCTTCCTTACCAATCAAACTCTGGGTTTTCTGAATTCCCGGAACTGCTGTTTTAGCTGCTTTTCTAATCCCTGAACAGCAAGCACTTAGTGTGGGTGGCATTTTCCCCTGCCAGGTCAATGGCAGACATTACTAATCAATAGTGGGACTCCTGTTCATTGAGCCTGGACCCTGTCTTGAGTTCCAGGACTCCTGGCAGCCACTGCCATCTTTTTGGAGCCCATATACTTCATGAAATCTTTTTGCCATTGTAGTGCCAGGTGATTCAAGCAGAATTCCACTTTCTGCTGAGGAGACTTGATTTCTTATGAAAATAGCAAGGAATGAAGGAAAGATGCCCTTCTAAAGCATTTGTTGGCTTCCTGGACTTTTTCCCTTGCAGGTGGGGTGACAGGGAGTGGGTGATGGGACAGTGGCAGTTCTGGACTCAGGAGTCCACATTCCTTTAAGGTGTCATTTGATGCTTCCAGAATCCCACTTTCAAGGAGACTTGAAGCTAGTAAAATGAATAACTGGGCTTTTTCCCAGCCTGCAGAGGCCTCACAGTGGAAGCTTGTTAGCAGAGTCCTCAGAATATATCCAGGATAAAAATGAGACTTTGTGCAAGTCCCCAGCTTAGAACAGGGTCATGTCGTGCTTCCTGGGTGATGCTACCTGGCAGAGGAGCCCAAGGGCAGGGAGCAGGCTCCTCGTGTCTGGGTGTGGTGCCCTGAGCTCCTTGCCATGTTGTTTATTTCCAGAGCAGAACCCTGGGACTCACCAGAGCAGTGATCACTCCTGATCACAAGAGTTGGTTGTACTTTTTCTTCTGTAGGCTGCAGAGGTTGGAGGATAGGGCTGGGGGGCTCTGGAGAGTGGTGTTGGACAGAGTCTTAGCCCCACACTTCTACCCGCTCCCCAGGGCACCTTGTTATTACAGCCCAACCAGCTGGGGTGTATCAGGCCTCAAGCCAACCTACCTGGTGGTTTTAAACCAGACTTAATCAAAATGTAAATACTTCTTGGGGCCAGAAAGCAGGACTGTCTAGGTGTTTGAGCAGAGGCTGCAGAGCCTGGGAACTGCGGGAGAGGGTGGGGCCCTATCGGGCTCCTTCCACACAGAGGCCTGAGGTTCCCTGGGGCCACTCTGCCAGGGGCTTATGGAGCAGCAGCTATCCCCAGGGTGACCAACAGCACCCCCGGCCCTACTGCTGCATATGCATGCTGTCACTGGGGCAAAGGTCGTGCTGGTGACAGCATCTGCTCCCCACCTCCGTCCCTGAAGGAAGGTGGCTGAGAGGTTGATAGATCCAATATCTCACACTTTAGAGAGGGGAGACCTCAAGGCTCAGAGAGGGTCCGTGACCCTCTGGAGGTTGCACAGTGAGCAGGTGCACTCGTGGAGGGCAAACCATGTGTCCGGTATTGTTCTAGGATTGGCAGTGACCAGGGCATATGCAGGCTCTGCCCCTGTGGCAGGAAGGTGAAGTGAATTGACAGTAAAACAGTAGGTGGACAAGATCATGTTATGTCTATAAACAGACCATCTATACATGTGTAAACTAATAGCGTCTGATCATGATGAGAACTCTGTAGTGGATGAGGTGCAGCAGGATTAGATGAGAGAATGAGATAGACTCAGAGGAGGTGGAGGTGTTACCTTAGATGGGGCCCGGGGAGCCTTCAAGTGTGGATGTGTGGAGGTCATCTTAGTTGAGACCCAGTTGTCAGGAAAGGGATGGTCAGGCAGGGGCCACAGCCATTAGGGCGAAGGCTGGGCAGTGAGCTTAGTTGCAAGGGTTTCCGTGGGCCAGGAGGAGCTCAGAGTGTCTGGAGTGGAGTGCCAGCCTGGGGCATAGTGGTTGGGGTGGGAGTCATGGGAAGCATTTGGACTTGATTCTAAACCTGGTGGGAAGTTATTGGAGGATTTCAAGTGAGAGAATTCCATAATTTGTTTTGGTTTTATGTAACTCTGGCTGCTGGGTGGAGAGGGTTTATGGCAGGCAAGAACGGAGATGGGAGGGGAGGAGGCTGATCCAGGTGAGGATGCTGGCTTGGTCCAGGGGCAGCCGTGGGGATGTAGGGTGGGGGACAGGTGTGGATTTCACTGCAGAGCCCAGACTTGGGGATGGACCCAGTGTGACATGAAAGGTGGGGGAGGGAAAGCTCAGGACCCGGGTCGTCCCCTGGGTTTGGGGCTCAACTGATCGCTCACCTCCTGCTGCATGGTATTCCCCACAGCCAGACTCAGGGTCCTTGCCTACCCTAAAGTGCCAGGGTGGTGTTGGCCCTGTGTCTTCAGGATCTTCTGGGGAGGGTGACTCACCTGCCTTTCTGATCCAGAAGGTAGAGGATATGGGGTTACCTGGTGTTGGGGATGTTGGAAGACTCAGAGGCTGGCCTTTATCTTGACTATGCTTGGTGACCACAGATCAAGAGACCTGCTAAGAGGAGCTTTGAGCAGCCCTGGGAGGGGCCAGAGCAGTGAAATGATGTGGCCTGTGGAGGAAGGAAACCTCCACCTGAAACCTCGAGGGCAAAGTGGGGTGCAACAGTGTGCAATCTCGGCTCACTGCAACCTCCGCCTCCCGGGTTCAAGCAATTCTCTTGCCTCAGCCTCCTGAGTAGCTGGGACTATAGGTGCTGCCACCACGCCTGGCTAATTTGCAGCTGTCTGTCGAGTGCTCACTGTGCATGGCCTTCTGTCCATTTTCCCAGTCATTCCTCAACCCTAGGCAGCAACATAGATCCATTTCATAGATGCAGAAACTGAGGCTCAAGGAGTTTTTGGCCTAAGCTCACCCACCTAGTGAGCGGCTGAGCTCACCCACAGGCCCCTGAGTCCAGATGTAGGGAGTCTGTAAGCAGCACCCAACACTTTCGCCAGTGCACCATGCTGTCCACTCACCAGCTGTCAACCAAGGGCTGGCTCTGTGCCTGTCTCTGTCTAGGGGTGGGGGCAGGAAAACCGACCCATGGTGCTTGCAGTCCTCACACAGAGGTGCTTGCCCTGTGCCCACAGATGAGGACCATTGGGGAATCTGCCAAAAGGGCAGTTGTTCTCTTAGTGAGGGATGTTTGGGCAACTCCCTCCCTCCTTTGCTCTTTTCTTCTCTTCCTTCTTCCCTTCCTTCCCTCTCTCCTCTCCCACCCCCGCCCTTCTCTTCTTTCCATCTTCCCCCTGTAGTTTTTCTTTAGCTGACACCTCTTTCTGAAAAATCCTGGGTGTCTGGCTGTGGGGAGCTGCAGGGAAGCCTGGATGAGGTTTTCCGAGGCTCACATTGTGCTTGGCAGTGAGAACTTCACCTAGAGCCTCTGACCTTCCACATCCCTGGGCTCTGAGCTCCAGGATCTCCTGGCCCTCCAAGTCTGTGGGAACCCGTAGTTCCCTCCCTTGCCTTTCCTCTTTGAAGACAGAACACCGGGCTGACAGAGGACATGTCAGGTTTGTCTCAAAGACCTGGGGGAAGATGGGCTCAGCATGATCTGCTTCTGGGATGATGCCTCTGCTCACTCACTTATTCAAACATTCACTTGTTCACAGACCTGTCAGAGGTCTGCTGTGTGCCAGGCAAATGTCCTCGGCACTGGTGAGCAAAATAGACATGGTCCCTGTCCTCTTGGGTGGCAACCCAATAGAGATGTAAGTGGAAATTTGCTGACAAATTTTGATAACTGCTTTTTCAAAGCCAGACATTGACTGGGGAGTGGTGGGAGAGGATCACGTGGGTGTAACTCTAGGATTGAGGCAGGACGATCAGGGAAGGACAAGACCCTAAGACCTGAGGACATGGCCAGGTGAAGTGGGGACAACAGGAAGCGCGACTTCCCAGGAGACAAGTAGAGGTGCCCAGAGCAACATCATGTGAGAGGTAGAAACTTGGAAGACCTAATCTGCATGTCTCCCCACAGGAGAGTGGATGGAGGAATTATTTTGACAAAACCTGTGGGTACGCAGGTGTAAAGACATTTTGTTCTCTTTCTGTAAGCTTGACATGTTTCATTGCAAAAAAATAATTCTGGAAATGTGTATCTAGCAGAGGAAATGACATGCAAAGGCCCTGAGGCAGAAAATAACTCCCAGTAAGGAAGCCGGTGAAGGCCTCACCGCTCTACTTCTGGTATCTCTGCTCTCAGCCCCCCTGAGACCATGGAAAGGCCCCGTGCTGAGCCTTTGAAAGGCCTCCCTGGGAGTCCTGGGTGTCAGCTGGAGGACTGTGTGGTGGTGAGGGAGTCAAACCACTGGGGCAGTGCCTGCCTGGACTGGATTTGGGGGAGCAGGGAGCCTTCTGAATGAGTCAGCCCTCTCTGGTTGGAAACAGCAGTCTAGTTGAGGCTCTGCCAAGGACCCGTGGTGATTCTTGCCTCCTTTTGTGGAGAAATTTGCCCGCTAACAGGCCATCTGTGTGAGGTGAGTCACTGTTTTCCCCGTTTTGTTAATTACAGACACCTCTGTGTGGGTCTGTTCAGCCTGAAAGGCACATGCTGATCAACTTCAGTGCCTAGACGAGCAAGCTGCCTGCATGCCTCAGCTTGGGGTGCATGTGCGGCTCTTCTAGGATTCTCTGAAACTTGGTCAGGGGCTCCTGGACCATGATTGCAGATTGAGAGCCACTGAGCCAGTCCAGGTCCTGCTTTTTGATATGAAATGGAAGCCCAGAGTGGGGAGGTGTCCAAACCCACACCGAGATCACACAGCGAGGGGAGGAAGCCGAGGGCCTGGCTGACACTTGCAGGGCAGAGCACCTTCTCTTGGCCCTGAATGTTGGTTTTGGTGTCCCTTGCCAAGATTTGTTCTGCTGACTTCTCCTGGGGAAAGACGTGTCACGTCTGGCTGGGCCCCTGAGCCTGGTGGGTGGGGTGTGAGAATCTGGCTGGGCCGCTGCTCCTGCAGGTGCTTCCTGCAGACCTTGTGTGGGGAGCACTTCCCCTCTCTCCCTCCAGGTGACTCACCGGCTGCAGTGTCCTCTAGCGTCTACTGGATGCCGGGTACTGGGGAGCCATGGGGGATGCTTCTTTGGGCTCGTCTGAACCAGGTAGTGGTTAGAGGGTACTGGGGGTTGCCTAAAAAAAGTGCCGTGTGACCTGCATGCCTCACTTTTCTCCCTGGGCCTCTGTGTCTTCAGCCGTCAGTGAGGGGCAGGCGTGGGTGACCACCAAGGTTCCCTCAGCTCTGAGGCCATTTGTTCTGAGTTGAGTGGAGAGTAAGGGATAACTGCGGCCCTCATTCACTGAACTTTCTTAACTACGCTAAATGCTTTACGTGCATCAGCTCATTGATGCCTGTGTCTATGAGGTTACCAAAGGAGTCAGTTGAAGCACAGAGAGGTTGAGTAAATTTCCTGGAGTCACACAGCTAGTAAATTACACAGCTGGGTTTGAACCCAGGCAGTCTGGCCCTGGAGCATGCAGTCTTAATCACTGCATAGTTAAGGCTGAGTAATGGTGTCCCAAAGATGCTGTATCTGAATCCCTGCAACCTGTGACTATGTTACCCACCTGATAAAAAGGACTTTTCAGATGTGATTAAGTTAAGGCTGTTGAGGTGGAGAGGTTACCCAGGGATATCAGGTGGGCCCAGAGGAATCACAAGGGACCTGATGAGAGGGAGAAGTGACGGTGCCTGGGAAAAGGAGTTCAGAGTGATGCAGCATGAGAAAGACCTGACTAGCGACTGCTGGTTTTGAAGGTGGAGGAAGGGCCGTGAACTGAGCCAAGGAACACAGGTGGCCTCTGGATTCTCCCCTGGAGTCTCTGGAAGGAACACGGCCTGGCTCACACCTAGATTTAGCCTGGTGAATCTGATTTCAGACTTCCGACCTCTAGAACTGTAAGATAATACATTTGTGTCTAAGACACTCCACTCCACTCGTGCTAGTAATAACGTGTTACTGAAGCAGGAGGAAGCTAATACAGCTGCGCTCCACTCTGGTCTCCTGGTGGCAAGCCCTCCTTTCTGCATATGCACTGGATTTTGAATTCTGAGAAGTAAAAACCTCATCTTCCCAACAGAGCCCTCCTTGGCCATTTTACAATTCAAGAAGCATTTTCAGGGAAGGCTTTTTAAGCCCAACTGCCTTACCCCAGCTTGCTCTATTGTGTAACAGGAATGAGGTGGGGAGAGTACAGAGGGAAGGGATCATGGGGAACCTGGGCCCCAGCCTAGACCCTGCCTCTAAGAGACTCCATCTGGGCACTCACCTCTCCAGGCCTTGTCCTTGGTCCCCTGGGAGTGGGCACCCATGGCGGGTCTACACTGCTTGCCCAGCGCGTCTTTGTAGGATGAGCCGGCAGGGTCAGAGCTGGGTCTGAGGCTGCTCCCCAGGTCCTTGCAGGAACACAGGTCCCTGGTTTATCTTTGGGTACCAGAGCTGTGCCCACAGCAGCTCCTGATCTGGATCAGGGTCAGGCCCCCATCACCGACCGTGCACCCCAGGCACACCTCACCCTGCCCGGCCTCAGCTTCCTGATTACAAAATGGGTGTCATACTGCAGCCCTGCCGACATGGTGTGCTCGTGGAAGTGAGTGGGAAGAACTCTGTGTGTGGCAGGGCCTCGCTGCTGCTTCAGTACAGTCATCTGTGGGGTCATCTGTGATGTGTGGGTCAGGCTTATGCCCCCTCAGAATCCTCTCCAGGTCCCATGACTCCTCCCCAGGAGCAGCGCACTCCACGGGGCTTCCCTTGGCCCCAAGCACTTGAAGGGAGAGGCGAACACAGTCAGGGTGACAAAGTTAGGAGGCATGTGCTTTTCTTGCCAGTGACCTGGGACCGGTCAGCCCACTTCTTCATAGCTTCAATGTCTTCTCCTATGCCACGTGGTGGGGGAACTCTCTTACGTGTCATTCTGAGGATTAGAGAATGGCTGCACGCACCATGGCTGCCATGCTCAGGCCTGCCCTTGTCCCCCAGGCCAGCTGCTTCCTGGTTCCAGGGGACCAGGAAGAGGAACTCAGTGATAGCCTGAGGTCCTGGGCAGGTCCAGTTCTGAGGCAGGGGAGCCCTGTAGGGATTTGGGGAATGCTGGCAGGATGGCCTGGCCAGCCCCCTTCTCACTACTTCCCAGATGGAGCTAAAGGGAAAGGCCTTTTCCCTGAGGGAGGCAGATCTTCCCAGATGGAAACTGGGGCCACCTTCGGAGTTCTTACCACATCCCTGCTAGGCTGGTGCATGGGGGACTGTGAATCCTCCTCTGAGAAGAGAGGATTCAGCCCAAGGGTCACCTCCTTCAGGAAGCCTTCCTTGATTCCACAAGCAAAGTCAATTGTGCCTCTCCTGTGCTCCCTCAGCCCCCTTTTCCTCTAGTATTGTCACCTGGCATGGGTCACTGCCCCCCACCAGCCAAGAGGAAGCTAAGGCAGCCCGTGCTCCACGCCGTGCCTGTGAGTTTTTGTAGGACAGGGGCCACGTGTCAAGCACCAAGTAGGTTCTTGGTATGAATCTGCACAGTGGATGGAAGGACTTTGAGGGGGGCAGAGCCAACCTCAATAGGGCCCTGGGAGGGAAGCATGCTGGGAATGCAGAGTCCAGTGGGAATGCTGGGGGAGGTCGAATCCAGGACAAGGAAGGGCCCTTTCAACCTCCAGGTCCTGTGACCCTCACGTGAGATCGAGAGTCAGGGCAGAGTAATGACGACAACTCGCATTTACTGAGTGCTAACTTGTGCTAACCACAGTGTCACTTAGGCCCTAGCAGCCTTCTGAAGAGGGTGGTATCTCCCCATTTTATGCTTGAACAATCTGAAGTTCAGAGAGGGTAAGCAGCTTTCCTAGGATCACACAGCTGTGGACAGAGACCAGATGTGAACCCTGACTGCCTGACCCCAAAGCTCTTATGAATTCCGCCTCAGTGCAGTGGGTTTTGAAGGAACCTCGGAAGGGACAGTTCCGGCCTCAGCATTGCTGATGTTGAGGGTAAACCCCAGGAAGTACTTCACTGGGTCCGTAATTTAAATTCTTTCCATAGAGATACTATCTGGAGCTGATCTTTAAGGACAAGTGCCAGCTCTCTAGACCCCAAGGTGAGGCTCTCGGGTCCTGTTGAGGAGCACAAAAAATGAGATTCCTTTACCTTCCCCAGGATGTGGCTCAGTGGCTCATGGATTCATCGCGAGGACCTGCGGGACCTGTGAACTGGCAGCCCAGCTTCTCCCCTGGGCTCGTCAGTGTGGGAGGAGACCTTGCAGGAAGCAGGCACCTCCGGGGCTGTCCTGGAGGCTGTTTCCTACAGAGGCCGCAAGGAGGCGGAAGTAGGGATGGCACCTAGATGTTTGGGTCAAGTGACTGGGTGATGGTGGTGCCGTGGACTGAGCTGGGGGGCCCTCAGGGAGGAGCATGTTTGGGGTCGAGGTAGGTGGGCATCAAGAACTCTTTCCTGGACCCAGTTTGGGAGACCTCGTCTCTGCATTGAAAACCTCTTCATGCTTCCGTGGCTTCAGACTTCGGGGGAATGTTCTTAGGACCCAGCTCTTGCCTGCCCCTTGAACCAGTCTCATCCTTGTGGACTGGGAGTTAAGAAGGAGGCATTCTTCGGTCCAAATTCCAGCTCAGCCTCTCAGCAGCTGTGTGCCCAGACCCTTGTCCTCGCTGGGCTTCTTTCCTCCTCTGTAAAACAAACCCACTTTACTGTAGGGTCTTGAGGCCCAGAGACTGTGGAGGTGGAGCTCGGAGGCCAGGGCCTGGTTCATCCTAGCGTCTCCGGGGCACAGGCTTCCCAGGCCGTGTATATATGGTCATGTCCACATGGTAACAGACCTCCTGGAAGCTGGGCAGGTTTTCACTGGGCAGGATCTCTACAGAGTTTGTTTAGCTTCATTGAAATAGGGAATGCAGAAATTCTGGGGAGAGCAGAAGTAATTAGTACTCACAGGAAAATGAAAATATTTTTATGAGTATCCTATGAAAAATTGGGGTATTTTTCCTGAGCAAATAGTCCTGTTTATTTCTCCAACAGAATCACCACAGTTGCAGCAGGGGCTGACCTATGACTGCCAGGAGCATTTCTCAGGGGTCCACTCACCTCCCCTCCCCTGGCTTTCTCTTCTCCTTTAACCCAAAGAAAACATAACAAGACAAAAGAGGCCAAATTTGGGCTTTGCTGAGAGAAGGAGATTACTCTTGTAGCAAAAAGTCCATTTTTGTGGCCAGACTTTTCTCAACTGTGAAAACCAGTGTGGGCAAAAACCTAGTGAGCACAAAAATACATTAAAAAATTATTTCCCTTGGAAAGAACTTTTTTTTTTTTTTTCCAGTTCTGCTACTTCTTAGGAAAAGACATTTTTTAAGATCAATAGTGTTAGCAAGAGGACTAGGGGTCTGCTTTCTCCTAAGAGAGGTAGAGGGATGGAGGGAAGGGAGGGAAGCCCAGGCAGGGGAGGGTTGGGGAGTTGGCATGCAGAGCAAGAGGGCTGCAGATGGGATTAGTGCCCACCTTGTGCCTCACACAGTGCGAGGGCTTCGACCCTTACAAAGGGCATTTGGTTATTATGCCAATTAGGAAACTGTGGTTCAGAGAGGTTGGGGAAGTGGCCTGTGGTTATTCAGCTTGTGGCCAGAGGAGTTAGCAGCCCAGCCCTCCCTGTCTGATGAGAGTCCCTCTCTTTCCACGCTGCCCTAGAAGAAGGGGCTCTTGGGTCAATGGACACAGTGAGGTGGGAAGAGGTACAGCCGGGGAGGGGCCGCGTGTGCCCTACGCCTTGCTGGGAAGGTGGTTGCATTCCCTTTTTCGGAGCAGGAAATGGAGGCTCAGAGATTCTGGCGTACAGTGTGGCTTTTTTGTTGTCGTTTCTAATTCCGTTTGGAAATCATCTCTTCGCTTCTGGTCCTGCCTCCCCCATCCGTTTATTCATCCATCCAGTCATCAGAGATTGATGGAGGTTTTGCTATGTCCAAGCACTGTTCTCGGTGTTTGGGAGAGAGCAGGGAACAAGACAAGCATATCCGCTCACATGAAGCATGCATTCCGGCGGGAGGTGAGGCAGAGCTGGCAGTAAGCAATGAACAGAATAACCCAGGAGGCCACGCAGAACACTGGCTGCAGGGGATGTGTGCAATGGGAATTAGAAATTCACAGTGAAAGAAAGGCAGGGAGTCCCAAGATGGGGGGCAGCGGGTGGTGCGGGTTGTAGGATTAAAAAGGATGAGTAGAGGCCAAGCACGATGGCTCACACCTGTAATCCCAGCAACTTGAGAGGCCGAGGAGGGTGGATCACTTGAGCTCAGGAGTTTCAGACCAGTCTGGGCAAAATGGTAAAACCCTATCTCTACTAAAAATACAAAAACGGCCGGGCGCGGTGGCTGAAGTTTGTAATCCCAGCACTTTGGGAGGCCGAGGCAGGTGGATCACGAGGTCGAGAGATCGAGACCATCCTGGTCAACATGGTGAAACCCCGTCTCTACTAAAAATACAAAAAATTAGCTGGGCATGGTGGCACGTGCCTGTAATCCCAGCTACTCAGGAGGCTGAGGCAGGAGAATTGCCTGAACCCAGGAGGCAGAGGTTGCGGTGAGCCGAGATCACGCCATTGCACTCCAGCCTGGGTAACAAGAGCAAAACTCCGTCTCAAAAAAAAAAAAATACAAAAACTGGTTGGGCATGGTGGTGAACACCAGTAGTACCAGCTGCTTGGGAGGCTGAGGTGGGAGAATTGCTTGAACCCAGGAGGTGGAGGTTGCAGTTAGCAAGATTACTCTACTACACTCCAGCCTGGGTGACAGAGCTTAAAATGGGGTGGGGAGAGGGGAGGCGGAAATAAAAGAAAAGTGAGTAGAGGACTTTCCTTCCTAGTGACAGAAATGTTTGAAATGTTTTGAAACTAAATGGAGGTGGTGGAAGCACAACACTGAGTGTACTAAGTGCTACTGAGTTGTTCACTTTAAAATGGTTAATATTAAGGGAATTTCATTTCAACACATGATTGTTTTTTAATGGTGATCAGGGTCAGCTCATGGAGAAAATGAGAGCTGTGCAAAAGCTGCAAGGAAGTGGCCCCTGGTAACCCAAGGCTGTTTTCTCCCAATGAGCAGGAAGAGGGTTCCAGGCAGAGGGTGCAGGCAGAGCAGAGGAAATCAGACCAGCTGTACCTCGAGGGCACCATCTTGCCCCTGCCTGTTTTTGTAAATAAAGTTTTATTGAAATATAGCCATGCTCATTTGTCTGCATACTGTCTCTGTGACCCAGAGACCCTATCTGGCCCTTTGCAGAAGAAGTCGTCAGGCAGGAACATGCCTGGGATGTTTGAGGAGAAGAATGTGGCTGGACTGGAGTGACTGGGGGCAAGAGTGGGAGGAGGTGAGGTCGAGAAGGTGAGGTCAGGGATGTAGTAGGGGCCAAATCATGGGGCCTCTCTGAGACTTCCTGCTTCCTGTGGCACCCCGAGCAATGTCAGGACAGAAGCTGGCATCATGCTGATGGGACAGCTCTTAGACTCGTGTGTGTGTGTGTTTGTGTGTGTGTATGTGTGTGTGTGTGTGTGTGGTGTGGAGGGCATAGTAGGGTAGAGACAGCTTAGAGTCAGATGTCAGAGGACCTAGTCTTGAGACCTGCTGTTTGTCCTTTGCCAGCTCTGTGTCCCCAGTTCTCTCACCCACAGAGCCTGATGGTGGTGGTGATGGTCATAATGGTGGTTCTGGTAATGGTGGTGGTGGTGGTGATGATAGGGATGGTGATAATGGTGGTGGTGATGATGATAATGGTAGTGGTGGTGATGGTGGCTGTGGTGATGGTGGTGGTGGTGATGGTAGGGATGGTAATGGTAGTGGTTGTGGTGATGATGGTGGTGGTAATGGGGATGGTGGTGGTAATGGGGATGGTGGTGATGGTTGTGGTGGTGATGATGGTGGTAATGATGGTGGTGGTGGCAATGACTACATTTAGTGGCACCTATTATGTGCTAGGTATCTTGCACATGGTGCTAATCTTTAATACAGCAATGCCAAGTGGGTAGCAGCGTCTCAGTTTGCAGGAGAAAACACGGAGGGACTTAATTAAGGCCACACAGGTGGTATGTGGCAAGGCTCAGATAGCAGTGCAGTGACACCTGCTTACATTGCAGTGAAGATGTCACGAGGCAGTGGACTGTTGCATCCTGATGCACAGTGCAGTCATCAGGGAGCGGCGGTAGCCTTTGTGGAGAGGTAGCCCGGTATCAGCACCGCCCTCCCCAGAAGGGTTTCCTGGGTCCTGGGAGGGACCGTCCCAACCTCTCCACCTCCCCCAGGCCACACTGGAGGGACCGTCCCAGCTCTCCACCTCCCCCAGCCCACACGGGAGGGACTGTCCCCAGCCTTCCCACCTACCCCAGGCCACACCAGAGGGACCGTCCCCAGACTCCCCATCTCTCCTAGGCCACACCAGAGGGACCGTCCCCAGACTCCCCATCTCCCCTAGGCCACACCAGAGGGACTGTCACCAGCCTCTCCACCTCCCCCAGGCCACACCAGAGTGCTCCTCTCTCTCAGGCCCCATGTGCCAGGAGGGGCCGTGTCCCCATCCCCATGGCGACCAGTTACTCAGCCTGATGTTGGTTTTGGTTTTCCACATTTGAGGTTGTAGGATCCTTCTGGTTGAGGCTGAGGTTTTTCTGCTCTGGAAACCCCAACTGTGGTGTAGTTGTGAGGTAGGGCTGGAGGTGCTGGATCCTGCCCATAGACCACAGGCCCCAAATGCCCTGTGCCACCCCACATGCTTCACGCCATCCAGCCGAGACATTTCAGGCCCTCGTAGCTAAAAACTGCGGCACAGGGAACTTTCTCGGGTCAGGAGAACTGTGTCTTTGCTCCCCACACCTGCTCCTGTAGATGACAGCCGCTGGGAGTGCTGGGGTGTACTACGCCCTGGTGCCTGTCTGCCCCGTGGCTTTTGTCTCCCCTTTGGGTGAATCCTTGAGCCCAGCAAGCCCCTGACTGTGCGGCAGGTGGCCAATAGTCCCTGAAAGGGTTCCAGCTTCTCTCGCCACCTCCTGGCCTGACAGTTCTGGCAGTTGTTCCTTGGCCTGGCTGTGCCCACATCAGAGTGTCAGCCCTTTGAATGGAACCTGGGGCTGGATCCTGCACATCTCGGCCCCATTCCTTAGGTCTCTGAAGTGGTTCTCCTTATGTAAAAAGAGCCAGTCCCCACCAAGTGGTGAAGCTGGTGGTGCCAGCCGCGGAATGCACCTTTGGACAGGGAGAGACTCTGAGCCCCCCAGAACACCCTACTTCCCTCTCTTTCCCGTCACCTGGGGTCCTATGCTCAGCTAGGAAAGTGCTGGACACACTCGAAGGCACCAGGACCACGGCACCTAAAAGCTTCTGAGGAATCCTGCCCTGTGGACCCAGGCCATCCAGAGGCACCGCACCAGCCCCGTCTTGGGAGATTCTGGGCTACAGGTGTATTGGCAGCACTTCGTGTTGTTTTCTTCTAAACCTCTTAGTCAGGGGAGAGTAACGGGGAGCAGCCTCTTGATGCCACCTCCCAGCTCTAGCATTTTGGGGCAGTGCAATAATGGAGGAACCGAGGGCAGGAGGAGGACCGAGGCTGGATTCCCCAGGACTCTGGGGAGTGTGCAGAAAGGCTGTGTAGAAGAGGTACATCGAGTCAGGAACTCAGCCAGAGGCTGGGTGTTCTCAGAAGGTAAGAGCCGTAGAGACAGAACGAGACCCTTGGCCTCTGTCTGCCCCACTCCATCCCTTCCCTGCCTTGCCCACTCAGTGGGCTCCCTCATCATCTGTCTCACCTATGGGGATCGTAGAACTCTTGACAAAAGGGGCTCTGCACCCTGTCCTGGTGTAACCCTCCTGGATCTCAGATGAAAAAACTGAGGCCAGAGGGGTGGTACTTTCTCCCACCCCCACCCCAAACCAGGGGCCTGTCTTCCTTTCACAGTGGTTGCCACATGCATTGGGTTGGAGAAAGTCCCCTGCAGGCTGAGGTCACCTTAAATCCACTTGGCTGGAGTCATGTTGCTTCTGAAAAGGCTTGAGTCACTCGGTGACACAGCCCCTGATCAGGCCCTGTAATTGGGATCTCGCCTTGTTTGGGGCTGGATGAAAACAGATGTAGAATCAGTGAGAGGCCACATGCCCACCTCATCAGTTTCAGCTGGAGATGCTACTCTGGGGGTGGCAAAGGTGGCAGAGCCCAGGTGGATGGAAAATAAGTATCAGTGGAGGGGAGGGAGGAGCTCGAGGCAGGAGACACAGGGGTGACCCATTCTCATCAGAACAACTGGCCGCCTCCACTTTGCCCATGCCAGATCTGACTCTGAGAACACCCACATCCTCCCCACAGTGATATTTTCTGGAAATCCAGCCCTGCTGGCAGCACAGTGGGAGCTGAGTCCTGAAAGCCCATCTGGGTAGAACAGAACTGGATGGAGTCTTTAGTCCCGCAGACATCACAGGTGGAATTCTAACACTGCCTTCCACTCGACTGCAGATGAGTCATCAACCTTTTGTGGCTGGGAACGCAGTGGAGGCATCCTTCCCTTTGCTATCACTGTGACACCTGAGACCCTCCCAGACTGACTCAGTTGCGTTGAGAGCAGCTTCTCCAATTTTCATGGCTTTCCTTCCTGCCCTCTCCAAATTCATACTTGAAAGACCCACTTCATGACCTAGTTTGGGTTTCTGACAAATGTGGTCCCCTGCATAGCATAGTGCTGACTTTTCTGAGCCACAGCCAGTCCCTGCTGGAAAGTCCTGGGGTCTCTGTGGCCTGTGCCCCTCGCTACCCCGTGTCCTTGTGCCTTTAACCAGCAGTGGCCCCAAACTGTTCTGGAAATGGGGGTGGGAGTTTCTTTGGCCCCATTCCTGCTGCTTCTGGTTATGCCTGGCCCCAGCTCAGCGGCTTCTTCTCTGAGCTGAGAGCGGGGTGGCCCCGCCATGTCACCCTGTCGTCTCCATACAGGGACCAGACCCATTGAATTGTTTCAAACTCTGGAGTGGCCCATGACATGTGGCCTGGAGAGAAAAGATGAGTTGACCAATCAGATTTGATCCTTGAGCCTTTAGAATCAAGATTCTGTGAGATGGGTAGTGAGCTGGGCTGAAGAGTTCTAAAGACATAGCGGTCTCAACAGCTGCAACACAATTCTAACAACCCAGGATTCACCCAGACATCACAGATGGAAGAGCACAGTCCCCACAAGACCACGCTCACTACAGGCACCTGCCACAAGGGTGGGGGTCCCCAGGCCACTGGCACTTCTGACCATGGCAACAGATTCAGGGATTCCCCTGAAGCTCTCAGGTTGGGTAATTCACTAGACTCCCTCACAGAACCCAGTGGAGCACTACACTGACAATTAGTTTTATTATTTATTTATTTATTTATTTATTTATTTATTTTTAATTACAGTTTTATTATTGCAAAAAGATACAAACCCAAAGCAGTGATGGGGAGAGGCGCCCAGGGCAAGGTCTGAGAGTCCCAGATGTGAAGCTGCCATGGGTGTGCCCCCTCCAGGCACATTGGTGTGTGATTACCAGGTAGCTCACCTAGGCTTCGGGATTTGGAGTTTTTTTTTGAGCATTGTCATGTAGGCATGATTGATGGAATCACTGGGCACATGGTTGAACCCAGTCTCCGGCCCCCTGTACCTCCCTGGAAGTCAGGGTAATTGACGTGACTCAAAGCCTCAAACTTCTAATCCCATGGCTGGTTTCTCTGGCATGGCCAGCCCCCCTCATGAGTCATCTTGTTAGCATAAACTCAGATATGGCTTTAGGGGCCATGAATGGAAAAGACACTCCTGTTACTCAGAAAATTCCAGGGACTTAGAGGTCACCTCTCAGGAATCAGGAACAAAGGCCAGTCAGATTCTTTATTATAAAATGATCAGTTGGGGCCTATACAAAGCCGTGAGTGTGTCCTGATCTGTGGGGCTGCCAGGAGTCTGCCCCAGAGGGGTGTGGCCCATGGGAAAACAGGCCCCCACTTACTCAGGGTCCAGAAAGCACGCAGTTCCTCTTCGGATCCTGCCTTCCCGTCCCCAGGGATGACTCTCTTCTCTGAGATCTGTAAACAATAAAGGTCTAAGGGTCACCAGAAGGCAAAGGGGCATTCAGTAGATGATGTGCATATATGTACGCCCAAAATAGGTATGGGGCTTGAGGAGAGTTCTGCCCAACTTCACATGGAGATGATCAGGGCCTGGGGGAGACCCAGACCCTGGCCCGGACCCCTCAAGGCTGCAGCTCTGCTGTGCCCTCCCTGCAGTCTCCTGGGCTTTCTGGTATAGGAGTTCCCTCCTACAGTTTGTCCTCCTGCTCCTGTGAGTGGCCCTATCAATGGCTTTAAGGCTGCCAGGCGTCCTGCTGTGAGAAGAGTGCTTGACTCAAGTCAGGCAGAACGCAGCGACCTTGTCAGCATCAGAGCCCAGGATCACTGCATTCTGGAGCTGGGAGGAATATCTTTCAGTTGACTTTTCCAAGCCTGTGTGTGTCCCTGCAGGTCCTTTTTAGAAGACATAGGACACAAATAACAAGTCAGAGAGGAATAAATTCCTAGAAAGAGTGGTTCCATCATCCCTTTTCCCACTGATTTCAGGGACTTTCTCTTAACTTGTATCAGTGACTCTCAAAGTGAGAGCACATCAGAATCACCTGCAGAACTCATTAAGTCACCGACGCGGGCACATCCTCAGTGTCTGATTCTGTAAATCCAGGGTGGGACCCAGGAAGCTGCATTTCTAACTAGTTCCCAGCAGTGCTGATGCTGCTGGTCCAAGGATCATCAGGAACCACTGACTTAAGGGATTGAAGGAAGCTCCTTCCAACAAATGCATAGAACCTTCCTCAGTTTCCCACATGGAACCTTTCTCTGATCAATTGTGCATTTGTCACCAGGGAGGAAAAGAATATTAGACTAAGAGTCAGCAGAACCCCTGAGCCCGGGTTCAGTTTATGATGCAAACTGCCTCAGTGAGGCATGTTCTTTCCTTTCTGGGACTCTATTTCCGAATCTGTCAAATGGGTTCAATACTAGGACCTACCTCACGGGGCTGATGTGAGGATTGAACTAGATGATGTGTTACTGGTGCAAATTCCCTGACTCTGGGAGTACAGCAAAGGCTGCACAAGCAGTCCGGGGCCAGTAGTTTTGCAAAGTCTATCCCGTCCCTCCCAGGGATGGTATGTGAAGCTGTTGGGCTTAAAGGAGCCCAGCAGGTTAGACCTCAGGCCGTCCAGAGCACCACTAGTGCCGGTTTTGTCAGCGTCCTTTGGAGGAGGGGCTAGGCGGGCAGTTCCACTCCACTGTGTCAGGCGGTCACAGGGCACTGGAGGCTGGAGGCCTCTCACTGCTCTGAGCCCATCCTCGCTGCATCCAGCCATATCTCACTGGGCTGACACTGCCACAGGGACAGGGCCTTCCTGGAGCTCAGGGCCTTCCAAGCACTGCACCTCCCCCATCCTCAGCTTCTCCCTCCCGGTCTCTGTGCCAGCTCATTTCAGCCTGGAGAGCACGAACACCACTCTCAGAAATGGCAAAGGCAACAAAATTCACCGCAAGCCGGTGTCTTCCCCCACCAAGACAGCCTCTTCTCCCATGGCAGTTTTTCGTAGGGAATGATCCTTTTCTTCCCTGGGGACAGCCACAGGAGCAAAAGAAATGCCAGTGAGTCTCTCGGTAACTCACTGAGGACGAGTGCTTGGCCCACCTTAAGAAGCAGTGGCTTTGGTATTATTGCTTTGCTTCTCCCTTCTGTCAGGTGCTCCACTCCCTGCTAGGACGTTCCTCCTGCTGCAGGGCCCCCACCCCACTCTGCCAGCCACTCTGCTTCCTCTTGCCCTGCCTCCCCTAACACACTTCCCAAGCCTGGCAGGAGGGTACCTGCTGGAGGCCATTGCTGGCAGCTGGCAGCCGAGAGAGCCCCTGGGACTGAAGAAGCCGGAGAGAGAGTGGGATTGGACAAGCAATGTCCTCCCTGGAGGCTGTCCCCCGAAGGGCCAGCGGCAGCTTTAAGCCATGAGTCAGGAGACACCCGTCTTTCTGTTGTCCGCCTTTCCCCAGGTTTTGTCTTGGACTCCTTCCCACGCAAGGCCACCTTGGTCCTACAGTGCCTTCCCCAGAGCCGGATTCCCCCCAGCCAGCCCTGGGCCTCAGTCGTTGCCATTTTCCCTTCCCTGGCGGGGGCACCCTCCTCCATGCAGCCTCCCCTGCCTGCCTGGTACAGCCCCAGCTGTCTTGCTCATCTTTGCTCTCTGATGCATGGAATGAGCTGGCTGAGGTCAGGGACCATGTCTTCTTCCCTGACTCGTTACTGGGACCTGGAAGGCAAACCGTGAACAGCAGTGGATCCTTTGGGAAAGCAAATAAAGCCATAAGCTCCTTGGGACAGGAAATAGCTGGGAGCCAAGGCCAGCAGGAGAAGATTGTGCTCCTGCTTGGGGATGTGGCTTATTCACTGGCTCCATTAATTCCTCTCCCTGAGCCCCAGCTTTCGCATCTGTGAATAGGGCCAGAACCATTGGAATGAGGGCCAAATGTACAGTGCTCGGGTCAGTGCTCAGCCCAGAAGGCTGGTAGGTTGGCAGGGAGGTTGTCATTTATTCTTGCAAGCACTCATGCCTTTACCCAGGCAGCCAAGTAACTTAATGGAAACTTGCAATGAAGCAGCATTAACTGCACCCCCCTTTCTCAGGAGCAGGTCTGGCCTGAGCTGGATGAGGGCTGTGATTCAGACAGGGGGCTCTGCCTCTTCAGGGCAGCATGAGAAGGGACACTAGAGCTGAACCCTGAAAAACGAGCAGGGCATTCCTGGCAGAGAAAGCCACGGTCGGGGTGGGGGAACGTGATGCGTATGGGGGTCAGAGGGGCTGCAGGTGGCCGGACGTAAAGTGCGATACTTGCATCCGCTCAGTGGATACTGCTTGAACATCTACAGTGGACCAAGGAGAAGTCAGAGAGAACAAAGAAACCCAGGTCTCTGACACCACGGGTCTGCTATCAGCGCAGAGGAGACTGGGAGCAAGGGAACAAGTAACTGGGAAGATTTCAGGTGGTGCTGAGAGCTGTGGGCTGCGGCTGGGAGTCTAGCAGTCAGTTCACACGTAGAGGTTGAATGAGTCGGTGAAAATGTGCTGCATGTGTTGAGAGAATGGGTAAACAGATCTGCAAGCTGATGTGTGTGTTCAAGAGAGACTGATTGACTGACTGACTGACTGATGGACCGACCAGTGCTTCCCAGACACTTCCAGGGCACATAGAGAATGGGCCTGCTTCACAACCGAGTTCGGAAAAGACATCCAGGAAGGTGGAATTCAGGCTAAAACTAGAAGTGTGGTGAGAAACATTCAGAAAGGCAGGAAGCAGGTGCTCCTGACTGAGGGAACAGCGAGTATAAAGGCCCCGAGAGCAGGGGCAGGGAGGGAAATGAAGCTTGGGAAGACAACCAGGTGACCGAGGCCCTGAATGGGGCTAAGGAGAATGGGCTGAGCTTGTGGTTGGTCAGGCCTGGGAACTGGTTGTTCCTGCTGCTGGGGCCTGGGCATGGGTAGTAGGAGGTGATGGCCCCAACCCCTGGTAGGCCTAACACCCCTCCCCAGGAGGGAGTTGGGCTTAGGGCAGCTGAGGCCACAGGGCCAGGATGCAGAAGGAATTTTTGCAGTGGCGTGGCTGGGCCCTGGCCCCTCTCAGGATACAGAGAAACAATCAAGTCCCATGAAATAATAAACAGCGCCAATACTTCAGTTATCAAATATGCAGCTTTACAACCCTGCAGCAGCTTGAGAGCCAAACATTTGTCTAGACATGGTGACCTCTCTGAGGCAGGTTTTGTTTGTTGTTAAGAAGTGGAACTTTCTCCCAGCCTATCTGAGTTATGGAAGGTTGGGTTTATTTCATGGAACTTTTAGAGGAACTCGAAGCCAGACGTGGGGTGGGAGGCCATTCTGGATGCC
The DNA here is from genome assembly GCF_048565385.1 of Saimiri boliviensis. NCBI lineage: Eukaryota > Metazoa > Chordata > Mammalia > Primates > Cebidae > Saimiri > Saimiri boliviensis. The sequence continues at coordinate 103,671,692 of NC_133460.1, forward strand.
TGCTGTCATTTAGGGGGATCCCTTGCTGAGGACATCCTTATATTGGCTTCCTGTTGCTGCTGTAACAAATTGCCACAAACTAAGCGGATTAAAATACTGCACGTTTAGTATCTTACCATTCTGGAGGTCGGAAGTCTGACATAGTCTCAGTGAGTTAAAGTCAAGGCATCAGCAGGGCTGTGTTCCCTCTGGGGGCTCCAGGGAGAATCCTTCCTGGCCTGCATGCCTTGGCTCATGGCCCCTTCCCATCTTACAAGCCAGCAACGGCTGGTCAAGTCTTTGTCACATTGCATCACTCTGACAGTGGCTGATCTTCCTCCCTCTTCAACATTTTAGGACCCTGATGGTGACAGTGGGCCCACCTGGATAATCCAGGGTAGTGTCCCTATCATTATCCATAATTTCATCCACAAACTTAATGCTTATTTGTCATGGAACCTAACATATTCACAGATTCTAGGGATTAGGGCATCCCTGAGGGCTTTATTCTGCCCACCATGGTTCCCCTGCCCTGTTCTGGAAGCTGAGGAAGTAGGATTGAGGAGGAAGTCGAGCCGAGGCCATAGCTGAGGAGTCTGCACCCTCTGCCTGGGGCTACCTCCCAGTGGCTCACCTTTCCTACCGCCTCCGCCCCCACCACAGCTGCCTCATCACTAACAGACCTCCCCCAGCCCCTGTTATTTTCCTAGCACTTGGTCAAAATGGTCATTAAGTAAAGCAGCATTTTCCCATATCCCTGCCCTTGACTTATTTTTTCTTTTGCCATGGGGTCTTGCTCTGCACCCAGGCTAGAATGCAATGGCGTGATCATAGCTCACTGCAGCCTTGAACTTCTGGGCCCAAGCAATCCTCCTGAGTGCCACCACGCCCAGCTATTTTATTTTTAGTAGAGACGGGGTCTTGCTATGTTACCCAGGTTGGTCTGAACTACTGGGCTCAAGCAGTCCTCCTATCTTGGCCTCCCAAAGTGCTGGGAATACAGGCATGAGCCACCATGTCTGGCCCCAACCCCTGACATTTTAGAGCCGATCGTTCTTTGTTCCAGGGGGCTGTCCTGTGCACAGCACCATGTTTAACCACGTCCCCATCCTGTACCCACTAGCTGCCAGTAGCACCTCTCCACTCAATGGTGACAATTAAAATTGTCTCCAGACATTGCCAGATGTTCCCTGGGAGGCCGTCACTGGGGTTGAGAACCACTGAAGTAATGCCTTGGATGTCTGTCTTCCCTGCTAGTGACACTGCATCTGGCACCTGCAGAGGGCTCCCTGCTTAGTAGGTGCTCAACACATATTGGTTGAATCAATCAGTGAACCTGTGTTAACTTTCTTAAATTAATGAATCAATCTATAGGTGTACGTGTATAAAATAGACCCCTGGTTTCCATAGACTGGCTGCCTGAGAATCACCTGGGGATCCTTGTAAGAAGTCACATTCCTGGGGTTCAATCACAGAGGACTGGGCTGCAGCCTGGCAATCTGTATTGTTGAGTGCTTCATCAGTTCCGCAAAAACTTAAACACAGACTTATACTCTATAATCCAGCAATCCCCTTCCTGAGTGTATACGCAAAAGAATGGAAAGCAGGGGCTCCAACTGATACTTGTATGCAGATATCCAGAGCAGCGTTATTTGTAACAGCGAAAAGGCAGAAAAAGCCCACATGTCTATCCACAGATGAATGATAAACAAAAGGTTGTCTACCCAATACAACAGAATATTACGAATGAAGTTCTGACACGTGCTCAGGCGTGGGTGAACCTTGAGGACATTACGCTAAGAACAGGCACAAAAGAATATGTGTTGTATGATTCCCTTATACGAGGTATCTAGACTAGTTACAGTCATAGACACAGGGAGTAGAAGGGAGGTTACCAGGGGCTGGGAGGAAGGAGGGAATGGGGGTTAATGTTTAATGGGTTCAGAGTTTCAGTTTTGGATGGTGAAAAGGTTCTGGAGACGGACGGTGGTGACAGCTGTACACAATGGGTGCATCCTTAATGCCGCTGACTTGTACACCTCAATCATGGTTAAACTGGTACATTTTATGTTATGCATATTCTACCACATGCAAACAAAGGTGCTTCCTGCCTGCCAGGTCTGAGAATCAGTAGTGTGGGAGGGGACTGGGGAGCAGGGTGTGGACTTTTTGAGTTCTAACAACCCTCTCAGGCCTTCAGCTGCTGGGATGGGAACGCCTGACTCTGCTGACCTAGGGTTTAGGCTGATTTCTTGAAAGGGGGGCTCTTCTCTGGGAGGTGCGTAGAACCTCTAGGCTGTCTGAATGAGGGCTGCAGCTGGATGAGGACTGACTCATCTGGAGGCCACGTGTGCTATCCACTGGGCAGCTGCTGCCCAGCTCTGGCTGATTCTTGCCAGGTGGGGTGCCTGGCTGTGGGAGAGAGGTCCGAGATCTGGATTTCTATGTGAAATCTCCTCATTTAAAAAAATTTCAATAGTTTTGGGGGAACAGGTGGTATTTGGTTGCATGGAATGTTCTTTAGCGGTGATTTCTGAGATGTTGGTGCACTCGTCACCTGAGCAGTGGACACTGTGCCCGGTATGTGGCCTTTACCCCTCATCTCCCTCCCACCCTTCCCCCGAGTCCCCAGAGTCCATTAGATCATACATTTGCCTTTGTGTCCTCATCTTAGCTCCTGGGCATCTCCTAATTTTTTGATGTTGGCAACTAGTTCAATGAACAAGCAAGCAGACAGACAAGCCACCTAAGGGTCACACTGGTGACCATGAGAGCCTCTGGTCAGGCCTGCAGCTTTTCTGGGAGCTCAGAGGCTTGGGCCCCAGCTAGATCCTTGTTCCCACTCCCATCATGGCTGCGGTGTCACTTCGGAAGTCTGACACCAGCTTTCTCTTTGATCCTGAGAATTTCTCTTATAGTCAGGGCACCCAAAATGGTGGTTTACAGACAGAACAGCAAGAGCCAGAACCCAGGGTCTGGATTCTGCTCAGGCTGGGGTCTTGGCTCTGCCATTTATGAGCCACAGAACCATAGGTGACTTGCTACCTTTTGCCCGATGCCTCTATTTCCTCATCTGTCAAGTGGGAGTATAATAGTTCCTGCCGGCTGGGCGCAGTGACTCATGCCTGTAATCCCAGCGCTTTGGGAGGCCAAGGTGGGTGGGTCACTTGAAGTCAGGAGTTTGAGACCAGCTTGGCCAACATGGTGAAACCATGTCTCTAATAAAAATACAAAAAAATTATCTGGAGTGCATCTGTAGTCCCAGCTACTTGGGAGGCTGAGACAGGAGAATCTCTTGAACCAGGGAGGCCAAGGTTGCAGTGAGCTGAGATCGCGCCATTGCACTCCAGCATGGGTGACAGAGGAAGACTCTGTCTCAAAAAAAAGCAAAGTTCCTTCCTTGTAGACTGAGGGTGAAGCCTGCAGGTGAGGGGCTTGGCCCGGAGCAGGGCCAGGGCAGGGCTGATTAGTATGCACGTGTATGTTTACGTGTGCATGAGATGTGTGTGCATTTGTGTGTGTGGCCCCCATTGGAGGAAAGAGTGAACATGGCGTGGGTCGAGCAGAGGGCCCAGTGATTTCTTCCTCAGAGAGTCGTTCTGAAGATTAAACAAGATCATGTTCAGATGGCCTGACCATGACAGGTGCCCAATACGTATTCCTTCTGTCCCTCGGAGTGTAAAGCCTTGGCCGTCTGTAGAGATTTGAGAGGCGGAAGCTGGGGCTGGTTGGAGAGGAGGGAGTTGGGTTGAAGATGCAATGAGAAGAGAGGAGAGGGATGGACCCCTCGCCATCAGCACCCTCTCCTGCTTCCTGGCACCCAGGAGGGGAGTTCTAGTCCCATCCTTAGAGGCAGGTGCACTGGCTGATCAGGGTCATGATTTTAGCTTTCCAGGATAGCTCAGATGACAGTTTAGAATCCCTGGTTCTGTGCCTGCTTTTAAACACATGCTACCTTGTTATCCCTCCTTTTAGCTTTGGAGGAAGGCCTTACCGTCCCTAGTTCACAGATGAGGACTCAGAGAGGGCAGGTGCTTGTCCAGGCTTTCCTGGGAAGCAGGGGTTGGCCACAGGGCCACAGCCAGGTGGAGGATGGGCTGGGCTGGATGGGGGAGGGCTAGAGCTGAGTTCCACTGGGCTCCCCTAGGTTTACTGGTGTGCAGAAGGGGCCTTGTCCTGCCCAGCCCATTTCTGGGAGGGTGTGAGAGTGGAGGGGCTGCACACCCACCCCCAGCAAGCAGATAAGCCACATAAAATCCTGATAACAGAGGGACACAAAGGCCTCCATGACCCGCGGTGAGTCGTGGACAGATGGCGGCTGAGGGCCACTATAAGGGTGGAGGATGGGTGATGGCACCTTGGTCCCCAGGAGCTCTCTGGCCACATGGCACAGTGGTGCCTCCAGGTCCAAGGCCCAGATGCTGGTGGGCTCAGGGACACTCAGGCTCAGAGCCGCAACCCATCAGTATTCTTGCCTGAGCATCCTGACGCCTGTCCACCATTCCTCGGACCAGGAGTGTGAGGATGATGGGAACACCTGTGTGTGTCTCATGTGGCTTTGCACGTTACACATTACACATGGCTGTTCATTACACATGTTCATTACTAGTGCATGCTCATTGTGTGTGTGTACATTACATGCTTGTGTGTGCATGTTCATCATGTCCATGTGCTTAGTTCTTTGTGCACTGTGACGACATGAGGCAGGGTGGGGCCCTCAGGAGTCCCTCCTTCCTTCCAGCCTCGGAGACTCTGGGGTTTGTGAGGAGGGAGAAGAAGTGGGTGCTTGACAAGTGGAAACTGAAGTCCTTGTCCCCCAACATCTGGCCTCTAGCTTGGGAAGGAGACTCTCCATGGAAAACAAGGGGACAAAACGAGGGCCATGAGGGGCAGCGGGCACCTGTCTGTGCATCTGCCCCACTGGGATGTCCCAAGCTGAAGGGGACATTCAAACATGGCAGGCCTGGCCCCTGCTGTGGGAAGGCTGTGGTCTATTCTGGGGGAAAAGCAGTGGGGGATGCCTGGTGTGGGTGGGGTACAGGGGAGCCTTGGGCCTCACTGCCGGAGGGTAGGGGCCGGGCAGGATTGTGCGGGAGACTGAGGTTCAGAGCCCACCTGGGAGGAAGAGTGTGTGTATGTGGGGTGGGGGGGCGGTGTGTGTGTATGTGTGTGTCTTGGGCTGGGGGTGTGTCACTGGCTTGACCTACAGCCGTCCCTCTGTCTTTCAGCCCAGGAGGCTGGCAGGCAGGCTCACTGTGGGGGCACTGCAGGCTCTGGAGCCTCAGCCTGGCATCTCTTTCCCCATCTCTGCAGGAGGCGGAGGAAAGCGCAAAGGGAAAAGCAAGAAGTGGAAGGAAATCCTGAAGTTCCCTCACATTAGCCAGTGTGAAGACCTCCGAAGGACCATAGGTAAGTTGTCCTGCCCACGGCCTGCAAGTGGAGCCCCCAAACCCTCTCTGCAATGATGCAAACGCTGATCATGTGGGTGCAGTATTGTGCTTCCAGGTAGGGGCTCTAGGCTGAGCTCTTTGGTAATTGACATAAACAGGCAACCAGTATTCCTTGGATATATGGTGTGTGCCAGGCAGAGTGACCTCCTCCCAATTACCCTTTGAGGCAGGTGCTATTATTTAATATTTCACTTCACCTTTCAGATGGGGAAACTGAGGCACAGTGGTTCTGTAACTGGCTGGTGGGAGGGTGGTGGAGGTGGGCCAGGCCCAGCACAGAGCCTCCTCTTGTGACTTTCCCCTTTCTACCTGGAGCCTGTGGTCCTGCCCTCAGGAGGCAGCCGAGGCTCTGGGAGCTGAGAGTGGGGTGAAGTGGGGCTCCTCTTTCCACTCACTGGGGATGTCAGTGCTCCCGAGGAGCCACCGGGCTCAGTGGCACAGCTTAGCCCCCTGTATCCAGCATGCACACACTGGGCGCCTCCAAGAGCAGCCAACCAAGCAGGTCTGTCCCCGGTCCCACGCAGGACTGGCTGTGCTGAGGAGGCCTGGGTGCCTGGGCGAGAGTGCCCACAGGGTAGGCACGATATGAGGCCCCACTCCAGAATGCAACCTGTGTCTCAGGATGGGCTGCTATAACAAACTACCACAGACCAGGTGGCTTCAACAGCAGACGTATATTTCTCATTGTTCTGGAGATGGGGAAGTTCAAGTTCAAAATGCTGGCAGATCTGGTGTCCTATGAGGGCCCATTTTTTCCTGGTTTACAGTTGGCTGTCTTCTTATATCCTTGCATGGTAGGGTAGGGAAGAGAGAGAGACAGAGAGAGAGAGCTCTCATCTCTTTTTATAAGAGCACTAATCCTATTCATGATGGCTCCATCCTCATGAGCAAATCACCTCCCAAAGGCCTAACCTCCAAATAACATCACCCTGGAGGTTAGGTTTCAACATGTATGTTGCAGTTGGGGGACACAGACATTCAGTCCTTTGAATCTAGCAACCTAGTCCTGGAGACCCGGCCTCTCCCCTGAGATAAAGAGTCTCATACCTTGAGATTAGCTGGCCCTGCCAAGGCCTGGTGCCCCTCCCAGGCCCCTCTTTCCAAATTAAGACTCTAAGATCTAGGAGGGGTGTGATGGCTCATGCCTGTAATCCCAGCACTTTGGGAGGCTGAATCGGGTGGATTACCTGAGGTCAGGAGTTCGAGACCAGCCTGGCCAACATGGGGAAACCCTGACTCTACTAAAAATACAAAAATTAGCCAGGCATGGTGGTGGGCGCCTGTAATCCCAGCTACTTGGGAGGCTGAGGTAGGATAATCACTTGAAAACGGGAGGCAGAGGTTGCAGTGAGCCAAAATTGCACCACTGCACCTGGGAGACAGTGTGACAATCTGTCTCAAAAAAAAAAACAAAAAAAAAAACACAAAAACCAACTCTCAGATCCCTTTACTCTAGGCGTCCTCCCTGTGAGCTTCCAGGCATTGCCCCAGAGCACCTGAGTGTCCCTCAGCTTCCAGGCTGCCTGGCCCCACCTTGTTACTTCCACTGTGGGAGACCTGGGAGCATAGGGTTTTGCTCTGAGCTTTTCTCCATCCAGGGACCACCCCTCAGATGGGCCCCAGCCCTGTCTGTCCTTCTAGGTCCATAAACTGACCTCTTGGCAGGGCCCACTCCCCTGGGAGGGTGTGAGGAACGTGCATGCTGGCGTGTGGAAATGGATTCTTCTGTTCTGCCAGATGCTATTGAAAAGGCTCTGTGTGTGAGTGCCGCGGGAGAGAGGCCTGGGACGCACAGGAAGGCTGACGTGAGCCGTGGGGCTGCAGCTAGTGGCCGCGGGGCCAGGGTCTGGGCCTTCCCACTGTTGACAGTCCGTCGCTGAGGTGTTTGCCCAGTCTCTGCTGGGGTCCTGCTGGAAGGCTTTTTAAAATAAAATTCTCATTTCTTTCCTAGACCAATACACAAACCAAACAGTGGCCAATACCACATTTATTTTTCTTGTGGACACATGAGCTCACTTTCTGAAGTTCTTCAGTAGGATGTCCCAGGGCAGGCTCTGTGCCAAGGTGACAGGGCCCCTTCGGGGCATGAGGTGGTACTGTGAGAAGGCTCTTGATCTGAGCCGAGGGCAGAACACGAAAGGACCCCGGGATGCTGCCATCTCTAGATGGCCCCAAACAGTGGTAAAGCCCCGGAGTCCTGCCTTCAGCCCTGCCCTGGACACCACAGCCCATCCCCACCAGCAGCCAGCGTGATTTTGAAACATGAAAACTGCAGCCTGTGAAATCATCCCCCTGCTGAAACCACCCCAGCAGCTTTCCATCCCACTCAGAGTAAAACCCAAACTCCTCGCTGTGGCTTATAAGCACTTTGGCCATAAAGTGAGGCCTGTAGACCCCTTCTCAGAACAATGCTTTTATATATAAAATAGAATACATAGGGTTACAGAGGTAACTGATCCTTTTTAAATATGCTTACTACATACTTCTAAAATTTATGATACAGAAATATATGTGCTTCTTTGTTAATACTGTAAATAACAAGGTCTAACTGTGGGTCTAATGGTTATTATAATTTTTATTATATATATACACATATACATATATATGTATATGTGTGTATATATATATATATATATATATATACACACACACACATATTTTTTGCCACAGGGTTTGACTCTGTCGCTCAGGCTGGAGTGCAGTGGCGTGATCTTGGCTCAATGTAACCTCTGCCTCCTGGACTCAAACTATCCTCCCACCTCAGCCTCCTGAGTAGCTGGGACTATAAACATGCACTACCATGCTCAGCTAATTTTTATATTTTTTGTTGAGATGGCATTTTGCCATGTTGCCCAGGCTGGTCTCAAACTCCTGAGCTCAAGTGATCCTCCCTCCTCAGTCTCCCAAAGTGCTGGGATTATAGGCGTGAGCCACTGTGCCTGGCCAGCTGTTGTAATTTTGAACTTGTAACAAACCTGAGTGAGCTTTTCAGATATCTGCAAACAACTGAAAGGAATGGATCTTTTATTTCTGTCGGTGACAAGTCCTGGGCACTGCTGACATTATTGTAGGTTGTTGTCTATGTTCATGATTGAAGGAAGAGCACATTTTCAGTTAGAGGCTGGTGAAAAGAAAGATGTCATTTCTCCACTCCAGTCCATGGACTCCCTAAATCGTATCCATGGTCCTCTTGGCAGTGCCCCCACTACATGAGCCAGCCCTCACCTTCATCTTGGATCCCTCCCTCCTCCCCCTCCTCCTCCCCCTCCTCCTCCATTCACACGCTGGTCTCCTTTTTGCCCTTTGAATGCCACACGCCTGTCTCCAGCCTGGAGCCTTTGCACCTGCTGTTCTCTCCACCTGGAATGTTCTTCCTCACAGTTTTTCTTCTAGGGGACTTGAAGATCTCAGCCCAAATATCATCTCCATAGAGAAGCCTTCTAAAAAGGAGCCGTACCCTCCCTCTAATTGCATCCTTTCATATAGTGCTGTTTATTTAATGTTCTTAGCCCGTAACTCCGCCTGAAGGCATCTTTTAGTTTACTTGTGTATTTTCCGTCTCCCACACTGGACGGGATGTTCCATGTTAATAGCAACTGTGTCTTGCCTGGTTCACTATGAGAACAGTGTCTGGCACATAATAGGGGTTCATTAAATAGTGGGTGAATGAAGGAATGAATGAGGTGAAATATTTGAAATTCGGGCTCTTTTAAAAAATTTGGTGATGTGTGTTTACTGTACCCAAATTTAACCTTAGCAGTAGTTTTCACTTAAAGTAATTAAGGTCTGGCCCTAGGAGGCACCATAGGAAGCATCTTCTATAACTCCCCGCCGTCTTCACCATCCAGATGAAGCAGCTCAGCGCGATACATGACTCGGCCACAGTCTCGCAGCCACTAAGTGGGGAGGGAAAGCTGGTGGCTGCTGGGCCAGAATGGTTTCCTCTGAAGCTGTAGTTGGAGTCATGATCACAGTGATGTCAGGTTTTCACAGAATCCTTAGCTTAGGGACCAGAGAGCATCTTGCCCACCACCCTTTTCACAGGGGAGTAAACAAGCTCGGACTCCCCACCAACATACTGCTGCAGAAAAATTTGGGCAGGGCGCCAGCCAGGACTCAAAGCCGGGAGATGCCTTAGGCGCTCAGAGGGGTGAACATTTCTGTTCCCTTCTCTTGTATCTTGCAAGTGTGTGCTGTGAGTTCCTCTGCTTATTCAATGCAACATTTATTGAGCCCTGAAAATGTGCTGCCTGGGGACAGCTGAGTGGATCTCTGCTCTCCTGAGCTCTCATCTCAGCTGAGTGGAGCTCATTCACCGCTGCGCTCGGGAGACCGACTGAAATAAAGAATAGATGACAAATCAAGAAAGTTCCACGAGGGTACGGAGTAGGTTGCTGAGCTGCAGAACCCTGGCAAAGGTCTCCCTTTCCCCCACCCCTCCCCTGCACCCACCAGAACTTCCCTGGAGGAAGTGATGTCCCTCCTGGCTTCCGAAAGGATCTCTCTTTGAGCTCCCTGAGGGCTCCGACCATGGCCTCTCCATCTGGGCATCTCCATTGCTGTAGCAGCATGAGTGGGTGGATGGATGCTCCCTTATCTTCAACCCGAAAGCCAGGACTGTGAGTGGCAGCTGTGAGCATTGAGACAGATTCCTAGGCCAGGTACAGTGGCTGAGGCCTGGAAATCTAGTGCTTTGACAGGCGGAGGCAGGAGGATTGCTCACACCCAGGAGCCTGAGGATGCAGTGAGCTATGGATGTGCCATTGCGCCGCTCTAGCCTGGGGGACGGAGAGAAACTCTGTCTCTTAAGAAAAGAGAGAGTGAGAGAGAGAGATTCCTTGCCACACATCTCTGCTTCCAATGTGAGTCCCAGGTATGAACTAACTGATTTTCAGCAGAACTGGCAGAGGGCAGACAGACCGTGAGAGGAGGAAGGCATTCTCTGACGCCTGCTCCATGAAACATCAAATAATGACTTTATTAGTTAATGGGATAATTGTTAATGGGAGACCATTAGAGAGCCCAAATCAAAGACGTTCTCAGAATGTCCGAAACTTGGAAGGCTGGAACGTCATCATGAAGATAAAAGATTGTTGAGGTCTGCAAATATTTCTCAGTGACGCAGAAAGGTCTGTTGGGCAAAAGTGCAGCATTTTAATTTATTTAGCTCAGGCCCATTTCGTACTTTATTCTTTCATTAAAAAAAAGTCTGAGGGGGCTTGAGTGAAAGAGTTGATTATTCCACTGTTTGGCAATATTTCTGTAGGAACTGTCCAAAAGCTATATAATAAATCAAGGTCCGCTCCCCACCCCCCAGCAGGACTGACGTTTATGAGGAGGCCGGCCACAGAGAGTAGCTGCTGCATCTGGCATGCCACAGCAGTGCCCAAACCCGCACAGACAGACGGGGGAGATTGAGTTGCCTGGGAGAGAGCCTCTTGCCAAAGCCTTAACTCTTTCCAGGAGCAGAAGCCCCCGGCTGTGGGGAATTCCTAGAGGAAAACAGAATCTTAACATGCAGAAAAAAAACCCATCTTCATAATGTGTAGATTTCCTTGAAGTAGCCTAGTACTTGGTTATTCACCCAACGTTGCCTGCCTTACCTGCCTGCCCACCCTCGTGCCTTCCCTCCCTCTCGCCCACCCTGCCTCCCTCCCTCCCTTCCTTCCTTTTTTCCTTCTTCTTTCTTTCACTGTTTTTCTTTCTCTTTCTTCCTTTCCTTTATTTCTCTTTCTCTCTTTCTTCTCTTTCTCTCTTTCTCTCTCTCCTTTTCTTCCTTCACCTCCCTCCCTTCCTTTCTTCCCCTCCCTCCCTTTTCTTTCCCTCCCTTCCTCCCTCCCTCCCTTCCCTCTCTCCCTCCCTCCCTCCCTTCTTCCCTTCCCTCCCTCCCTTCCCTTTCTTTTCCTCCCTCCTTCTCTCCCTTCCCCCCCTCCTTCCCTCCCCTCCCTTTCTTTCCCTCCCTCCCTCGCTCCCTCCCTCCCTCCCTTCCTTCCTTGCCTTCTTTTTCTTTCTCTTTCTCTGATACATGTTTTTTAAGATAGAATCCCACTATGTTGCCTAGGCTGGACTCAAGCGATGTTCCTGTCTTAACCTTCTGAGTAGCTGAGACTGCAGGTGTGAGCCACTGTGCCCAACTGCCATGTTCTCTTTATTTTCTTTTTGAGATGGAGTCTCGCTCTATCATCCAGACTGGAGTGTAGTGGCGCAATCTTGGCTCACTGTAAACTCCGCCTTCCAGATTCAAGCAATTCTCCTGCCTCAGCCTCACTAGTAGCTGGGACTACAGGCTCCTGCCGCTACGCCTGGCTAATTTTATATTTTTAGGAGAGATGGGGTTTTACCATGTTGGTCAGGCTGGTCTTAATCTCCTGACCTCAGGTGATTGCCTGCCTCAGCCTCCCAAAGTGCTGGAATTACAGCGTGAGCCACTGCGCCTGCCCATGTTCTTTAAACCAAACGTTGGCTAACAGATGCTTGTTAAGCTCCTCCTCTGTGCTAGGCGTTGCTGCAGCCGCTGGAGCTGTGTCACAGGCCATGCCTGTGCAGCAGCAAGAGCTCATGGAAGGATCTCCATCACTGTCATCAAGATCCAGTGTGGTGCTGCTGTTCCCAGCCCTGTGACTTTCAGCAAGTAGCTTACTTTCTCTGGTTTGCAGTTTCTTTGTGTATAAACTGGAGACAGTAACACCAGCCTGACAGAGGCACTGGGAGGGCCAGCAGAGTGTCGCACACAGGCCGTCATTGTCATCGTCATCCTCATGGTGGTAGTGGTTTGAGGGCAGAGGTTGAGGACCCTTTGAGACGACTTTGGAGTTTCCCAGAGAAGCTGAATTGGCTACATATGATGAATGAGGCCAGCTGTTTCTGTGCAGAGATGAAGTGGGTTCAGTGCCCCAGAGACTGCTGCCTTGGAGTCATCTGAATCCTCCTCTTCCTAGAACACCTCCTCCAGCTTTCTCTTCTTGGAAGCCCACCCTGATTCCTGCTGTCCTCAGCCTTCCTTCCTCCCCATGGCTCTATGGCTCGCCCAGGGGAGCTGGAATCTTCACACTCTGCCCGGGCCCCTGCTCTGGCCTGGTGCATTTCCTTGAAAGGACATGTGTCATCTAGAAGGCTACAGCCCAGCGTTCTAACAATGGTTACCCCCAGGGAAGGCGTGAAGGTCAGAGGGGACATTGGCTTTATCTGTAAGGTCCGTTTTTGAAAAAAGGATGAATTGGCATGTTCTTTGTCTAATTAAAAGTCAAATGAATAAAGACTGGATACTCTGCGTGATTCCACAGTGGGGCGGAGGGAATAGTGACACTGTTTCCCCCTTTCCTTGTTAACTTTGTGCCCCCTGATGAATCTGGGGCCCCTGAGAGGACAATCAGAGTCTCACACGTCTTGGTGACCCAGTCCCCTTCAGGCCTGCCTGGCTGGCACGTGAGCTCTTGATTTCATCATCAGGGAAACCAAGTCTCTCTGCAGACGTCATTGCTGTCCTTGGGGTGATAAGGGCGTGTCATGTCTGTCTTTCTGCCACCTAGCTGTGCTCTGATAAGGCACAGCGTCTGCCTGTCCTTGGAGGGTGAAATAAATTTAGATGTGTTGGATTTGGAGCATCAGGTGACCTGTCCGCAGCTGGAGCTCTCAGGAAGGGAGGGTGGCCCCGCTGTCTTTGGGGTGTTAGTCTCACCTCCCCACTACGACTGAAGCTCCTTGAAGGAAAAGCATGAGCTCAGGTGCATGCAAGAAGCCCAGGGATACTATCAGTGGCTTTGTTGTTTGGACATTCTTAGAATGGAGTGCTGGCAGGAATTTTACAGATGACCTGGAGTGGTGGTTTTCAAAGACTGCTCTGCAGGCAGAGTGTGTGATCCAGACTAGGCTTTTATCCAGTTGGGCTTTATTTTACCTTTTATATTTGGGCTTCTTTGTCAGATTTCATTCTAGGGCTAAATTTGAGTTTGAAACTCACTGTTCTAGGCCAGGTCTCCCATTTTCCAGATAAGTGAACTGAGTGCCAGAGAAACAAGTAACTTGCCAAAGTCTCCCCATGATTTGACTCCATCGCAGGCTCTCCCTACTGTATTAGCTTTCCCTGAGGTTGTCATAATGAAACACCAGAGACCAGGTGGCTTAAGCAGCAGCAGTGTATTGTCTCACGGTTCTGGAGGCTGGAAGTCCAAGATCAGGGTGTCAGCAGGTTTGGTTTGTTCTGAAGGCTGGGAGGGAGAAGCTGTTCCAGGCCTCTCCCAGGGCTTCTAGGGGTTTGCTGGCAGTCTGTGGCGTTCCTTGGCTGTAGATTCATCAGCCCTATCCCTGTCTTCATCTTCTCTTGGTGTTCTGCCTGTGTGAATGTCTATCTCTAAGGTTCCCCTCCCACCCTGTTTTTTTCTTTTTTGAGATGGAGTTGCGATCTTGTTCCAGGCTGGAGTGCAATGGCACAATCTCAGTTCACTGCAACCTCTGCCTCCTGGGTTCAAGGGATTCTCCTGCCTCAGCTTCCTAAGTAGCTGGGATTACAGGTACCCATCACCATGCCTGGTTAATTTTTAAAATGTATTTTTAGTAGAGACAGGGTTTCACCATGTTGGCCAGGCTGGTGGTTTTGAACTCCTGACCTCAGGTGATCCACCCACATTGTTCTCCCAAAGTGCTGGGATTACAGGTGTGAGCCACCATGCCCGGCCAAGTTTCCCCTTTTTAATGAGGACATCAGTCATATTAGACTAGGGCCCACCCTAGTTACCTCATCTTAACTTGATTATCTCCATAGCGACCCTCTTTCCAAATAAGGTCACGTCTGAGGTCCTGGGGGCAGGACTTCCATGTGTCTTCTTTAGGGGATCCAGTTGAACCCATAACTTATGCACCTGCTCATGTGGTCTGGTTGAGTTAAAGGTAGAGGGGTCAGGGGATCCTGAGTCCCACCAGGTCTGAGGGTGGACACTCCCTTTTCTCCTGAGCCTGGCCGGGAGTTAACCCCTGTAGTCCCAGGCTGCTCACTTCCCCAGCGGACCACAGGAATGTCTGTCGGAGGAACAATGGTCTCCCAGGCCGTGTTGCAGCTTCTTCGATCTCCCTGTTTGTTATTGTTTAAGACATAGTAATTGGTAAATTATTTTGCTAAAAAGCACAGAAAATTATAAGGAAAGAAAGTCATTCATAACTTTACATCTCAGATATAGCCACAGTTAACACCTTCATGGAAAATCTAGCTTTTCCCCCATGTGCATATACATGTGGTTTTGTTTCTTACCTCTTTTCTTAACATAATATCAAAAACATTTTCCCTTGTCATTAAAATCTTCGTAAATGTGATGTACATTTTTCCATTGGATGCATATTTATCGAGTGTCAGGCATGGTAGATACATCAGTGAGCAAAGCACAAAGCTTCGCATCTCATGGGCTGCCCTCCTGCAGGTGGAATTACACACTGGGACATTGGGAAATCACCTAGTGCCCTCAACCCAGCATCCGGCCAGGCCCCGGTCTCTCCTGACCTGTGGCTTACTTCCTGTTGGTGAATTCTTCCTTTAAGTGATCTTGAAAATAAGCCCTTGCCCGTGAACCCAGAATAAATGTGATTTGTAAAGTTCTCATAATGATCACATGTACATATTTTACTATTTGGGTTGTTTTCACCTAGTTTTTGCCATTACAATTCGTGTTCAGATGAACATCTTTGTACTTCATTGTGACCTTTCAATCTATAGCTCAAGGGTAAGAAAGCCCACTGTCTTTTTGAAGACCAGAACACAGCAGCCTATACAGTGCCCTTTGCTTCCTCTGGAATATTCTGTTCATTTCCAGCTTAGCACTTGCATCCACAGACACCATTAACCTGAGATGTGATGGGGATGGACACAGTGGATGAAGTGTGGACTTCACCTGGCTCGCCTGCCCGACTCACTTCTCAGCAGGCGTGAGAAGGGCTTTTCTGTCTATTTTAAGGCCCCTCAATGAAAATGGGAAAAACAAGCTCGTTTGTGTGGGGGACCGCAAGCCAACACAAGAGCCCAGCTGCCCTGCAGCAGCCTGAGCATGACAGCGTTCTGCCCCATAAAGAGACGGTAGGACAACACTTTTAATGGTGTCTGCCTAGACTATTTACAGAATTTATTTCCCAGGACTTAGGCCGTTCAGCAGTACCTTGGCAGCAGAGCCCAGCAAAGTTGCAACTGCCATCTCCCCTCCACCTCTGTCTCGGTATATTAAATCCCTTTGTTCTGAACACCCCAGAGCTAGGACCCAGAAGGCAGGGATGGGGGTTGTGGGGAAGAAAAGCCATGGGTTGTAGGATATTTGAGGCCAATATAAACTTCTAAATTAAAAAGCAAAAACTGGCTAAGCCCAGTGGCTCATGCCTGTAATCCTAGCACTTTGGGAGGCAGAGGTGGGCAGATCACTTGAGCTCAGAGTTCAAGATCAGCTTGGGCAACACAGTGAAACCCCCACCCCGTCTCTACTAAAAATACAAAAAATTACCTGGGCTTGGTGGTGTGAGCCTGTAGTCCCAGCTACTTGGGAGACTGAGACAGGAGAATTGCGTGAGCCAGGGGCAGAGGTTGCAATGAGCTGTGATCATACTATTGCCCTCCAACTTGGGTGATGGGAGTGAAACTCTGTCTCTATTAAACAAACAAACAACCAAACAAACAACCAAAGAGCAACACAAAATTACCCTCTAAAGAGCTCCTAGGGTCATGAGCTACTACTGTTGGCTGCTAGCTGTGGCCCTTTTCAGCCAGCCGTAGAAAGGAAGATGTAAAAATCCTGAAGCATTTTGAGTACTGCTTTTTTTTTTTCCTATTTGACAATTGATGCTGAACCATCTTTAAAGTTTTTAAAAAATTACCTTTTTTTTTTTTTTTTTTTTTTTAGACAGAGTCTTGCTCTGTTGCCCAGGCTGGAGTGCAGTGGTGCCATCTTGGCTCACTACAACCTCCACCTCCCAGGTTCAAATGATTCTCGTGCCTCAGCCTCCCGAGTAGCTGAGATTACAGGTGTGCACCACCACGCACAGCTAATTTTTGTATTTTTAGTAGAATTGGGGTTTTGCCATGTTGGTCAGGCTGGTCTTGAACTCTTGGCCTCAAGTGATCTGCCCACTTCAGCCTCCCAAAGTGCTGAGATTATAGGCGTGAGCCACCATGCCCGGCCCAAAAACTTACCTTTTAATCCTTTTCCCATTACAAAAATAATATATGTCTATAGTTGTTTCCAAAATAATTTTAAAAGGTAAAAATAAAAATTGCCGATGAGATAAGCACTGTGAACACTTTGGTCTGTTGCCCTTTCAGAGTTTGTTTTGCTTATAGGGAGAGAATTGTACCAGCCTCAACTATCAACTGTTTCCTTGCCCAGACATCAGCTATTATTTAAAATGGAAACCTATGGTTGTAGAATCCTCACTGGACTGGGAGGCAGAAGACCCAGGTTCTTGTGTTACCTCTTGATCCTGAGGCCTGATTTGGTCATCTTTAAAACGGGGACTCAGTATTGCCCACTTTAGCGGATGATGGAGTGGCCGAGGTGTTACTGGCAGAGAGTGCTTTGCAAATTGCTGTGCAAGTTGCTGGCCAGTTTTGATGTGGGCGTGTGAGCCTTTAGTTGGACAAATGGCTGGAGTAGTTTTCCTGTCTTCTTGGGGGAACTGTGACCCTTTCTCGTAAAGCTGTTGTCTCTGATCCTGGTGAACATCACCAGCTTCCTCTAGCTGCCCAGAGCTGCCCTTCCCCTCTGCCCTGCCGTATGCCACCTGCCCCTCCACTCTGCCCTGCCATAGGCCGCCTACCCCTCCCCTCTGCCCCTCCCCTCTGCCCTGCCGTAGACCGCCTTGCCCCGTGCAGCATCCAGGCCATCTCCAGGTCCAGGTGCCTCGGCCTCCACAGTATCTCCTGGTCTGGCCCTTTCTCCCCATCTCCACCATTTCTCTTGTCCCTTGTCCCTGCCTGAACTCCTGTGTCAGCTCCCTGCTCCCTCCAGACAC
The DNA here is from genome assembly GCF_048565385.1 of Saimiri boliviensis. Taxonomy (NCBI): domain Eukaryota; kingdom Metazoa; phylum Chordata; class Mammalia; order Primates; family Cebidae; genus Saimiri; species Saimiri boliviensis. The sequence continues at coordinate 103,689,100 of NC_133460.1, forward strand.
ACCCACTTCCAGCCAAGCTCCACGAAGCAGCCAGGAGGCTCTTTCTGAAATGTCAGTCTGCTCTCGCCACCACCTGCTTTAGTAGCTTTCCACTGCTGTCAGGACAGAGTCCAGAGTTCTTGCTGAAGCTGACCGGGCCCAGCCTCTCCACCCTTGCTGAGTGCTTCCAGCTTCACCCCTGCTGCCTGCCCGTCTCCTGACTTAGCTATTCCTTCATGCTTCTTCTTTTCTCCAGGCCTTTGCCTAGGTGGTTCCCTCTGCTGGATACACTTCCCTAACCGTGCTTGGTAATCAACTCAACCTTAGTCCTCTGTTTCATAGGTCACCTCCTCTAGGAAGCCTTCCCTGGTGACCTCACCTGGTCAGGGTTTGCTCTCTACCCTCATGCTGCCATGGGCCCCACTGTGGTTGTCTGATGACTCACCTTTGTCTTCTGTTTGGCCATGGGCTCTGCAAGGGTAGAGCCTGGGTCTGCCTGACTGTATTTTGCCAGCACCCAGTGTGAGTGTCTGCTGTATACCAGGCACTTATAGAATCTTGTTTAGATATTTTGTTCTCCCTTAAGATGGAAAAACACTCAATCTTCCCAAGTCCTGGACTGATTGCTGATGGGTCTTATTTTTCTCTCTCAGTTCTTTTAAGAGTCCTGGAAACATGGACTGAGAACAGCTGTCACATGTTAGTTCCAAAGTAGCTGCTTTTATCAGATATGGTTCAGGGAGAGATGCCCAATTGCAGCTCCTGCCAAGGGCAGTGACCCCACTTTTCTCTCCCCTTGCAGGCCCCCATCTGACCTCAAGGGGAGGCGTGGGAGAGTTATGAGGAGTGCGTCCCACTGGCACAGCTATGACGTCAGCCCCGTCTGGCTGCCGGAGTCCGACTGGCCAGGCAGAGATGGGCACGGGCATGACTCTGCTGAGCCTAGCTTGGGGCAGAGCAAGCCACCGAGAATGGCTTTGCCAAAAGACTCCATCATCAGGCTTGGGTGTCCACAGCCTGGGAGTGCCGAGCAGCTGGAGCACTGTCCTGAGGCATGTGGTGCGTCAACTGGGACAAAGCCATTGAGCTGCCAAACCAAACCAGTGCCTCCAGATTGGGACGGAGACAGCGGTGAGAAACGTGAGCTCCAGTGTCAGAGGAACCTGGGTTTCATCCGGGCTCTATTCCTTACTGGTTGTGACTTTGAGCAAGTGACTAGATTTCCCTGAACCTCAGTCTCCTTATCTGCAAAACAGAAACTGCAGTGTTGCAAGGACTGAGTGAAGACCTGCGTGGGGAGGGCCGATAGGGCTGGCCTGCAGCAAGCCTCATGCATCTTCCTCTTCATCCTCATGGCTGTTCCTCATCGTAGTTGTCATCAACTGTCCCGAGCAGTGCAGAGCTTTGCTTCTTGGTTCCGCCTGGTTGGTGGTTGCCAGGTCCTGCTGGCTTAAGTTTATCTGTTCATTCATTCATTCATTAATCTGTTAAGCCCTTCTTCCTTCTTCCGGGGCCAGGGAGCCAGGGTGCTGCCAGGTGGTGGGGAGCAGCTTTCAGAAGTGGCTCTTGGCAGCACAGGCTGGGCTACGTTTATGGCCTTTATGTAACCCCTTTTCCCTGAGCCCCATTCCTGCCCCTTGATCTTTATTCACTGACTCTCCGCAGACTTAGAGGTCCTGACACACCTTCATCTCATTCATCCCTCTGCCTCCAGGCAGGAGGGTCCTCAGCCATGGCAGACATGTGGTGTGATAGCCAATCCCAGCCATGAACCTCTATTCGCTTTTACCCTGGGCAAGATCCTGTGGAGGGTCCCACTGCGGGCTGAGGGAAGGGATGTGGGATCAGCTGAGTTCCTTAGAAAGCTCTCCGTAGTTGGGAAGATAGTAGAAGGCCAACACGTGGCACTGGGTGACAGCCCTGTGCAAGTGTGCAAGGTGGGTGGATACCAAAGTACCAAGTGCCCAGGGACAGGGTGGGGAAGGGGGACAGAGACGTCTATGTGGGAGGGAAGGTCCCAAGTGAATAGATAGAGAGAGAGAGAGAGAGAGAGAGAGAGAGAGAGGCGGGGCGGGGAGGGAGGGAGAGAGAGAGAGAGAGAGAGACAGAGAGAGAGAGAGAGAGAGAGAGAGAGAGAGAGAGAGAGAGAGGACCCTTTTGGGTCAGCAGGTTCAGCATTATCCAACCAGCAAATATTTCTTGGGCACTTACTGTAGGCCAGGCACAGGGCTATGTGCTTTACAGACACACACTCGCCCAATTGCTACAAAGCCCAGTGGGGCAGGTGCTGCCTTCGCCACCCCTATTTTAGGGGGGAGAATACAGAGGCTCAGAGGTTAGTAAGTTGCTCACAGGCACAGAGCTCTGAAGGAGGTGGAGCCTGGATTCACACCTGGGCCTGTGTCTCAGCCATGCTGGCTGTGGATTTCCTCCATGTCGGCCATGGTTTCCCCGTGGACTTGGAACAATATGGGCACCTTTGGGAGGTGAGCTCTGTGCAGAAGTCATGAGGCAGAAGGTCAGGGGAGGCTGGGCTTAGCTAGGGACACCAGCCATGTCTCCTGTCTGAAAGGTGAGGTCCTTGCCCTGCAGGTAGTAGGAAGCCGCTGACTGTTCCTCTCTGATAGCCCCTGCCTGCAGTCATCCTCAGGGTGAGAGTAGAGAGCAAAGCGAAGCCACAGACAGAGCAGGCTGGGCTCCGGGCTATGTGAGATGCAGTTCCTCCTCTCCAGATTCTTTGTATTGATTTCTGAAGTATCCAGCCCAGGCCCTGGGATGTAGCATGAACAGCCCCACTTCTGATGATGGTGGCACTAAGGCTTGGGTAACCCCACAGGAGGTGGGAGCGGCGGGAGCTTCTCTCCTGCAGTGTCAGGCGGGAGCAGGTTTTTCTTTGTGACACCCGGTCACAGGATGCCTTTCAGCACCACCTGTCCAAGCTCTCCAAGCCGGCAGCTGTTCCCACCGCCCACCTGTCTCTTCCCTGCTCATGTTGGGGATGGTTTCTCGCTCCCCTGCTGTCTGTCCTGTCTTTCCCCTCCCCACCGCAGGGCCTTTTGGAAGGTGGCAGATGGGCATGAGTGTCACACTGTCCGTCTCTGCCTGTGCTGTGTGCGGGGCCGGCCAGCCCGAGAGATCAGCTCAGGCGTATTCCACAGGGGGCTTGTGTTGGTGAGAAGTTCTCGTGACCTGAGCTGGCAGGGGTCAGAATGTGTGTGTGGGGTGCAGAGGGAGCTCCCCACCCCTGATGGTCCCCTGGCCTCCTCCCTTGGCCAGCCAGACACAAGACTCACTTTCTTGGGGATTTGAGGGTCAGCAGGTTTTGTGCTCGTTTGGCTTTAACATGAGAGGAATGGTTCTCAGCCCCGCATTGCGGCTGCTGTGTTAACCTCCCACTCAGCCCTTACCTGGATTCCTGTTTCCTGAAGAGGCGTTCCCAGCCTCACCAGGTGGAAACTTCAGAGTTTCCCAGCTGGTTGGATCCGTCCCCTTTTCTCCATCCTTGGTACTTGTCTTCCTGCACGGACTGGTGCAGTAGCCTGTGCATTGTCCTCTGTTTATAGCTGATATCTTTTTCCTTCTTTCCCATTTAATATGACCTTCTTGCTTGATGTTCTTAGCACTCGGAAGGTTCTTGACGTCTCCGAAGTCATCTAAGTTGACACTCCTACCAGAGACCAAGGGTCTGTCCACTGCCTGTGGTCCTTCACCACACGCCTCCCCTCCACCCAGCCCTGCCAGCAGTCTTCAGGCCCTCAGAGAAACCCAGCAGTATGATGGGTCATAACATGTTTTTCAAGTCATGGTGTCAAATCTTGTGCTCTTCTATTTAGGAGCTGTTGGACTTTGGGCAATTTTCTTAATCTCTCGGAGCTGCAGAAACCGAAAAAAAGAAACAGGTTTTCTTCTTGCTTCTAGGTCTTTGCTGCGGCTGCATCCTCTGTCCTCTCCATCTGGCCAAGCCTACCTCCAATGTCAGGAGATCCCTGCCCCAAATAAGCACCCACTCCCCGCACCAAGGCCCAAGAGCGCTCCACATGTGTCCCCACCAAACCTTCCCGAGGAACCCTTGCTGTGGGGAGCAGGACTAGGCTCCGGGTGTCTGTCTGTTTTCCTAGAAGGTGCATGTGCCTCCTCCATCTTTGTAAGCCTAGCCCTGTTACAATGCCTGGGCTCTCTGGGAGCCCAGAAGTGTGTACAAAACCAGAGAGCAAGCAAGGGAGTCAGTGAGGAAGGGGAAGGAGGGATGAATGATGAGGCATCGTCACTGCAGCGGGGCGAGGAGAGGTCCCCTGAGCATGCCCATGCCACCTGGAGGGCAGCTCCTCCCTTGACCCGTGTAGCTCACCCCCTAGCCTGGCATACACCTCCACAGTCTGCAGGGTTTTAGCATTTGCTTCAGCTATTTACCGACCATGATCTCCTAGGTCAGGAAAGAAAAAGCCCCATGGGGCCAGGTTTATAGAGGATAAACCTGCCCCTGCTGAAGCTGGCTTCCTGCTTGGGGGATGCTGCAGTGAAGCCTCAGGCCTGTTCATGGAGCCTGTCAGTGCCGCTGCTCTGGGACTCTGGGAGTGGCCTGAGGTCTCTCTGGGATGTGTGGGCTGGAGCTGCAAGCTGGGTGCCACCTGGCTGGCCATTAGAATGCCATCAGAGAGGGCTGGCTGGCTGGCTCCTGGGCCTCCCAGAAGGACCTTACAGGGACTGGAGTCCTCCCTGCTTACCGGGTCCCCCAGGCCCCAGCAGAGGCAATGGGAGAAACCAGTTGATCAGAAAGCTGAACAGATTGAACTGGCCTTGTTAGCTTCCCCCAACAGCAGTCCCCTCTGAGGACAGAGCTGGACAGGCCTCCTCTCTGGCCCAGGTGGAGGGCATTGGCTAGAAACTTCCTCCTAGGAATGGAAGGAAGTCAGTCTTGTGGAGATTAGACTGATGTGCTATGTGTTGAGTTCATTTTCTCCACCCCACCACCCCACCATCAAGATGTGGTTACAATTTCTGGGAACCATTTCCTTTGACAGCTCAGTCCTGAGGGCTGAGGTATGGCTGGCACGTGGCTTATCTGAGGAGGGCCTGGGCTCGTGCACTCTGTTGCCTCCCAGCCTTCCAGAAGACTCTGCAGGGATTCTCTTTTACTGATGGGACACAGATTGTCCTCAGCCTGGCATTCGTGATACACCACAGTATTTTGTGTATGTGTGCGTGTGTGCATGTCCGTGTATGTTTGTATGTGCTTGTGTGTGCAAGTGTTTGTGTACCTGTAACTTTGTATATGTCCATTTATGTTTGTGAGTGTATGCATGTGTATGCACACGCAACTTTGTATTTGTCCATGTATGTGAGTGCGCATGTGTATACATGCAAGTTTGCATGTGCATGTTTGCAAGTGTATGCATGTTTGTGCATGTGTGTGTGCACATATGCATGTGTGTGTGCGTCTATCACCAGACTGTAAGCATCCTGAAGGCATGGTGTTGGCTATCTTAGGTCGCTTCCATCTCAACAGACATCAAGGGAAATGACTCTGACCCGGAGACAAGGCCAGCAGGAGGGCAGTGGGGTGTTGTGGAGAGTGTGTGGGGCTGGAGCCAGATGCTCTGAATTCTACGTTGGTCCCCACTTACCAGCTCTGGGCCTGAAGCCAGGCTTGGTTCCCAGCCCTGCCACATCCTACATGAGAAGTAACCCCTTGCTGGGCCAGTAGGCATGGCTGCCTTGCCCGATAGCCATCTCAGAATTAGGGAAGAGCTCTCCTGTCCCTTCCCTGGGAGGCAGGGACAGCTTGGCAGGCAGAGAAGGACGCCTCACCTGCCACGGTTGCAGCAGGGCAAATGCCGAGGCTGCCTGCACTTGTCCCTTTTTCCTCCAGTGACCCCCACCTTTCCTTTTCCACGAAGGAGGGTCAGAGTGGCCTCCCGTAAGTGGGCTTCTCTCATCGCCATAGTTGTCCTAACCCTTCTGTCTCCCTCAAGGACAGGGCTGCGTCTCAATCGCCAGTGCCCAGCGTGTAGCACAGTGGCTGCACACAGTAGATGCTTGCTATGTGTGTTGGCTTAATAAGGAGTGCAGGGGCCTGGCTTTGAATTTCTGTTCCACCATTGGCCACCCACATGTCCCTCTTTGTTCCAACTGCTGGGAAGCCCACAACCCAGTTTGATGTCAAAAGCAAAACTCTCTTTCATCTGATGTCTTCGGGGGAGTTCATTTGATTTTCCCCTCCCTCTTTTGCTGTTTGTTTCCTGTTCTTCGTCTTTTATGGAACAATTGAACATGTGTCTTTATTGGAAAATGCTGTGGATCATTTTGGGAAGTAAGCAGGCAATTAGTAAGTCAGTGTGTTAAAATGAAGGGGAGAAGCAGCTCCCTGCTTGGCCCAGGAAACAGGCAGGTCTGAGCCTTGTTCCTCCTCTCTGGAGAATGGGCATGTGAGCATCTACCCTGTAGACCTTGAAGGAGAGCAGAATGGGTTCTGGCAGGCCAGTATGGTGGGCAGCAGTGGGCACATACTTCTCCCAGGGCTCTAGAAGGTGGGATTACTCAGGCAGGATGATGCTGCATGGATTGGGGAACAGGCTGTGCCACCACCAGCCTGGAAGAGGCCAGGGCTTGCTGGGCGGGCACAGCTGGTAGCTCCCCATTCTGGAGGAACCAGCTGAGAGCATGCTGAGGCAGGCCACCAGCGAGTGCTCTGGGGAGACCAGGTGTCACAAGTTCGAGCACTCGGCAGACCAGCGCTGTTGCTTTGCTTTTCTTCTCCACCCTCGCTAAAGAGACGCAACGGCCGAGGGTCCACGGTGAGCCACGATGGTGACGTTGTCCAAAAAAGGAGATCGCTCCATTGAAAGGTATAAATAGGAGTGCTGGGGGTGGCCAGGTGACAGGGCTGCTCTCTTCACACCCTCGACCGCCACAGGAGGGCCGCTCTTGAAGTCTTGGCCAGCAGCAGGAGACATTTTTTAAGATGTTGGCAAGAAATGAGAGTTAAGCAATCTTCTGTCACCCTCCTCCCTCCTCCCGCCCACCCTGGCCATCATAAAACAGAATTTGAGAGAATGAGCTCCGGGTGGAGAGATTGAACACTGTGTATTTGTCGTGTTCAGGGAAGAGCTCGTGGTCAGCGACCTGCGGGAAAAGAGGCAAGAGGAAGGAGGGTGCTGTGGTCAGCGTGGGAGGGAGGCGGGGAGGGCTGGGAGGCGGGATTGGAAGTCAAGGCAGCCAAGCCTTGGCTTCCTCGGCTTAATCGTCACAAAGAGGCAGACAGGGAGGACAGCCGCTGAAGGCAGAGGCGTGGCTTTGGGAGGTGACCGCGGGGATGCTGAGTCCAGCTCTGTGTCTGACTCTGTGTCCCGTGGTTCTGGAAGGAAAGCAGTACCTTGGAAACAGGCTTGGGTTCAGTTCCTTGCCCCTCAACTGATTCACTAGATGGCCTTGGGCAAGCCCTCTCATCTTCGGAGGCAGTTCTTCACCTGTACTGTGGGGCACAGAAATAACCCCTCCCCATGGGGTCTCCACGGGCACCAACCAAGACCTGTGTAGGAGGGGAGGGCCTGTGCACTCAGGGCCTGGGCCTGCAGGTGGGACCATGGCTCACCAGGCCTCGGGATGCTCTTTAGGGGAGGGCATTGGGTCTGCCTCTCTGTAGGCATGGTGACAGCTCTTTCTGGGGTCATTGACCAGCAGCCAGCTTTTTTCCCAGCTAGGTCTGAATGGTGAGAGCCGGGTCTCCCATCCAGGACTGATTGAGTGGCCACCACTTTTTACGCTTGAAGGAAGAGTAGGGGGGCCTGGGATCATCCTCAAAACTGCCACCTGCCTTTGGTGGGTGCTCATACGTGGGCACCGGCCATGGCTGTTGCCCCAAGTGTGCCTGTCCTCACTCCCTGCAGAGGGTGTGGGCTGCTGTGCAGCTTGCAAAGCGCTTTTCACGCTTCCCGAGCCCATGTTTTCATTTTTGTTTTACGGACCAGGCTCTGAGAAATTGCCTCTGTCACTCACTTGGAGGCAAAGCCTGATCCACGACAGCTTAACCACAGGTGCGACCAGTGCATGGCTTGCCCCAGGATGGGGTCAGGATGCAGGCTGGGACAGGGCTGGAGGCACAGCCCATGACTGCTGGATGGACCTGCTGCCAGTGCCAGCTGCCATCTCTGATGGGACCCTCCAGCTCCAGCAGCCCCTTTCACATGCGGATCCTGGAGTCTCTGGTCCCAGGCAGCTGCCGCCTACACCTGTCTCATTTTTTCAGTGTGGCCTTTGGCCATGGGAGGGTGAGGTGGTGGGAGAAGTGAGTTACCTTCAAGTCTGAGTTGGCATGAACCTGCCAAATAAAACATGTAATATATGCCAAGAAACATTTTACTTGGTTACCTCTTAGCAGGCCAAGTGCACAATTTTCCATCAAAACTTTTCCATTGCTCAAAAGTGTCTCTGACACCAAAGCTGGATCCTGCATCATCCTTGTCACAGCTCACATTTTATTTGGGATCTGGTGTTTTCAGAATGTCACCACCTCTTGCTTTGCGCTCCCCGATGGAAACATTTCACAGGAATGTTTTCAGCCGTCGAAGTGGTGCAACCCTCTTTCAGAAGGTTTTCTTTGTCCAGCACAGAGAAGAACCCCCTTTTTTTGTGAAGTCCCTGCCATGTTTCCCTGGTCAGTTTGGATCTTGCCAGGGTGCCCTGGAGTGGATCAAATCTCATTACAGCAAAAGCTGTTTGAGTTTCATGGACACATTTGTGGAAACAATTGCAGACTCCTCTGTCGACAGTCTACTTCCAGTGTGTAATGTGTGATAGAACATGCACGCAGCACAGCAGAAGAATTTGGACAGTCCTCAGAACATGCTGGAATGAAATCTGGCTGGGCCTGCTGTCCAGGTCTCTGATAGGGCTGTGGGAGAATGTTTGCTCACCCATTAGGCAGATACTCAATGGGCTCTGTCTGTGTTGCAGACACTGGGCTAATTGCAGAGATAAGTGCAACCTGGGCCCCACCCTCAGGGAGCCTAGCCAACAGGGAATGGAAGCAGTATCTACATTCTGTTTCTACATCAGAATCATGTTAGGAAGTGGATGGAATGTGTTACGCATTTATTTTAATGTACGTCATTTAAAAAAATCCAGCCACTGCAGCAGTAATTCTGGTATGTTATTACTTAGAAAGACTAAGTCAGAAAAAGACAGGAGGGCCAGTTAATTACAACATAAGTTAAAGAAACCGAGTAATGGTGGTAACTATTTGATATGGTTCGGCTCTGTGTCCCTACCCAAGTCTCATTTTGGATTGTAGCTTCCGTGATTCCCACATGTTGTGGGAGGGACCTGATGGGAGATAATTGAATCATGTGGGTGGTTTTCCTTTTACTGTTCTTGTGGTAGTGAATAAGTCTCACAATATCTGTTTTGTTTTGTTTTAATGTTTGTTTGTTTGTTTGAGATGGAATTTTGCTCTCGTTGCCCAAGCTGGAGTACAGTGGCACAATCTTGGCTTACCGCAACCTCTGCCTCTGGGTTCAAGCAGTTGTCCTGCCTTAGCCTCCCAAGTAGCTGGGACTACAGGCATGTACCACCACGCCCAGCTGTATTTTTTCTTAGTAGAGACGGGGTTTCTCCATGTTGGTCAGGCTGGTCTCCTACGCCCGACTTCAGGTGATTCGTCTACCTCAGACTCCCAAAGTGCTGGGATTACAGGCGTGAACTACCATGCCTAGCCTAGATCTGATGGTTTTATAAGGGGAAATCCCTTTCACTTGGCTCTTATTCTGTCTTGCCTACCGCCATGTTAGACATGCCTTCCTCCTTCTGCCATGATTGTGAGGCCTCCCCGGCCATGTGAAACAGAGTCCATTAAACTTCTTTTTACTTATAAATTACCCAGTCTCAGGTATGTCTTTATCAGCAGAGTGAGGATAGACTAAGACTCTATTATAGGTGGTAGGTTACGATAAGAGATTATGGTAAAAACCCTGACAGCAGCTCATGAATGGCTGGTATCTGAAAAAATTAAGTTCAGGTGTATTTTGTGTTGATTGGATCCTGGGGTCTTTACCTCTATCGTCATGTCATCCAGTCCTCAGGAAATCCTGGGTAATTGTAGTGTCAGATGGTAGTCCCAACTGACAGCTGATAAAAGCTCATAAAGCTCAAAGAAGTGAAATGATTTGTCCAAGGTCACATGACTAGTAAGTGAGGGAACTTGGATTTGAACCCAGGTCTGTGAACTCCCGATCCTGAACTCTTAGCCACTATGCTGTATGGCACTTGATCAAATAAAAAAGTGATCCTTTCCTCTGCAGAGTGTAATCCAGGAAATCATTCTAGGGGAGGTGGTCTTGACTGAGGGTAGGCTGTAGCAAGTTTGGGTGGTAAGGCAGAATGTCCCATAGGTCAGATACCCATAATTATTGGCTGTATGGTTTGAATTACAGTGACTTAAACATTTTTTCCTCATATAAATCTTGAGTTCGGCCCTGATTGGCTCTTCTTTGCCATTAGGGTCCTGGGCTGCTTTTAACTCTCAATTCCACTAGGTGTCTCATGGTCTAAAATGGCAGATACAGCTCCAGCCAGAACATTCTTGTTCCAAAGAAGTAGAAAAACAAAAGAGGGAAAAGAGTAAATGTACATTCCTCCCAATGAGTGAGCCCTTTGAAGGAGCTTTTCTGGAAGTGAAAGCAAACAAGTTATCCTTGTATTGGCTGGCCCTAGTTATTAGGGTGGCTGCCCACTGTGTGCTCAGCATATGTGAGTGGAGTACAAACCTCAAGGTGCTTACAGCAGATCGAACTGCTTCCCACTGAAGCTGTAAAGGAGACTGCAGCTCAGTGGGTAGGAAAAAACCGCCCCTGACCAGGCTTGCTTCTGGAGTGACCCCAATAAGCTCCTAGGTCTGTTTTGGTTTCTTCAGCACATTTATTTGGTGTTTAATTGCAGGGGAAAGTTGCAGTGATTATGCCACATGCCCGAGGCAGCCCCTCCCCACCATCTGATCAACTCTTCTGAAAAGACTTGGTATAAACCAGTCTCATTCTACCACCGGCCACCCTCTGGTGCAATTAGAGCAGGAGCCTATTTTCCACCGGAATTCTGGGCTGGCTGTCTCTTAGGCTCAGCAGAGCTCTGCATGGTGGTGACCAGCCCCAAAGTCTGTCCAGCTTATGGGCAAGGGTGGGACCTGGGCACTGTGGGTCACCTGGGCTCCATCCTCCCCTCTCTCTCTCCCCTGAGAACCTGGGTTTGCTTTTCATTTCTTTTCTTAGGAGGGTATGCCAGCCAGTTGCCAGAAATATTAAGTTTGGAGAGTTCTTTTTCTTTTTTTTTTTTTTTTTTTTTTGAGATGGAGCTTCACTCTTGTTGCCCAGGCTGGAGTGCAATGGCATAACTTCAGCTCCCTGCAACCTCCGCTTCCCTGGTTCAAGCGTTTCTCCTGCTTCAGCCTCCCAAGTAACTGGGATTACAGGCACCCATCACCACACCCAGCTAATTTTGTATTTTTTTGGTAGAGATGGAGTTTTGCCATGTTGGTCAAGCTGGTCTCGAACCCTTGACCTCAGGTGATCCACCCACCTTGGTCTCCCAAGGTGCTGGGATTACAGGCATGAGCTGCCACACCTGGCCTGGAGAATTCTTTAAAATCAGTGGAGCCCTTCTGGGTTGCCAATATTGTTCTGGGGACTGGTTCAGAGATCAAATCTTGTTCATGTGAAGAAGCCCTCTCTGCTGGGATTTGGGTTCATCTGGGTATGAAATGTGCCCTTTTGACGTTTTAGAAATTGGGATGCCAGACCATGGAAAGAATGTTCTGGCTGAAATGGGAGCCAGGGGTGGGATCCAGCCCCTGTTCCTCTGTTCCTCCGTTTGCTTGCTCAGGAGACTTACTCCAGCTGGTTGGAGGCAGAGCTGGGGAGAGATGGCGTCTGCCATCCTCAGCCAAGGCTCTGCCTTTATTCTGTAATTACCTCCAAGCAAATAGTCTTGGAAGGAAGTTTGGAGAGATGTTTCATAGGGCATTGGAAATCAAACTGCTATTAATATGCTAATTACAGCAGGCTCGGTACTTACCATTGAAACAGGTCCTGGAGAGCCTCTCCTTGGCAACACTGTTAGACATTCTGTTCTTGAAATAGAAAGTCCATATTCTTTGGTGAAAGCTGTAAATCCAGGCTTTCCCTATGAACAGCCAGCCCTTCTCTTTGGATTCAGTAGGTTCAGCCCTGGCCTCTGGCAGCAAAGGCTGGGTGGAGTGAGGTGAGATGCACTCAGAAAGCAGTCAGCTCCTCAGAGATGTCCAAAGGTGCTGGGGCCCCAGAGGCCGCAGGTCGCTTCCCTAACAGTGCCATTGTAAATCCAAGCATTGTTTTTAGCAGTGGTATCGCTGCTACTGGTTTTATTTTTAGATTGATGATGCAGGTGCTGCTTGGAAATGTCGTTTTTCCCCACATCACTTTTGTCATGGAAGTTCCCAGTATATGAGGAAAACAAAATGGCAGCCACCCAACCAAGGGCATTTTCCTTTCTTTTTTTTGACGCAACTTATACTTTATTAGTGTGACTTCATTTATTTTTCTGTAAAATATTACTATGTTGATTTTTGGGATTTTGCTATATATGACACATATAGACTATATTTCTAAAATCCAGTAAGTTCTGAATTCTGAAGTATGTGTGGTCTCAAGAGTTTTTTTTTTTTTAGAGTGTCTATATCTAAGGTATACAACATAATGTTTTGCTGTATGTGTACTTAGTGAAGTAATTGCTACAGTCAAGCAAATTAATACACGCATCACCTCTCACAGTCATCTTTGTCCATGTGGGGGGAGGAGTAAGAACACCGAAAACCTCTCTTAGCAGAGTTCCAGTGTACAGTACAATATTAGTAACTGGAGTTTTCATGGTGTACATTAGGTATCTAGACTTATCCTCCAGAACTGAAACTTTGTGCTAAACATCTCCTTTCTTTGAGACAAGGTCTTGCTCTGTCACTCAGGCTGGAGTGCAGTGGTGCAGTCACAGCTCACTGCAGCCCCACCTTCCAGGCTCAACTGATCCTCCCACCTCAGCCTCCTGAGTATCTGGGGCTACAGGTGCACACCCCATGCCTGGCTAATTTTTGTATTTTTTGTAGAGATGGGGTTTTGCCATGTTGCCCTGATTGTTCTCAAACTTCTGGGCTCAAGTGATCCTCCCACCTTGGCTTCTCAAGGTGCTGTATTATGGCTGCACCCAGCCTATCTCTTCCATTTTTAAGACTGAATAATATTGTATTGTACAGTTGATCCTTGAACAGCACAGGTTTGGACTGTGTGGGTCCACCTATATGAGGATTTTTTTCACCCAAACACGGATTAAAAATACAGTATTCAAGGGATATAAAACCCTGAGTATTAGAAAGGCTGACTTTTTATATACTCAGGTTCTGTAGGGCCAACTCTGGGAGTTGAGAATGCATGGATTCTGGTATCTGTGGGGGATTGGCTCTAGGACTCCCCAAGAATACCAAAATCCATGAATGCTCAAGTCCCTGATATAAAATACTGTATTTGCATATAACTGATGTGATCTTCCTGTATACTTTAATCATCTCTGGATTGCTGCTAATACTGAATTCAATGTAAATGCTATGTAAATTGCTGTTAGACTATATTGTTTGGGTATATATCCAAAGAGGGATTGCTGGGTCATGTGGTAGTTCTGTTTTCCAATATGGAAAATATTAATAGGTATAACCCACATAAACCAAGCTTCTTGGGATCTACAATAATTTATAGAGATGTCAAGATGTTCTGAGTCCATAAAGTTTCAGAGTCATTGCAGTAGAGGGAAGAAAAGGACAATAGAAACAGTGAAACTTAAATAGCATTTCCTGAGCCTTGAGAAACAACTCATGCTATATAATTATTTTTTCACTCTACGATAACTCAAGACAGAAACTTTTAAGTCTAGAGAACTGATAAAGTAAGGTAACAATACATTCTGCAGGCCTAGGAACCCTGATCTGGAGGAATTTCAAGACTGGGTCCTGCTTACCTTGCGTTAGGCAGTGACACCTAATGACCAACAATGATATTACAACCTAGCCCTATGAAACCAGGGACTAGCAAGAGTAAATGCTGTATTCAGACTGAAGGACATAGATAAGAGCACATTCTGTCAGGCAGAGTATTTCATTATATGATAGTCTTAGACAAAACAAATTCTCATGCTGTGGAGGGCAATTTACAAAATATATAATGTCAGTTCATCTGCCTATACCTTCTTCCTTCGTTAAGTTGAATGTTAGTGGTTCATCAGGGAATCTGGAGCAGAGAGTAGAATCACAATCACCTTGGACTTATAAGAAATAAATAATTACAAGGCTTTATAGAAGCCTATAGTTTCTGGTCCCAGAATTTTATATTTTTACCATGCTCGTGGCTCATGCTTTCTTGATTTCTGGCGTCCTGTCTGATTTCTGAGGCTGGGCCTGCTAGAGTCTTGTTTGTCTCTCTTCTTGATGCCCAATAAGATCAGCCCCTTTACTGTGCCTGTATTTCTATATCCAGCATTACCTAAATCCAACTTTACATAGGCTTTGGGCTCTTCCACCTCCTCCTCTGCCCTTTAACCCCATGTGTGCCCCAGAACCACCCATAAGGAAGACCCAAGAATAGAGAAAATGATCAAAAACCACAACAACAACAAAACAGAACTGCAGCCCTTCTGTACACTTCAGTCTCTAGCAGCCTCAGCCCAAGCCACTACTGATCCCTTTTCTCACAAGTTTTCAATGCAATCTACAGAGGGCTTTGTCTTCTCATGTAGGAACTTCTCAAAACTGATAAAAGGAGAAAGGCTTTGCTTTACTACAATGTGCTCTGCCAGCCCTCTCTTTAGTAACTGACCAGTGCTGAGCTATCTCATGCTACCTGTGTGGTATTGTCACAGAAGACAGGGAGTGTCTGCCCATCAAAGAACAGCATGTGAGTGAGGCCCAGGCTAAGGAAGAAAAAATTCTTAACAAAGTGAGGTGTGAAGATGGCTGGGGGCCAACCGGACCCTGGAGCCCAAGCAAAGTGAAGTGATGCCAAACGTCTTGCCCGACAAAGTAATGAAAGTGATCTGGAAGTGGTTTTTCTCCTTTTAATGACAGAGCAGGGCTGGGTAAGGAGTAACTGTGAGTGCAGGTGAAGCTTGTTTATGCTCCAAAGATAAAGCCACAAATGGGAGGTAGGCCGGCTGTGGCCTTCCCTTGCTCTAGGCAAATTCCCTCAGCACTAAAGAAGGTGCCTTCCAAAGGGCCTGTGTTCTGTCTGCAGTTCTGTCCCCAGGGAGGCGGAGGCTGAGCCATCTGTGGCAAAGCCCCTTGTGGGAGCGGGGTTAGGGAGGTGTTTGGAAAGGCTGCGGCTGATCCTGAGAAGCAGGTAACCCTGGTGGATACCATTCCATCCCGGTGCGTGCCTTCCTGGTTGCCTCCTGCTGCCCGCTCCTGGGGAGTGGAGTGGGTGAAGCATTAGTCTAGATTGTTGGCTTGGTTGCCTTCCAGAGACCTGCATCCAGGTGCCAGGGAAATTCTGACTGAAGTCTGTTCAACAATAGCAGTAGCGGCTGACACTCAGGCCTGCTGGCCCACCATCGACAGCTCTGCATGAGCTTCTCTCCACGCGAGAGAGCCGTCCCCACGTCCACCCCTGCTTCTTGTTCTGCTGCCTGCATTCTTGGCCACGTGGTTAAGGCTCCCTCCCTTTGTGCTCCTTTGTGTCTCTGGGCTTCTCCAACATTAGCCATACCATTGGCAGGATGGTGGTGGGTAGTGGGGCACGCTTCCTGACACAGATGACTTGGCCCCATGAGGACTGAGTTTTGGACAAGGTGTGGCAGCAGCTTCCCAAGCCAGGGGTGGGCAGCATCTGCTGAGCAGATCTTGGTCCTCTCGGGGTGGCTGCGTCAATCACGCTCAAAGGGGAGAGGCCTCAGTATGGAAAGTATGTGAGCCTTGGAGGGTGTCATGGATGGCCCGAAATGGCTTGGCCCCTTCTTTCCAAGGCCCCAGCTGGTTTCCCCATTGTGCAGTGGGGAGGGAGCAAGGGGCCAGCTTGCCCGAGTTCCTGGAGCACCAGCAGGAGTCCCTGGGCCTTAGGTGGGTAAGGACAAGGGTGGCAGTGTTTTGGGGTGTGCACACAGCATGCGTAGCTGGCCCTGGTGTAGATGCTGTGCTCATGTTAGCATCTGACAGTTGCCCCCATGAGGATAGGAGCCCCTGCCATTACTCAGCCAAGGACACAGACTGATTGTGCCCTGGGGTGTAGCGAATGCTCTGCAAACAGTAGCTACTCTGACCATATGATCTGACTGGGGTCACCCAGATGCTGGGTGGTGGCGCCAGGACTGGATCTGTATCCATCACATGCCACTGCCCATGCCCTCTACCCGGTAGCCCGGCTGCCTTCTCCTGGGCCTGCTCCCCTGGCCCCCAGGAATTGAGGGGCACGTGGTTCACTTCCATCTTCCAAATTATGATCCTGTCTGTGCTCTAATCTGCTCCTCTTCCGCGGGCCTCTGAGGGAGGCAGGCAGGGCAGAGTCAACAGCCCCATATAAGAGAACAGGAAACTGAGGCCTAGGAATTCCTCAGAGATCGCCAAACTTGTAAATGGCAGCACTGAGCCTCCAACCTTGCTTTTCGGATCAGACACTTTGTATTCGTCTGCTCAGGCTGCTCTGACAAAATGCTGCAGAGTGGGCGGCTTGGACAACAGGCATTTCGGGGCTCATGGTTCTGGGGCTGCAGGTCAAGATCCAGGGGCCTCAGGGCTGGCTTCTGCCCTTGCCGGCTTGTAGATCGCTGTCTTCCTGCTGTGTCCTTGCCTGGCCTCTCCTCTGAGCTCTCTGGTGTCTCTTCCTCTCCTCCTAAGGACACCAGCCCTGTCAGTTAGCGCCCCACCCTAAAGACTTAATTTAACTTCCCAAAGCCCACCGCCAACTATAGTCACGTTGGAGGTTAGGCTTCCACATACGAATTTGGGGACAACACAGCACAGTTCATACCACACCCTGAGCCTCCTCCACTGTTTGGAGTCCCCTTTGGTACCCACCAGGTCACACCAGGGGGGTTGCTGCTGCTGTGCATCAGAGGAGTCACTTGGAGATACTGTGCAGGAGCCCAGGGGTGGGGCTGGTGCAATCCAGGAAGGCTTCCTGGAGGAGATGTGCATACACACATGCAGGGCTCGGGGTAGTACATGCACTTAGGGGGCCCTATTTCGGGGAACCCGACATGTAATCCATGTCAGTAACTCAGCTGTAGCTGTTTTCCAGGAGCCACTTTGTCTCCATGGATTAGCAAGAGGGGAGCCTCCAGGCCCTGTGTAGCCCAGCAAGGCAGCTGTGGGTTGATGCAGGTAGCGTTTCCAGCCATTGTGTGGAAGGGAATGGGATCCCAGGTGGGCGGAGCCAGGCAACGAAGGCCAAAAGTCCAGCTGAGCACCCATGAAGCCTTCCTCAGAGCAAGGTTCTGCAGAGGTGACCACTGTGTGTGGCAGCTGCCCTGGATGCTGTGGCCCCAGCTTCTGTGGCCCCGGCTACTGTGGGAGGGTAATTTTTTGTAAAGATGAACTAAGTTGGGACCGTATCTCACATGGTGGCGCTCATATAAATGTGCTTGCCTTCCCCATCCGCTATCTGTCCCCTCTTCGGTTCACACCCTGCATGCGGCTGTTGGACGGAATCTGCACCGCCACGCCTAGAACATTCCCGGTGTTTCTGGAGTGATGCTGATGTCCCCAGGCAGAGGTCTGGTTCATGCAGCAAGTCCCATGCGGAGTCCAGGGCAAATTTGGGTTCTGAGTGAGGTCTTAGTGGGTACCTGGCCAGCAGGCTGAAGGGTGGTTGAGGAGACTAAGGAGGCTGAGGGAATTTGAGGGGGCTGGGGAGGCTGGGAGGCAGAGGGAGGCTAGGGAGGCTGAGGGAGGCTGGGAGGCAGAGGAAGGCTAGGGAGGCTGGGAGGCAGAGGAAGGCTAGGGAGGCTGAGGGAGGCTGGGAGGCAGAGGAAGGCTAGGGAGGCTGAGGGAGGCTGGGAGGCAGAAGGAGGCTGAGAGGCAGAGGAAGGCTAGGGAGGCTGAGGGAGGCTGGGAGGCAGAGGAAGGCTAGGGAGGCTGAGGGAGGCTGAGAGGCAGAGGAAGGCTAGGGAGGCTGAGGGAGGCTGGGAGGCTAGGGAGGCTGAGGGAGGCTAGGGAGGCTGAGGGAGGTAGAGGGAGGTGGAGGGAGACTGAAGAGGCTGAAGAGGCTGAGGGACTGAGGTGGTTGAGGGGCTGAGGAGGTTGAGGGGGCTGAGGCTGGAGGAGGCTGAAGGACTCTGCTCTTTGGGTAGAACTTCCTGTTTCTCATGTTTCCTCCGTGGAGGCCAAGGTGGCCAACCCTGCCCCAAAGCAGAGTCTGAGCCTGTGTCTATTTCTTGGGTGCAGAGTGTGCCTTTGGCTTCTCTTTGATTGTGCCTTGGCTTGGCACGCGGGGCCAGTGGGGTTCCAGAGGCTTAGGAGGCTGCTCTCAGAGCTCAGGCCCCAGCCGGTGTGAGTGGGAAGTGAAGTGCCCCTCTCGCAGCTCCATGGTCAAGTGCTCGAGGCTAAGTTAGGAGAAGATGGGCGGCCCTCCCCCTCCTCCCTCCTCTCTCTTCTGCACCGGCTGGGGCCCTTTGCTCTGGGTCATGTTCTGTTCCCAGGCCCTGTGGAGATGCTGGGAACCCTGGGAACACGGCTCCCTTCCTGCCCAAGGGACACCCTGAGCGTCTGAGCCTGTGGCTGCTGCTTCTCTGGTGGGAAACGGTGGTTTCCTCTTGAGGGAAATGCAAGTTGCTGCCTTTCCCTCCCTCTGATTCCCAAGGGTGAGTCTCTCTGGGACAGCAGGAGCCTCTGGAAGGTCTCCTGGCTAGGTGGGCTCTGGCTCCCTGGGAGTACTGTGGGCTTTGGAGCCAAAAAGACCTGGACACAGTTGCATTGTGACCTTGGGCAATAAACTGGCCATGCCCTGGTTTTCTGTCCAGCAGGACCAGGCAGTGCTGTCCACCCCATAGTGGAATGAAAGGGGAGAATGGAGCGTCAGGGGTGCGGCTTATGGCCGGTGCTCAACACTTGTGAGTGTCCGGGCGCCTGGTGCAGGAACGTGAGCAGAACCCCCACCCTACTTGGATCAGTCTATGGTCTTTGCTGCTCTCTGACTGCCTTGGTGGGGCAGCCTTGAGGCCATCATGATTGAACCATCCTCTTATTCAGCCAGCCCTGACCACCATTCATTCATTCATTCATTCATTCATTCATTCACTTCCAAGAACCTGCCATGTAGCAGGCCTTGTTCCCCACACTGGGGCACAAAGCCATGGATAAGGCAGACCAGGGCTTGCGCTGCAATTCTACATTGAAAGTGAGGGAAGAAGTTAATTAAGCCATCAGCCAAGCATATTTCAAAGGACAGCTGTGTTGCATGTTACTGAGGAGACGTGAGAGGAATCCTGGCTAGGGGCCTGTGCTGGGTGCCCAGCAGAGGGAGAGGCACAGCGTGGGTTCAGAATTGAAAGGCTGGGCACAGTGGCTTATGCCTGTAACCTCAGCACTTTAGGAGGCTGAAGTGGACAGATCACTTGAGGTCAGGAGTTCAAGACCAGCCTGGCCAACATGGCGAAACCCCGTCTCTATTAAAAATACAAAAATTAGCCAGGCATGGTGGCAGGTGCCTATAATCTTAGCTGCTTGGGAGGCAGAGGTTGCTGTGAGCTGAGATCGCACCACTACACTCCAGCGTGGGTGACATAGCGAGACTCCATCTAAAAACAAAACTGAAAGGCAGCCTTGACCTTAGGAAGTATGCACACCAGTTACTGGCTGTCCCACCTGCATACTCTGGGATTATTGGAGGTGGTAATACTACAAGAAGGAATAGTATTTTAAAGAATGAAGTCAGTTCTTAGGAAACCAGTAGTAGCCCTGTAACAATCTGGTGTTTAATTATTTAGATAAAGCCAAAGCCTAGAGTCAAAGATTGCCTGGAGGCCTGAATTTAGTTCATGCTCACCACCAAACTTCCTGTCCCTTATAAGTGAAGTCAGTGTCACCCTGGGTGCTGGCCGGGCCAGTTTAGGGTCACCCTTTGCTTGTGCCCTTGGAGAACCCCAGGACACTTGAGTCCGAATGACCTGCTGTGGCCAGGACAAGCGCAGTCTTGCGCAACTCTTGAATCTTGAGAAAACAAATGTGATTCCTCATGTGTTGCCTTGAGTTCCTGGAACCGGGGTGTTTGTTTTATGTAATATACAGCAGAGACCATTCTGTTGACTTCAAAACTTTCCAGCATCTAAACTATAACTCTTCATAAAATGTCCTTTCAATATGGTTTAGCCAGCATATCACAGGGAAGGAAGACTAAACAGTGTTTCACAGGGAGGAAGAATGTTCTTCATTTCCAGTTACCACCTGAGAATTGAACACGTGCTTTTTGAGATTTGGGGACCTTAATTCCACTGGGAACTCCTCCCTTTGCTAAGTGCCGGGGCTGCCCAAGGAGCATGGGACCCTTGGAGCCTTATTATGGCCCCCTGGGTCAGACTGAAGATCAGGCAGGGACATTGTGTTTGAAGCAACGCCTGTGTCTCCCAAGCCACGGCGAAGGAGCATCTGAAACTCATCATTTAACCCCGTTCACTCCATTTAACCCCTCATTGGCAGCCTGTGCTCACACTCTTTCCTGGTTGTCAAGTAAAGAAGGTGGGTACAGGGGATTTTGGCAAGGATGTTAGTGGATAAAGATAATTTTTCAGCTGGGTGCGGTAACTCATGCCTGTAATCCCAGCACTTTGGGAGGCTGAGGTAGGTGGATCACCTGAGGTCAGGAGTTCAAGACCAGCCTGGCCAACATGATGAAACCCCGTCTCTACTAAAAATACAAAAAATTGTTCAGGCATGGTTGTGGACACCTGTAATCCCAGCTACTTGGGAGGCTGAGGCAGGAGACTCGCTTGAACCCAGGAGACAGAGGTTGCAGTGAGCCGAGATTGCGCCACTGCACTGCAGCCTGGGCAACAAGAGTGAAACTCAGCCTCAAAAAAAAAAAAAAAAAAGTGTTCTCTGAGGTACCACCTTGTACCAGGAGCTGTGCTAAGTACCTTGATTGATTTATACCTACTAGGTAGGTCATATTATTATTATTTCTATTCTAGGACCAGGGAAGTAAGTCTGAGAAAAGGTCATACAGCTAGTACATGGTTGTAGAAGGCAGAGTACGGTTCAGCTACTGTGGCAAAGATCTAGACTAACACTGATCTAAACAAGGTGGAAGCTGGCTTCTCCCTCATGGAACAGTGCTGGGGTTGGGGATGGGCTGCTGTGGAAACCGTCTGCATGGCCACTCAGTTCCCAGTCTCTTTCCGGCCTTAGGATGTTGCCCTCATTGACATGGTCCCAGATGGTGCCCTCGATGTTTACATTCTAGCCGCTGGGAAGAGGGAAGCAGGGAGGGGAAGAAGAGGCACAGCCTTTCCCTTTACCAGAACTAACTTGAATCTGTTGTTTCTGTTCACGTTACATTGGTCAAAATTTGGCCACCTAGCCACCCCTAGCTGGGAAATGTGGCCTTTCTTTTGGAGCTAAAAACCGGAGACCTGTTGCTATAGAAAACATGATGAACAGCTAGGGGGTAACAGCTAGTATTTCCGTCCCAGAGGTGGAGCTGGGATATGAGTCCCGTAGGTCTACACATGGATTCGTGCCTCTCCCTCTTGACCACTCCCCCTGGAGGACATCTAGGTCAGCATCAAGGAAGAAGAGTCCGGAGCTAGACTAAGATCCTTGGGCAGGGGTGGCGGGTATTTCTGCTGATCCTTGGGTTCTCCGGGTCTAGCACAGTGCAGGGTGCAAAGCAGGGTTCAGTAAATTCATCTTAAAGAAAGGGAGGGAGAAGAAAGCCGGCCGGTCAGATCCAATCCCAGCCCAATGAGCTGAGCAAACCTGGATGCGAACATAAGGGAGCTGGGAACCTGAGGCACCAACAGCCAGAAGGCAGCTGGAGGGATTCCTCTGGGCGTGGAGCTGTACAACTGCTTTGGGCTGGACCAGAGGTTTGGGGTATCCTCTTTGTTCCCGGGGCTTAACCCCGAGATTGAACAACATCTGTGAGCTGTGTTTCCAGAATGGAAATTTTGTGACAAGCCACCTTTGGAAGGACCTTGATCTCTGTCCTGATGGTGGTTGCTTGGGGCATGCCATGTACTTTCTGAATTTGGTTGCAGCTGCCTGTAGGTCCAGGTTTGTCAGCTGCTGCCCCCGAGTAAGGCTGTCTGCAGGAAACGGTTTCTGCCCCCTCCTGCTGTGCTCCAGCTGCCCACTCTTGCTGACCCAGACTTTTCCAGTACAAGAGGCAGTTACAGTCTGACCTTTCAGAACCCTGGGTCCCCATGAAGGCATCCTCGAAGGGCTTTCAAAGGCAGCATACTGCATATGAGGAGCTGAAAGTTTGCCTTTCTCTGTGATTGCATTTTCTGAGCAAAAGCTTCTCTCCATGCAGGTTCAAGGAAAAATAAGTAAGCACCAGAGGTTCCCATTTGGAATTTTTCAATCATCCGAATGTTGTTCTTGGCAAGGAATAATTTAAAACAGCTGTTATGGATTACATTTTTTGACTGGTTAGAAATAAGGGTTTCACCACAATCATATTCTTTGATCATCCCAATTATTATTATTATTTTTCTTTTTCCCAGTTGCCTCTCTTGTGCTGAGTAACTGAGGAGCTACCTGTCAGGTTTAGCATCAGTTACAGGTCTGAGCCTGGCAGTTGGCAGGAAGAGGAGAGCATTAATGAGGAGCAGCAGCACTCCAGGCTGAGACAGAGCTTACGAGGTCTAGACAGTTATGAGATATGTGGGACTCCTAAAAAAGAAAGAAAGGAGAGAAACACACGTTTTAGGTTCTCCGTGCTTGTATTCTGTATTTGTATAGCTGAGAAAGCTTTAGTTTAAAATAAGTGGTGTTCGACAAGAAGTGGTATTGCATGCTGAGAAATGGATTGTGCTCTTTTACTTAGATAAAAATGAAAATGCATGAGGCATTTTGCTTTTTTCCCCCTCTTGATGATGAAAAAACGTCTACTTGGCTCTATGCAGAGACAGCCCTTAAAGATTTATATGAGACACCTGTGTGGCATCGATCACAGGCTTTCAGGCTGACAGAAGCAGCTATGCTTCATGGCGGTTAAAGTGCCAGGTCCTGCGAGGGGGTTTGGAAAGACCTGAATAGGAGTCTCTGTGCCAGGCTTGGGTGGGACCCTTGGGTGAGGGTGTTTGAATTTTAATAAAGACCCCTACCACTCTTCATAATGATCTAGGGCCCACAGCAGCTGGGCAGGAGGTTAAGCACACCCTGGGGTGATGAACAAGACAAAAGCTTTCCCCTACCTGTTTCCCCTCAGTTTCCCCACCAGGAAGATGAGGCCATCGGACTAGCTTTCCTTCCAGTTTTCTACAAGCTCTGTGGCTGTGTTCCCCTCAGCACACCCTTTCCTGGGCTCTGACGTTATTGGGCCATGAAGGATGAGTATGCCAGTGCCGAGAAGGAGCTCTACTTCCTGTGCAGCAGTTCCCAGCCTGGGCCAGTGCAGGGACAAATTTGGAAGCAAGTGTGTTAAAATATAGC
Organism: Saimiri boliviensis; assembly: GCF_048565385.1. Classification (NCBI taxonomy): domain Eukaryota; kingdom Metazoa; phylum Chordata; class Mammalia; order Primates; family Cebidae; genus Saimiri; species Saimiri boliviensis. Next base: position 103,712,723 of record NC_133460.1, read on the forward strand.
CATCAGCTGCAGTTGATGTGTTGGGTTGTGAATTCATTCATTCATTCACTGACCAAACATTATTGTGCCCCAGCTATGCCAGGTTCTGTGCTGGGTGCCGGGATGTATAGGGAACAAAGCGACCTGCTCCCTACCTGCCCCAATTTGGGTCCGCCCCATTTGGGCTCCTGTCCTGTTAGCTTCAGGACTTGCCCCGGTGTAGGTCTCAGGAATGTGCTGTGAAATGCAATTCAACACCCTATTAAAGCCAAGCATTTACTTCTGGGCACTGGGGACTTGAAGACACACCCTTAAAGGAGCAACGGATTTGTTTTGACAAAAGAAGTGTAAACAGGATCCTGGTGAATAGCTTTTCTCATGGCTGCTCCTGCTTGCATCAATTGCATATTTATTGGTGACCTCATAAGTGTCCAGACTGTCCTGGGCTCTACAGGAGAGGCAAAGGGTGGTAGTGGAGGGAGAGAGAAAATTTATAGCTTAGCTGGGGAGGCAAGGCCAGCTCTCAGGACAGCCAGCGAAGGTGTGAGACAGCACATCAATTACATGATCACACGATCACACAATCACACGGGTGGTGCAGCTCACAGAGCTGAAGGAGCTCAGAGCAGGAGGCGGGGGTGGAGGTCAGCTACTCAGCTCAGATTTTCAGGAAGAATAATGGAAGGAAAGGCATTCTAGATAATTCTCCTGGCCCAGCCAGTGCATGTTGAGTCCCAGTTGATAGCTAGCCCCGGAGCTGCCATAGCTTTCCCATGTCTTTCTATCCTGGAGGCTGGAGCGCCCCTGGACCTGAGGAAATTGATTGACCAATAGATCATTGATACATCTAGGTGACAGAGGTGCCTCCTCCCCACCGTGGACCCTACTGGTGTGATGTCATCCACCTCTCAGGGTCCCGAGTCTGTCTGCTGCTGCCATGGATCTCCTGGAAATTAAAAGATGCAGAATAATTGTTCTGCTGTCAGCAAGAACTGAGTTCAAATCCTAGCTCTGCCTCTTGCTAGCCCTATGACCTTGTGCCATTTCCTTCTCAGTGCTTCAATGCTAGGTATCTAAACTATGGGCTGATGATAGCACCATTGTGCTATGGTGGGGAGGGCTGTGGTGAGGATTGCATGAGACATGCATGTAGTGTGCCTAGTATGGTGCCTGGTGCACAGGAAGCATTCATGTTCGCTGCTGTTGTTTCCATTATTATTATTACAATACATCAGATGGCAAAGCGGAAAGGCCACTGTCTGAACCAAAGCTCATCTCTCTTTTTTTTTTTTTTTTTTTTTTGTTTGAGACGGAGTTTCGCTCTTGTTACCCAGGCTGGAGTGCAATGGCGCGATCTCGGCTCACCGCAACCTCTGCCTCCTGGGCTCAGGCAATTCTCCTGCCTCAGCCTCCTAAGTAGCTGGGATTACAGGCACGCACCACCATGCCCAGCTAACTTTTTGTATTTTTAGTAGAGACGGGGTTTCACCTTGTTGACCAGGATGGTCTCGATTTCTCGACCTCGTGATCCACCCGCCTCGGCCTCCCAAAGTGCTGGGATTACAGGCTTGAGCCACCGCGCCCAGCCAAAGCTCATCTCTTTCTGAAAACCAGCTCTGCCAAACTCTGTAGAGATCCTTGTTGCGAGGTCAAGAGATTGAGACCATCCTGGCCAACATGGTGAAACCTCATCTCTAGTAAAAATATGAAAATTAGCTGGGCTAGCTGGGCATGGTGGTGGGTGCCTGTAGTCTCAGCTACTCAGGAGGCCAAGGCAGGAGAATCACTTAAACCCAGGAGGCGGAGGTTTCAGGGAGCCGAGATTGTGCCATTGCATTCCAGCCTGGCAATAGAGCAAGACTCCATCTTGGGGGGGAAAAAAAAGATCTGTGTCAAAAATCCCGACACCACAAGCTGTAACTCTGCTAAGCTCTAGGCTTCCCTGTGTTAGATGCTCCTGAAGCAATGTGCTTCTCCCTCATTTCTCATCTGGAGTGTGGGCACTGGTGACCTCATGTGCCCATGAAATGCCCATCTCTTCCTCCTTCAGGACACCAGTCCCAGCCCTTCTTGAGTCTGGGGCCAAGCTGAGCAAAGATGGAAGGAGGCCTGGCAAGAGTTGATGTTGACATTTAATCACCAAAGACCCAGATCGGATTTCAGCGAGTTAAACCTGCCGCGCTCTGTCCTTGGGTAGACAGGGTTGGGCTGTGGTCACATGGTCAGCTGGGAGAACTGGAGCTTTAGCTAAGAATCTAGGAGCACAGAATAATTGCTTTCAAACATTTGTCCTCTACATCCCAAGAATGAGGGCCAAAAGTCAGTGTTACAGAAAGACAGGTTTGGTCTCGAAATGGGAATGGCCTCTCAGCACGGGGTTGAGGAAGAGCAGTGGATGCTCTGCAGGTGAAGCGCTTCCCATCCCTGCGAGTGCGTGCGCCAGGGCTGGCTGAGCCCTCGATGGGACCATGTCAGGAGGATGAAGGGTGGCTGGGGGTTCTGGGACCTTGAAACATCAGAACTTTCAGGAGACCATCTGTTGCCTCCACCTTCTGAGGCATTCATTTCTCCAGCTGCTTTTGACCAGCACAGCTGTGATCCTCACTAGATCCTGGCCAGTGGCCCAAGAAGAAGTCAGGCACCTCAGCAGGGCCAGGGTGGGAAGAGCCAGGTCTGCCCGGAGGCTGTTATTTGTCTTGGTCCCTGGTTTGCCCAGCCGCTTCCTAGCCCTGTCCTCCCGTGGCTTTTGCTTGATTAGCTCATAGCTCCAGGTGAAGCCAGACACCGGGCCCTGGAAGGCAAGATGGGCCCCCAGCCCTCCCTGGCAGGCCAGGGCAACATGCAGGAAGAGTGGGCTGGGCATTGTCATATGAAATCAACCTGAAATGCTCTTGGGAGAGACTGAGGCACTGAGAGGACGTAATGACTGCTGGGCTTCCTGAAATGAAAGTCAGGACTCCTTGGCGCCCCTTGGAACCCGAGTCCTCTGGGAGATGCTGCCTTTAAACTCATGCTTGTGTTGCTCCAGCCGTATGGCCACATTGCAGGAGTGGGATTGTGGCGGGGCAGATGGCAGCTGGGTGGGTTTAAAGACCCAGCAATGGTGAACTCTGCTTGTGGCTCTGATGCTTGAGAAAGGCCCCATGCCCTCTGATGTCTCTATTCCCACCAGGCTCACAGCCCCGCTTTGAAGCTACCAAAATGGAAGGCATTTAAGCCCCCCTTGTTCATCGGCCTCATTTTGTAAAAGGGGAAACCAAGGTCCAGAGAGGAGCATGATGGGTCTGAGGTCATGCAAGGTTAGAGGTTGAGCTGGACACAAAGCCCAATCTCCTGGCCCAGCTCCATGCACCAGTATGCTTTCTGAAAAGGGACATGCCAGGCATGGCCCCTGGGCTCAGATCACCTTTTCTGGGGGCTCTAGGCTTACTGTGCTGCAGCTCGGAGCAGCAGGCAGCCTGGCCCAGCCTCTGCCCAGGCATCTGAGCCCAGGACCCATGCCGACCCTTTCGTTCCCTTGGGCGGAAGACACTGTAGACACAGCCCTCATCATCCGCTTGGTTCAGAGAGGCCTTCACTTCCGGCAGAGCATCAGGAGAACATGGGCTGGAGATTTATACTCCCCACTTTAGAAGCGTGTGGCCTCCCTGTCACAGTGATTTGTTCACTGGTTTTTCAGCCATTCATTCCTTTTAGAGAAATACCTATGCTCCTGCCTGGGCTGGGCATGGATCCAGGTGCTGGGGATAAAATGGTGAACGAGACCTTACGCTAAATGCAGTGCTGGAATCACCTGGGGAGCTTTTTAAATAAATACTGATGCCACCCTGGAGAATTGGTGCAGTCAGTTTCTAAAGCTGCATGTATCTGAATGAAGTTTCTTTACAAGAAGAAAAAAGATTGTAGAAAGAATGTTATTCTAATGGATGGCGTCCCAGGTGGTTTTAGGCAGACCATGGGTGAGGAAAGGCCCTGGGCGTTCAAGATAGAAACAGTGGTCACCACCAACCAAGGCCGTCCCAGGCACCCTGTCCCAGCTTACTGGAAGGTTCCGCCATGGGCCACGCAGGGAAAAGCAAACTCGACGTTCTTCTGAGCACCTGCGCGTTCCCCAGGCCCTGTGCGGAAAGGAGTGCTGTCTGGCAGTCACAGTTCTTTGCTTTCCAGGCTCTTCCTAATCTCAGTGATTTTGCAGCTGTGCTTTTAGGAGAGCTGTTCTCCCCTCATTTGTGAAACTTGAAGATCTAGAAAAATAGAAACAACCACAGGTCACGCATGGGTGTGTTTCCTTTTTGCCCCTGATCTTCAAGCATCCGCACTGCTGATGCGCCAGGTGCCTTTTCCACGGATGCCTCTTTGTTGTCCCCAGGCTGGCACAGAAGTGGAGGTTCACAGCCAGCCTGCTGGGCTTCCGGGCAGAGGAGAGGGCTCAGAGCACCGTGCTTTGGACCTTCTTTCTGATATGCCGCGTCCCTTCCAGCGATTGCCTGTCCCGCGTCGGGATCTGCTTGCCATGTGGCCCTGCCATTCCCTCAGTCCACCTCCACCCCAACCCTCCATTTACCCGGCCAGTTCTTTGTCCCACTCCCTCTGTAAGGAGATATCTAGATGTTTTGGCCTTGATGATAGAGCAGTCACTGCCTGACTCTGGGGGCTCCATTATTGCTCGTGGTGATGATGTGTGTCCATGTCCTGTCCATCTCAGCCCCCAGGCCTTCCCCACATTCCCAGATACCTCCTTGACTGCATCTGATGGGTTCAAGCCAGAGACCTGGCCCCTCATCAGAGAGACAGGCCCGCACGAGCACCCTTCTGCCCACCCTTCCCTTCCTGCCACAGTCCCCCAGACTAGAGCCTTCTTTCCTCCCCTCTGTCCCCCCACACTCCCCCTGCCTGGCAGCTCAGGCCCAAACACCCTGCGATTCAGTGGTTTCACATGTGGCTTCCCCAAGTGCCACCAAACTTCGTAAGGCTTGGGCTTAATAATTTCGATCCCACAGAAACATGTGACAAGCACAAGACATTCAGTAAAACTAGAGCCCAGAACGAGGCGGGCAAACGGCACAGGAAGATGGCAGAGCCTGGGTTGGGTGTGTTTATGTGACATGCCATATGTCATTTTTTATTCACACAAAAACATCTTTCTTGAAGTAATAGAAGGCCACTCAGCTGTTGCTAACCACATACCACATGTTTCCCTTTTCCTCTCCTGCGCCTTCCAAGGGGCGGGCTGGGAAGTTCTGCTGTTATCCGTGATGCCATCTCGCCTTTCAAACGTCAGAGAGCTTTTTCCTCGGAGCAAACGCCCGATTGTTTTTTCCAGCTTTGGCAGGAATTTTTAAGAGAAAGCTGTTTTCAAATCACTTCTCTGTTTATTGTTTCAGACCTGAAATACGGCAGCGTGGAGGGCTGGCGGCCTCTCTGCTCATGTCCGTTTCCTAAAATGCCTTAGGACCTATCGGGGACCACCCCCCCAAAGCCCCCCAGTTACCTGGTATTTTGGGAAAATGAAGTTAAATAAAATAAAATAAACCTCCAGTTGGTGGAGAGATGGTTCCAGGCATCCCTTTGGCCCCCCCAACCCCCCCACCCCCTGCAACCTTCACAATCAACATGTGGTTTCATTTCCAAGGGCTTTGGTGTTAGCATTTCCATTTCCTCAGGAAGCCGCGTTCCACTCTTGCTCTTACTTCTGAAATTGAACGTGTGTTTTTGTTGGCCCACACTCTAGGAGTGCCTGGGGCAACAATGCACACAGTCCCAAGCAGGTTTCAGTGGGGTGGACAGCCCTCCCCGTACCCGGGCTGCAGCTTCTCCCCACTCCCTGCCCCCCGGGATGGCTGCCCACTCTCCCCTAGCCTGGCGGGAGGGCCTGGCTGTGCTCGGGCTCCATGACCATCCGAGAGGAGCCGGGCCGCCCTCGCTGCCTGTGTCCTTGCCACCTCCTGTTGGGAAACTCTGGTTGCCTTCCAAGAGTCCACATTCTGCAGCCTCTTAATTAAGAAAGTATGTTCCCATTTCATGTCACTCGAAAAGAATGAAAACAGTGACAGCATTTATTTATCTTCACTATCAATATCATTCCTGTTTCCCAGTCTGCTGGGGGTTATGAGTCTTGAAGGAATTGACTGGGTTATGAGATTTTAACCTCGGGCATGTGCCGGTGGGACCCATGTGGCTTGTTTCTGAGAAAGAGGCTCCAGCGAAGATCAGACAGGCTGGCATAGCCCTGCCCTGCCCTCCCAGAGCTCAGGGCCACAGGGCTCAGCGGCAGTGGTGAACTCCTGCCTGCTTTGGTGCTAATGGAGAGTCAAGGCCCCTTTTCCATCAGCTACCTCCCATCTTCTTTCTGAATCTTGGGAGAAGTAAAAGCCATCGTTTCCTGAGTCTGATAGAAGAGATAGGATCTGTCCAATGGCTGCCGTTTCTGTGGGACCTACTGTGTGCTAAGACTGGGCTAGCTGTTCACATGTATTATTGCCAATCCCCAGAAGCAACCGGCTGACTCTGATGGCCTCAGGTGAAGGGACTTGCCCAAGATGACACAGCGATCCAGAGCTGCTCCACCATGGTGACTTTGTTGCCATTTGGAGCAGAAAAAATCTGTGTGGCAGGGGCTGTCCTGTGCATTGTGGGATATTTAGCTGCATCCCTGACCTCTACCCACTAATCAGTAGTAACCTCACAGTTGTGAAAACAGACAATGTCTACAGACATTGCCAAAAATTGCCCCTCTGAGCTAGAGGATGGAGGCAGGATTCAGACCCAAGCCTGTGCTTGTTCGCCACCGTGTGCTAGCTCTGGAGAAGTCCTCACCCAAGCAAGGCAACCCTGCTTGCCTTCAGGATATTGACAGGGTGGGTAGTGCTTTGGTGTTTCTGAACTGTGTATTAATCAACTGTAGATATAGGCCTTCTAGAACATCCGTGAGGATCCAACTTCGTGGTGGAAGCTGAGGACAGAAGTTCCTTATTTTTATTCATTTATTTATTTGAGATGGAATTTTGCTCTTGTTGCCCAGGCTGGAGTGCTGTCGTGATCTTGGCTCACCACAACCTCCTGGGTTCAAGCAATTCTCCTGCCTCAGCCTCCTGAGTTGCTGGGATTATAGGCCCCCGCCACCACACCATTGCTCTGGTATCCTAAGATTAGCACTTCATTGCAAAGCCCTTGCATTTAGGTCTTCATTTTGAGTCTTCCAAATACTCATTAAGTCTGAAGGCTTATTACTCAGCACCAATAAATTGTAAGGCACTGAAACCCAACTCTAACTTAAGGATTAGAGGAAGTCTGTTGGTTTATTTAACTGAAAAGTCCAGGGGTAAATCTCATGGCTTCAGGTATGGCTGGATCCAGGTCTCAAACATCATCAGGACACTATTCTTCCACTTTCTACAGTTTTGACTTGATTCTCTGACAGGTTCTTTCTATATGGCCACAAGATAGTCACCAGCAACTCCAGGCTTACATGGTCCTAACAGTTTAAGACTTCAGATAAAGAAAAAGTAACTTTCCTTACAGTGCCAAAAAATGTTCAAGTAAAGACTCAGATTGATAAGGCCTGAACCCTGTGCTCATCTCTGAGCTTGGAGTTGGCCTCACCCAAAGAATTATTTTTGGAGAAGGGATAACTCTCCTAAGAAAGGAATATAAGACCTTGTGTTTCTAGAGCAGTGCTGTTCAAAGTGTGGTTCGTCGACTGATTTTACTGGTCTGTGATAAGTACAGAAATACTTAGAAACACTCACAGCAATTTGACGTGGCCATAGCATCCAGGTGTGTGATTAGTGGACTCATCTTGTGGAACAGATTATAAAGCAGTTGGCTGTTGTCAGACTCACATGGAAAGTTGTGAATGATGTGAGTTTTACAAAAGTATGTCTATGATGGATTGGAAATTTTAAAAACTGGTTCTTTTCCATAGTCAGAAAAGCACTGTTTCAAGAACGTTAAAACACAGATTTCTGGGCCCCACCAGTGAAATTCTCATATTGAATTGTAGCTCCCATAATTCCCACACGTGTGGGAGGGACCTGGTGAGAGGTAATTGAATCAGGGGGGTGGGTCTTTCTGATGCTGTTTTTATGATAGTGACTAAGTCTCATGAGATCTGATGGTTTTATAAAGGGAAGTTCCCCTGCAAACACTCTGTCTTGCCTGCCACCATGTAAAACATCCCTTGTTCTTCCGTCATGATTTTCAGGTCTCCCCAGTCATGTGGAACTGTGAGTCAAGTAAACTTCTTTCCTTTATAAATTACTCAGTCTCAAGTATGTCTTTATTAGCAATGTGAGAACAGATTAATACAGTAGGTATGAAGTAGGGTGGGGGGAATCAGAATCTGCATTTTCAGCAGGCTCCCAGGTGAGATGAGTTCACAATTATGATTTTCTTATTTTATAGATGAAAAAATAAGCTTAAATAATTCAGGTGACATGACTTAAATTTTTTTTTTCTTTTCTTTGGTCAGCTTTATTTAAGTATTACTTGCATACGGTAAAATTCAGCAATTTTAAGTATATAATTCAATGACTTTTGACAAATATTACTTTTGACATGTAAGTGCCACAGCCACGACATGGAACATTTTTATCGCCCCAGAAAGTTCCCTCATGCCTTTTTGAGTCAGTCCCCGCTCCTTACCTTCCCCATCCCCAACCTACCATCCACTGGGTCTAATTTTTTTTCAATATAGGTTTGCCTTTTCTAGAATTTCAGATGAATGGAATCTACAGTGTGTAAGTCCTTTGTATCTGGTTCTTGGACATAGCATGATGCCTTTAAGATTCCACCATGTTATATGTATTGATAGATCATGCCTTTTTATTACCTAGTCGTTTTCCATTGTAACTGTGCCACACAGTTTGCTTTGCCATTTACCAGCTGATGGACATTTGGTTCTTTCTAGGGGTCACTTGACTTTCAAGGGCCTGGTTTCAGCCTAGACTTCTCTGATTTCAATCCTGGCTTCCTTCACTATTGATCACAGAGTCAGGTGAGGTTGATTTAGTACTGAGAAGCCCCTCCTGGATCCTTCCAGGTAGTCACAGGATCCCTGACCCCAGGAAGGAGACAGGCTGGGTCAGCATCACAGTTGTGCATGGCTAGAGGCTCAGGAGCCTAGGGAAAGGAGAGTAACCCCTCCAGGCAGTGATCAGCATGTGGATCAAATCTGGCCCTCCACTTGTCTTTGTAAATAAAATTTTATTGAATCACAGCCATATCCATAGACAGTTTATACTGTAGGTCTTGTTCCAGACCACTTCAATAAAGTGAATATCACAGAAAAGCAAGTCACATGGATTTTTTTTATTCCCTAGTACATATAAAGTTTTGTTTACACTATACCATAGTCTGTTAAGTGTACAATAGCATTATGTCTAAAAAAGCATATACCTTAATTAAAAAATATTGCTAAAAAATGCTAATGACCATTTGAGCCTTCAGTGAGTCATAATCCTTTTGCTGGTGGAGGGTCTTGCCTCAGTGTTGATGGCTGCTGAGTCTTCAGGATGGTGGTTGCAGAATGTTGGGGTGTCTGTGGCAATTTCTTAAAATAGGATAACAGTGACATTGGTCACATTAATTTATTTTCTTTCACAAAAGATTTCTCTGTAGCATGCAATGCTATTTGATGGCTTTTGACCCACAGTAGAACTTATTTCAAAATTGGAGCCAGTCCTCTCAAACTCTGCCATTATTTTTTCAACTAAGTTTATAGAATACTCTAAATTCCTTACTGTCATTTCAGCAATGTTCACAGCATCTTCACCAGAAGTCAATTGCATCTCAGGAAACCACTTTCTTTGTTTATCCATAAGAAGCAACTCCTAAGCTATTCAAGTTTTATTATGAGATCATAGCAATCCAGTCACATCTCGAGGCTCTACTTCTAACTCTAGTTAAAAGTTTCTTGCTGTTTTCACATCTGCAGTGACTTCCTCCACTGAAGTCTTGAATCCTTTCAATGCACCCATGAGGGTTGGAATTAACCAATGTATTGACCTCCTCCCATAAAATCACAAATGTTCTTAATGGCACTTAGAATGGCGAATCCTTTTCAGGTTTTCAGTTTGCCCAGTCCATCAGAGCAACCACTGTCTATGACAGTTACAGCCTTACAACATGTATTTCTTAAATAATAAGTTTTGGAAGCAGAAATTACTCCTTGATACATGGGCTGCAAAATGGATACTATGTTAGCTGGCATGAAGACAATATTAATCTCCTAACAAAGCTACATTAGAGCTCTTGGGTAACCAGATGCATTGTCAGTAAGCATATTTTGAGAGGAATATTTTTTCTGAGTAGTGGGTCTTAATAGTGGGCTTAAAATATTCAGTAAAGCATGCTGTAAACAGATGTGCTGTTAAACCCAACAAACAGGGTTTGTTGTCCCACTTATTAAGCATAGGCAGAATAGATTTCATGTTAATTCTTAAAGGCCCTAGGATTTTCCAAATGGTAAATGAGCACTGGCTTCAACTTAAATTTAGCAGCTGCATTGACCCCTAGCAAAAGAGTTAGCTGCCTGTCCTTTGAAGGTTTTAAAAACATTTTAAAATTTTTATTTTATTTTATTGAGATAAGGTCTCACTCTGTCATCAAGGCTGGAGTGCAGTGGTACAGTCAAATCTGGCCCTCTACTTGTCTTTGTAAATAAAGTTTTTATTGAATCACAGCCATATCCATAGACAATTTATACCGTAGGTTTGGTTCCAGACCACTTCAATAAGGTGAATATCACAGAAAAGTAAGTCTCATAACTCCTGGGCTCAAGTGAGCCTCCTGCCAAGGCCTCCCAGATTGCTAGGATTACAGGGTTAAGGCACCGCATGGCCCCTTTGAAGCTTTGGAGCCAGGCATTGACTTCTCTGTAGCTATGAAAGTCCTAGATGGCATCTTCTTTTCATAGATGGGTGTTTCATCTACATTGAAAATCTGTTGAGGGTAGCCACCTTTATCAGTGATCGAGCCAGATCTTCTGGACCAGTTCCTGCAGTTTCCACATCAGTACTTGCCGCTTCACCTTGCACTTTTATCTTATAAAGAAGACTTCTTTCCTTAAACCTCATTAACCAACCTCTGCTAGCTTCAAACGTTTGTTCTTCAGCTTGCTCACCATTCTCAACCTTCATAGAATTAAAGAGAGTTAGGAGACCTTGCTCTGGATTAGGCTTTGGCTTAAGGGAATTGTGGCTTAAGGTTGTGGCTAGTTTGATCTATCCAGACCACTAACACTTTCTCCATATCAGCAAGAAGGCTGTTTCACTTCTTATCATTCGTGTGTTCACTGGAGTAGCATTTTTAATTTCCTTTAAGAACTTTTCCTTTGCATTCACAACTTGGCTGTTTGGTGCAAGAGGCTTAGCTTTTGGCCTGTCTCAGCTTTCAACATGCCTTCCCCCAAGCTTTATCATTTCTAGCATTTGGTTTAAGGTGAGAGACATGTAACTGTTCCTTTCACTTGAACACTCAGAGGCCATTCTAGGGTTATTAATTGGCTTCATTTCAATATTGCTGTATCTCAGGGAATAGGAAGGCCTGACAAGAGGGAGAGAGATGGGGGAACAGACGGTAGAGCAGTTGGAACACACACATGCCTGTAGTTTTATATGGGCATGTGTTTGTGTTACCCCAAAACAATTGGAATAGTAACATCAAAGATCACTGATCACAGATCACCACAATGGATATAATTTAAAAGTTTGAAATATTTTGAGAATTACTGAAACGTGACACAGAGACAGGCAGTGAGCATATGCTGTGGGGAAAATGAAAATGGTGCAGTTAGACTGGCTCGATGCAGGGCTGCCACAGACCTTTAATTCGAATAAAAAATACAATATCTGCAAAGGACAATAAAGCGAAGTGCAATAAGATGAAGTGTGTCTGCATATTGTTTGTGGAGGCTTTTGCTACAACAGCAGAGCTGAATCGTTGTGAAAGAGACCATATGGCCCTCAAACTACTACCATATGGCTAGTAGTAAATATCTCCTACTAGCCCTTTACAGAAAAGTTTGCCTACCCTTGCCTTAGAACCAGGGGGTGAGATGCCAACCCCTGTTGGGGTTGGATGGAAACAGGCTTTGGAATCCTGGTTAAAACTGACCTCCAGGGTTGACCTTGGAATCTGGTCCAAGTCCCTGTAATCATTTGCGTTTGTGAAGTTGGCACCCCAAGAAGGTTTCCAGGTTGAGAAGAGGCTTAGAGGTTATTATTCGAATCCCCTTATTTTATGGATGAGGAAACTGAGACCCAGAAAAGGAGGAGTAACTTGTCCCAGGTTACACAAAGGATTGATGGCAGAGCTTAGACTGACCCCTGCCCAGCGCCCATCCACTGTGGTGTCCTTGGCAGCAGGCCTGGGGTGTGGTGTCTTTAGTGGCTTATAATAATAGGCTAAGAGAAAAGGGAGGTCTTTCCCAAGCACCCAGACATCATCAGGTGAAGGTGGTGAGGATAGGGGCCCCTTGTCTTGCTGTGCCCTCTGTTGGTTGATGTACCCTCTGTTGGCTGACAACTTGGCAAGTGTCAGCCCTGTCCTGGGAAAGGCAGAGTTGGAAGTGAGTTGGCCGTGCCCAGGCCTCCAAGATGTGTGTTGCCTATTGTATGTGCATGCGACTTAGCATGTGGATTTTCAGCCAGTGACATTCATGACCAAGGAAGTATGCTTGCTGGTATAGTTTGGATATTTGCCCCTGCCTAAGTCTCATGCTGAGATGTAATCCCTAGTGTTGGAGGTGGAGCCTGGTGGGAGGTGTTTGGGTCATGGGGGCAGATCCCTCATTGTTGGTGATAGTGAGTCTTGTGAGATCTGGTTGTTGTAGTGTAGCACATCCCCTGCAACTCTCCTGCTCCTCTGGCCATGTGACATGCCTGCTCTTGCTTCACCTTCCACCATGATTGTAAGCTTCCTGAGGCCTCCCCTGAAGCAGATGTCAATGTTGTGCTTCCTGTACAGCCTGTAGAACCATGAGCCAATTAAACCTCTTTTCTAATAAATTACTCAGACTTGGGTATTTATAGCAATGCAAGGGCCTAATACACTTGCTGGCCACTCACTTAACAGTACTTGCTGGTTCTCGCCCCTTCATGCCTCACCTCCCATCCCTTAGTGACCTACCACTTTCTGTTTCTTTTCCTTTTTTTTTTTTTGAGACGGAGTTTCGCTCTTGTTACCCAGGCTGGAGTGCAATGGCACAATCTTGGCTCACCGCAACCTCCTTTAAGCCAGTCTTAAAGGTCCACTCGGTGACAGCCTATGGTGGTCTCAGGCGTAGCCCAGAATGCTTGTCCTAATTCACCTTGTCCCACCCTTCAGCACATCCTCCAGGTCCTCCTGGCATCTTACCTGGAGGTTTCGCCTCCCCACTATGGCTTCTCCTTGCCCCTCCTTCCAACCTCAAGCCCCATTCTCTCTGGCTTTGACCTTTTTCTCTCTTCTTCACCTGGTCTCAGCTTGTCCCCCTGCCTGTACTGCCTGCAGCTACCCTGTCATTCCCATTCCCATATTCTAGTGTGCTGTCCTTGGGCACCACCCCGGAAGCTGACCCAGCATCATGAGAGGATGTCTTGCCCCCTCTGCCAAGGCACCTTCTGGGACACTTCCCAATTGACTTATGCAATTTTGTCACATAGACATTGTTATGTGGCTTCTTTCCAGTGTTATCCATGAACATGCCTCCCCCTCACTCTGGTCAGTGAGCAGACTGCTAAGGACAAGGACTAAGAAAGTGTCTGGTTCCTTGCTAAAGGGACTGTCTTCTGGGTAGACATGGTTCTCTCTGAGCGCAAGGCTGGATTCAGTGTGTTGCAGGAAGGTGTGGCAATCCCGCCTTTCCACGCCAGCTGTGGGCATGCCAGGGAGGTGGGGGAGTGTCAATCCCTTGAAGAAACAAACAACACATGTAGTTTTCTTAAAGCCAATTCAGTCCAGCTTCTCACCATAGCAGGATCTCAGCCGTAAGAGCTGGTACCCTCCCTGCCCAAAAGCTGGGGCCTGATAGCGCCTAAACCAGTCACTTCCTCTGTAAATGTCTCAGACTTGCTGCCACCCCTACCCCATTTTGTCCCATTCTCTGTGGACTGCACTTGAATCATTTTTGCTCTAAATTATTGATTTATCAGTGAGATACTGAATCCCTTCCAGACTCTAGACCTAAGAGTACAGCCCTCTCCTGTGGGAGTCCAGCTTGCCTTCCCAGTGTACCCTCAGTACCCTCCTATGTGCACAAGCAGGCCCAGCTCCTCCCAGGGCACCCTGCTCTTTAATCAAGGGCACAGTTCAGTGCCCTGGGGCTTAGGATTGGCTTTCTAGACCCTTCCCCTTTCCCAGTCACCTTCCTCTTCCAAATGTTATATCACAGAGATGTCCTCCATTCTTGGCCAGATGTTAATTCCAAGCCTGTCGCTGGATCACTAACCTGCCAGTGGGTATAAGATATGTCTCTTCCCACCAACCCACCCACATATCCCCATGATGTTGAATTCAAGAAGATATCCTTAACATCAAAAGGAACATCTAGTGTCAAAAAGCCTTGGAAGAGAGGTGTTGAGTGAATGAAGGACCCAAAATCACAAAGTTAGAATGACTGGATGATTTGTGGATACTTAACAGGCTGCGAATCTCCCCATACCCTACTCCCTAATGTCTTTTTTTTTTTTTTTTTTTTTTTTGAGATGGAGTTTCGCTCTTGTTACCCAGGCTGGAGTGCATTAGTGCGATCTAGCTCACCGCAATCTCCTACTTCAGTCTCCCAAGTAGCTGGGATTACAGGCGCCCACCAACATGCCTGGCTAATTATTTTGTATTTTTAGTAGAGACGGGATTTCACCATGTTAGTGAGGCTAGTCTCGAACTTCTGATCTCAGATGATCCGCCCACGTCGGTCTCCCAAGGTGCTGGGATTGCAGACATGAACCAGCGTGCCTGGCTGCTACTCCCTAATGTCTTACAAAAAGACATTAGTGTCTTTCTGGCTTGGAGGAAAATATCAATGAGGCATATGACCCAAAGCAGGATTTCCATGTTCTAGAAGAGCAGGTGCACACGTGTGTATGTGTGTGTGTGCGTGTGTGTGTGTGTGCATGCGTGTGTGTGGACAGTGTGTGTCTGCCTGTGTGTACAGCATCCCAGTGTTCTCCCACCCCAAAAGATAGATTAGAAGACAGAGAGAAAAGTCTTCTGCCCTTGTCCTGGGAGCTTCTCCTCACAAACCCAACAGACCGCACTTGGGAGAAGGGTTATGGGCAGGCCCCTTCCAAGCTGGATTTCAACAACATGGCCAGCTTCTGTTGAAACAGATCAGAAAGGGTCCACTCCAAGCATGTATGTATTGTAGAGCTCCTCATGCTTCCAACTTCAGTGTCATTGACTTTCCAGAAGCAACCTACACCTCGAGTTTGCTATTGACACATCAAAAACTTTGATTTGCACCTGCTCCTGTCACCTTGATCATTCCCCAAATCATATTCTTCCTTCTGTGGCCTCCTTATCCATTTCCGTAGGAACTGTAAATGTTACACTAGGGATGGTTTTGTTGTTTTATGTGTGTGTGTTTGCTCAGAAAATGGGCCTATTGATCTTTATTTGAGGTGGGGAAAAAGTCTAAAACGATGATTACTGGTCCTTTTATTTCTCTCTAGGCTTCCAGCGAGTAGTTTTCTTGCCTGGAATCATCTCTACAGCTGGGATAGGCTCAGAACTGAGGTGCTGACAGCTTGTGTCGGAATTGCATGGTGTTTGCTGTGAGTTTATAACAGCCTTGTTTCCATACTGACAGCAAACGCCATATGGAGAGAAAAAAAAAATCTGTCAGATGAACCCTTAAGGGATCACAATATGGCACATGAAATCTCAAAATTGCTTTTGGAAAAGGTGGGGGTGGGGGGTATCTTGCGTAAATCACAGAAGCAGCATGATGCTCTCTCCCATAATTGAGTAAAAATGGAATTTGACACAAGGTAATTTACTTTGGTTCTGTGTTTGTGCTGGGGAAAACTCTGGCTGATTGGGAAAGGATGCAAAGGTTCGTTTTCCTCCCTTTAGGGGATCGTGTTGAGTGGGAGGCAGCGGGCTGTATCTGCAGGGCATTATGCTAACAGGTGCAGGCTGCAGACCTGTCACAGGCCTCTGAGACCAGGTTCCCTACTGTGGCTGATGATCACACTCATCTAGCTTGACATTTTATTACTGTCACTTGAGATCTTGTCTGTTCACCCACACAGACTCCTGCTGACCTCTCCAATTTGAGTCCAAGCTCTCTGCGGGCTGAGACCACATCCCTAGGTACCTCTCCCCGTCAGAACCTGGCACACACCGAGGCTAAATGCTTGTTGGAGTGGCTATTTGTGAACCATCTGTGCTGGGAGCGGTGGAGACTGCGCCCACGGCTGAAGGGCAGAGTTTAGGCTGCGTTCCAGGGCGAGTTGGAGCCACAAAACCATTTGGGAGTGGGCCAAGAGGGGACTTGGCAGGTTGCTCATCCACGCTGATCCAAATACTCACTCGGGAGAGAATGAAACATTTTAGAGTGTCTTCTTCTACATACGCTACTTAGACCTGGTGAATTCCTCCAAAAATAGTCCCTGCCCTCAGGCAGGTTACTTATGAAAGAAGTGGGCCCGGCTGCGGCTCTTTCCGTTCCAGGAGGCAGACAGCGGCTCCCAGCTGCTAAGGCCAAGTCCCCTTGCGGTGAATAAACGTCCAGGAGGGCGGGGCTGCCTTCAGGGCTCCTCTCTCTGCTCACCTCCACTTGTCTGTTGGCTGCGTCCTCCGTCGGCTCTCACTGCGTAGGGGGAAGGCAGTCTCGGCAGCCCTCGCTGACCAGAGAGCCCTGCTGGCATCCCAGGGAGCAGACAGCGTCTTTCCTGGAAGTTCTGGCAAAAGCCCTGGGAGGACTCCAGGGCCCCCATGGGTCACAGGCCCTGCCTTACCTGACTGGCTAGAACTGAGTCATGGCCACCCTTGAACCTGTCATTGTGGCCAGAGAGAGAGGCCTCTGATTGGCTATGACTAAGTCACGTGTCCATCCTTGACCTTATCACTCCGGCCAGGAGACAGAGGTCTTTCGATTGGCTGTGACTGAGCACGTGCCTGTTTCCGTAGAATGGGAGGCATCATCTTCCTTTTTAGATTCAGAGGCTTTGGTTGAATTGGTACAGACTGGGAGAAAGGAGATTCCCTAAAGGAAAGGGAGATGGAACAGACAGAATTATCACAACCGTAATGATGAGAAATGGGGTTTATTAAGCGTCTCCCATATGCCAGCGTCTGGTCTGAGTGCTGTCTATGTATTGCCTTGTTCATTCCTCAGGACGGTCCTAGGAGCTAGGTGTGCTTACCATCCCCAGTTTACAGACTAGACAACCGAGGGGCAGTGTCAAGCCTGTTGCCCCAGGTCACACAGGCAGTGAGTGACCGGCTGGGATTTAAACGCAGGCGGTTTAGCTCCGGAATCCACACTCACAGCTACTGCGGGATCCTCCCTCCCGGCAAGCCATCGCTTTACCTCCTGTGGATAAGCGTTTTGGGACTAAGAATCAGAGTGAGCTGGCGCAGTGGTGTGTTCATATCACTTGTTGCGTGGCAGAGCTCAAGAGAAATCCTTTCTAGGGGGATGGTATCCTAGCTCCTCTACACCAGGTAGACTATAGTCATCCCTTCCCCGAAAGTTGCTCTCCTTCCCAGGCTCTGTCACCCTCTTCCCTGTTTCCCATGAACCCACCGATTGTCTCGCGTGCAGCTGCAAAATCGGTGGCTTAGCGTTCCGTGCTCCAGAGAGCGCGAGGCGGCGTGTTTCAGTGGTTTCTTTGAGTATCTTCCTGTCCAGAGAAAACTTCTTGGAGAGGCTTTGACATCATTGCAGAAAGGTCCAAACGGGAAAAGGCCCCCATCCCAACTCCAACATGCCCTTCTGGTTTTCAGAGGAGAACTCAGAGGCCCAGAGAGGGGAAGTGAATTGCTTGAAGTAACACAGCAAATGGTTGGCTAGCACCGTGGTCTCTGGGCCTCTTGGTGGGAGTCTGCAGTATTTCCTCTTCAGAACCCTCTTGACTATTGCATGGGTGAGCGCGGGTGACTTCCTGTCTCGGTGATTTCCTGTCTCCGTACCTTTGGGGCCTAACTGGAAAAGGCAGGGTTTTCATAATTTGAAGCATCCTAAGACTGGGCTTTTCTCCAGTTGGGCAAAAATGATTTTTAAAAACTGTATCCATTGGGATGCTTTGAATTACAAGGAATTTCTTAAAATGTTCAAACTGACCTAAACAGGGAGAATGTGTTATCTCATGAACAAGCTTTTCAGATGTGGTTTGAGCTACAGGCATGGTTGGATCCAGAGATTCATGACATCACCAAAGCACCAACTCTACTTCTTATAATTTTCCCAGCTCTCACCTCCTTGATGTGTCAGCCTCACCCTCACAGCAGCTTCTCTTGTAGTGTCAAGAACACTGCTGAGGCACCTGGCCTCACACCCAGTCACCATGACCTGCAGGGGAAGAGAGCACCTCTGCTCCAGTGTTCCCAGCCAGTCTGTGGTCCACTCTGATTCGACTGGCTTCCATTACAGACCTGCCATCCTTATCCAGCCACTGAAATCAGAGAACGTGATGTACTTAATGGTCACCAAGGAGACAGAATCACGGTCCCCAGAACTGCTGGCATGTCCATAACAGAAATCAAAGCATTAGACTGGGGGCGTGGGGTGGGGAGTAGATGCTGGGTCATACACTGACATCTCTCTAAGTCTACAGACCATAAAATGAAGAAGGGGTTCTGAGAGTTTGCCAGTCACCTTACTCCAGCCATCTAGGGCTCTGAGCCCAGGTGTGGGAATGACAGAAAGGCCCTACCTGGCCTTCTCCTGGATCTCACCACATTCTTCTTTTCTTGTCTCCAGACAGAGATTACTGCAGTTTATGTGACAAGCAGCCAATCGGGAGGCTGCTTTTCCGGCAGTTTTGTGAAACCAGGCCTGGGCTGGAGCGTTACATTCAGTTCCTGGACTCAGTGGTAAGTCCCTGTTCCTGGGGGATGGTCCTTTGGTGCTCTGTGGTCAGTGATTGTTCTGGCTCAAAGAAAAAGACCTGGTGGTTTAGAAGAGTGAGGAATAAACTCACTGCTTACAAAACTCCCAATATAGACTTTGATTAGGAGTGCAAAATTATCTCAGGATCTAAACTTATCGGTGACCTTGGGTGGGCCCCCTCCCCTCTGGACCTTAGTTGCTGTTGGTGTGAAGTGGAGCTCTGTCAGTGTTTTGATTCTGGAAGCCTGGGTTATTATGGGAGGCAGAGTCTGGGGAAGTTAGGCCTAGCTCTTGAATCTTGTGGCCCCTTCCTCCAGCTGAGAACCCGTTTTATAGAATTCCAAAGTTTTTGTGTGTTTGTACAGTTGTTTATTGTCTGCTTCCCCATTAGAATGTAAGCTCCCTGAGGGCAGGACCCTGGGCTTCCTGTTCACACCTGCCTCATACAGTACCCAGCATCTATGGGCACTCAATCAATGTAAAATGAAGTGCATGGCTGTCGAGTCGGTGTGACAGCAGATGGCTCCACTGGGCTCTGGCATGGGTGGTATGCCTAGCGCCATGGAGGCTTCCTTCAGATGTGCTTGTTGTTTGTTTAACAACTGCTGATTGATGGAAGGGGCTTTTAAGACAGGCTGTGGGAAGGCAGGAGTTCCTCCACACCTGCCCAGGAATGCAGGGTACCTCAGTTCAGCCAACTGCCTTTGGGTTTCTATCTGAGGAAGGAGGACAAGGGGAAGAGAGGTGAGGAGTGGAGAGCAGTCATGAAAGGAGCGAAGTCATCCAGGCCCCTCTCCCAGGGGCCGGGGCTGAGATTCTGTTGTTTCCTACAGGGCCTCATGCCATCACTGGCTGCAGCCATCCCGACCTCCATCTCAGTTTGGGGGACAACCCTTTAGGGTTTAAGTCTCTGTATCTGCTTCAGGATCTCTACAGGGATCTCTAGACCCAAAACCAAATTGCCCACTGGACACCTCCACTGAAGTCACAAAGGCCCCCTTAAAGTCAATAAGTCCCAAATGCACTCAGCCCTCTCTCCCAGGTCCCCAAAGGTACCAGCCCTTGAGATATTACCTGTTCCAGTGACCAGCACCCTACAGTCACCCAAGCCTGAAATTTTTGCCCTGTCTTTGATGCCTTCCTCTCCTCATTCTTCCCTACCCTGATCAAGGCTCATGTGCTTGGCTCCTTGACCCTCCCCAGTCCAGCCCCCTCCCCTCTGCAGACTCTGCCTTGGGCTTAGGGGAGGCTCTGCCTTGGGCTTAGGGGAGGCTCTGCCTTGGGTTTGGGCAGGCTCATGGCGCCACTTGTATGAGTGATTACAGTAGTTTTCAATCTTGGCTGGGCATTAGAAACACCTGGGGAGCCTTAGAAAAACACCAGAGCCTGAGCTGAAGCCCAGACCAATTAATTTGAATCTCTGGAGTTGGGACCTAGTATTTTTATAACTTTTTATTATGGAAAATTTCAAACTATAAAAAGTAAGTCGACAGAATAGCGTAATAAACCCCCAGGCACCCTTCACCCCACTTCAGGAATATGAACTCATGGCCAGTCTTTCATACATTCCTCCATCCGCTACTCTGTAATATTTTGTAGCAAATTTCACCTATTATCGCATCTGTGAACTTTTCAATATGTATCTATGAATAAGAGCTCTTTAAAAAATGGTATTGTCACAGCTTAAAAAATTCTTTGCTATCATCAAATGTTAGTATTCAGATTTCCAGTTTTCTCATACATTTTATGTGTATTTGTTTGACTTGGTCTGGATAAGGTCCACACATTGCGATTGGGTGATGTTTTCTTGACTCTAGGCTCCCCCATAACCACCCCCCACTTGTAATACGTTTGTTGTTCCTACTGAAGAGTTTCCCACAGTCTGAATTTTGTATTTTCATCCCCAAATGTCGTTTCACAGGCTCCTCTATATTTCTTATACATTGCTAGAAACTTGTCCAAAATCAGTTTCCCTTTCTGTGGGGTGGAGTGGGATTTGACTTCCTCCCTGGTTTCATGTTCTTCCATCAGGGGGCATGTACCATCTGGTTGTCTTTCTTTTTGAAACAGTAGCAGCTATTGCTAGGCTGTACCTAAATCTGTACCTTAACAAGGGCTTGCAACAGGGCAGCAGTCTAATTCTGCCATTCCTTCTTCATTTGCCAGTGGAGACACTTCCTTTTGATGACCATTTGGTGACACAGTGGTAAAGTTTATATAGGAAATGGTTGATTCTTTTCTTGCATTAATGTTTCTAAAATATCAAACTGGTTCTCTACCGTCCTCCAGTAGCAGTAACTAATTAGAGTTTTTAATTTGTGGTTTTAAACATGTTGCGTGTGTATTGGTGCACCATAGTCATTATCCTGATTGGTGCTCATGGTCTCATCACTGGCTAGTGGGGGCCTCTCCAGGTTGGCTTCTGAGTCCCTGGCTGGACTCCAGCAGTTATCGGTCGTCTCCTTGCTGTCTGGTATGATGCAGGGTTCTGGGCTCATCTTGTACCCGATACACTGTTTTTCAGAGGTGCTGTGGTTACTCTTACAGGGACATAGTAGTTGTAGGCCACCGTTTGGCACAAGGGTTTATACCACCAGGCTGGCCACTGATTCTAGAACCTATTGGGGATTTTCAAATCTCCCAGGGGTTTAATATGTATCCAGGATTGGGAAATAATGACATCTAGAATAGAGTCCAGGTTCTGAGGCTGACTTAACTAGATCTTCCAGCATCAGCTCCTGCCCACCTTTTCACCCTCGGCCTTCCGGAGTCTTTCTTGAGCGCTGTGTTCTGGCCCGACCACCTACTTCTGGCGTTTCTGACTTGCCGGGAGAGTTCAAGTCTCTTGGCTGTAGCTCCTTCAGGCCTCCCTGCCTGAAATCCTCCCCATGATCCCATTTGCCTGGCAGATACCTGCTTGTCCTTCTGTCCCATATTCTCAGAGGCCCTCCCGATCTCCCTCTTTCTCTCTTTCCTGCTAGGCTCTTCTGCTGTGGGTGCTTGCTTCTCACATGCGCCTGAGCCACAGTGCTGCCCTGTGCTGGGAGAGGGTCACTGCTGGAGAGTGCAGGCTCCAGAGACAGGATGCCAGGACAATGTGGCTCTGCCACCAGCTCTTGGTGAGACCATGGGCGGGTGTTTAACCCCTCATGTGCCTCATGTCTTCATCTGTAGGTGGGGATATAGCCATGTCTCATGATGGGAGAGGTGTTAGGTAGAGACTACATGAGTTCTTACTACTCAGAGCCATGTCTGGAATAGCACTGAGGCTCAGTGAAGGTGACCGTTGAGAAGTTTATGTGCCTGTTCCTCCACCAGCCAAAGCCTCTTGGTGGCACAGATGTGGCCCATGGTCTGTGAATCCTCAGCTCACAGTTCTGCACCTAGCAGCTGGGTGATGCTCAGATTGGGCCTAGTGGAGGTTGGTGACATGCCTGGAGTCACAGAGTGTGTGAGGGGTCGAGGTAGGCCCAGAACCCAGGTCTCCTGGTTCCCAGCCCAGGCTCCTTCCTCCACATTATGCTGCCCCTGAGGTCATGAGCATAATAAGCCAATGACATGGAAGGTTGGAAGGTGAGAAATGGGGTGGAAAAAGAAGAACTGGAGCAGGTTAAAGGAGGCGGGGAGTGATGGGGAGACTGGTTGTATCATGAAGTAGGGCAGTCAGCATAGGAGTCTTTGGAAAGGCGACATTTGATTGAGGACCAGGAGGAGCTGGGGGAGTTAGCCAAGTGAATACGTGGTGAAAGGGCACTGTAGGCAGGGAACAGCCAGGACAAAGGCCTGCGGGCAAGAATGTCCACAGCTGGAGAGGAGGCAGGAGGGCAGAGGGGTGGGAGAGGAGTTGATCAGGTAAGGCTTTGTGCCATCAGAGAACTTTACTTTGAGTGAAATCAGGAAGCTACTGGAGGGTGTTTAACAGAGCAGTGGCATGGTCTGACTTGGGTTTTTATTTATTTTATTTTATTTCATGTATGAGACAGGGTCTTGCTCTGTCATCTAGGCTGGAGTGCAAGGGCAGATTCATAGCTCACTGCAGACTCAACCTCCTGGGATCAAGTGATCCTCCTGCCTTGGCCTCCCAAGTAGCTGCGAATACAAGAGTGTACCACCATACCCATCTGTGACTTAGGTTTTTAAAGGATTTCTCTGGCTCCCATGTTGGGATCAGGCTTTGAGAGGCAGAGGTGGGAGCAGGGACATCTGCTAGGAGGCTGTTGTAGCAATCCGGGTGAGAGCAGCTGGTGGCTCAAGCCAGTGTGGTAGCCCCTGGAAGTGGTGAGAAGTGGTTGGATTTGAGACTTGTGTGGAAGGCGGAGTTAACAGTATATTCTCTGATGGATTGGGGATGAGAGAAGAGTTAAGGAAGACTTCAAGTTTTGACCTGAGCAAATGGAAAGATGGAGTAAGGATAAGGCTGCAGCAGGGTCACCTTGTGGCAGGATCAAGAGCTCCAATTTAGGCACACGCAGCTTGGGATGTCCACCAGATGCCTGAGTGGAGACGCTCCAGGGGATGTGGGTATTCAGGTCAGGTGTCATGAGAAAGGTCTCGGGGTGGAAAGGGAAACTTGGGAGTTTTCAACTTTTTTTTAATTTTTGTTTTTGAGACAGTGTCTTATTCTGTTGCCTAGGCTAGAGTGCAGTGGTGTGATCTCAGGTCACTGCAACCACCACCTCCTGGGCTCAGGTGATCTTCCCACCTCAGCCTCCCAAGTATTTGGGACTACAGGTACACACCACCATGCACGGCTGATTTTTGTATTTTTCTTAGAGACAGGGTTTTGCCATCTTGCCCTGGCTGGTCTTGAACCCCTGGGCTCAAGCAATCTGCCTTTGTTGGCCTCTCAAAGTGCTGGGATTACAGGCATGAGCCTCTGTGCCCAGCCTGGAAGTTGTCAACATATATATAGCTGGTTTTAGAGCCCTGGGCTGGAGGAGCTCACTGAGGAAATAAATACATGTGGATGATGGAGAATCAGTGAACAAAAGACACCCAGACCAAGGGCTGCTCCCCATTTTGGCGGCAGCTTTGGGAGCCATCTAGAGAGTTGATGAGGCAGAGCAGGGTGAGGCTAAGCCTAGGAACTAGTGGAATTTTCCAGCCATGTGTTTTGTTAGACACTTATAGTCAGTTTGAAAAGGGGGAAAATATCCAATGGATGCCCATTTTCATTCTGGTCATGCCATCGTTCCCCACCTCTGGGCCTGTACCAAGAGCTGTTTTTTTGGAAAGGAAATGTGAGTCTGGCTCCCTTCGTCAGCGTGTCAAATGCTCTTCACATCTGCCCTAATGAAGCCGCCACTCAGGAGAGGCCGACCCCGTCCCCTCTGCGTTTTCATCTGCATCCCTGGGAATTAGCAAGACTTTTTCATCGCCCATCTTGACGTCAAATGACCAGCCTCCAGAACACCTCTTTTACGCACGGAGACTTTATTGAGTTTTCCAGGGCTGGCATAACTTCTTGTCTAAAATCCATTTTTTTTCCATCCTGACCAGAACCCGGAGAGGGGAGGAGGTGGCGGTGTCTGTCCCTGGCGTTGCCGTAGCGCCCAGGTGCTGCCTGACTCGGCCGGCGCCATCCATGCCATTCCCATCTCTCTGTTGAATTTCTACCAAGCAGAGCTTTTAAAAATAACCCGTCCTCGTTGGACTCTGATGTAGTCCCTGGGAAAGGCTCCTCTCCTGCACAGTTTTTTGTCTGTTTGTTTGTTTTTTTAAATTTGAGACAGTCTTGTTCTGTTGTCCAGGCTGGAGTGAAGTGGCACAATCTCAGTGCACTACAACCTCTGCCTTCTAGGTTCAAGTGATTCTCCTGCCTCAGCCTCCTGAGTAGCTGGGATTACAGGTGGGCACCTGCTAATTTTTATATTTTTAGTAGAGATGGGGTTTCACTATGTTGGCCGGGCTGGTCTTGAACGCATGAGCTCAAGTGATCCGCCTACCTCGGCCTCCCAGAGTGCTGGGGTTACAGGCACGAGCCACCACGCCCGACCTCCTGTACAGTCTTAATGTCTGCATTTCTCAAGTCAAGTGGAAGGACTGCAGCTGTTTTTAAAGAGGGCCTGGGTGATCTGGGCAGCAGAACTGCTTGTGCGTCATTTACTAGACTGCTGGGGGAGTTCAGCCTTTGGTGTTGATTGTCAAGGGTCTTCCAGGAACCTGAGAAAGACCCTTCTCCTGCCACTGCCAGTTGCCTTCTCAGTGAGAAATGCAGTCAATGACCTAAGCCACGACTAGGTCTGGTCTCTAGAGGGTAAAGGTTTGCCCAGCTGGTCAGGGGATTGAAGAGGGTCCAGGCTAGTGTCAGACCCACAGGCCAAGAGGGTCTCAGGCATCTTTGAGACTGCTGGACTTCTCTCTAACTTGTTCCCTGGGAGCCTTGACTCTATGCTGGCTCATTTGAAACCATCTTCTCTCCACACCTGGGTGAGACTTAACGTCTTCAGGTCTCTTCTCTTTGGGATTAGGGGAGGTTTGGCAGATACAGAACCAGATCCACCCAATGCATATTTATGGGGTGGCTCTGTGTGCCAGGCCCTGTTCTAGCAGTTGGGAGAATACAGTGAACAGGAGAACTAAGTTCCTGCCCTCCTGCAGCTTGCTTTTTGGTTAAATGAAAGACTAAAAAAAAAAAAAAAAGAAGAATTTTTTTCTAAGAGATGGAGATTCACTTTATTGTCCAGGCTAGAGTGCAGTGGTATGATCATAGCTTACCACAGCCTCAAACTCCTGGGCCCAAGTGAATCAACCCACCTCAGCCTCCTGAGTAGCTGGGACTACAGGCACAGGCCACCACCCCTGGCTGTTAAAATTTTTTAGAGATGGGATCTCACTGTATTGCCCAGGATAGTCTTGAACTTCTGGCCTCAAGTGATCCTTCCACCTTGTCCTCCCAGAGTGCTGGATTATAGGTATGAGCCACTGTACCCAGCCCAAGAAAAATTTGAAGTGAATTAAGCAACTCCAGCTACAAGTTAAAATATCTGTTCAGTATTAGCTTTGGGATTTTTGTTTTTGTTCTTTTTTGAGATGGAGTCTCACTCTGTCACCCAGGCTGGAGTACAGTGGTGCGATCTCAACCAACTGCAACCTCCACCTCCAGGGTTTAAGCAATTCTCGTGCCTCAGCCACCCTAGCTGGGATTACAGGTGTGCACCACCATGCGCAGGTAACTTTTATATTTTTTGGTAGAGATGGTGTTTCACCATGCTGGCCAGGCTCATCTTGAACTTCTGACTTCAAGTGATCTGCCTGCCTTGGCCTCCCAAAGTGCTGGGATTACAAGCATGAGCCACTGAGACCCATACGACATTAGTTATTACCTCAAAACATAATGGCTTGAAACAACAGTCAACCTTTATTATCTGATGGTTTTGTGGGTCAAGATTTGGGCATGGCTTAGCAAGGTGCTGTTGGCTTACGGTCTCTCATGAGGTGAGATATCAAGATGTTGGCTGGGCTGAAGGCTTGACCATGCTGGAGGATCCACATCCACAGTTACTCGCATGCCTCGCAGGTTGGTGCTGTCTGTTGGGAGAGGGGAGCCTCTTCATGGGATTGCTTGATTGCCCTCACAGCATGGCTGGCTTTCTCTGGAGCAAGCGATCCAAGACAGGGTGGTAGGAGCTGCAGTGCCCTCTATGGCCTCTCCTTAGAGCATCCACAGTTTCCCTAATATTATACTGGTGGCACTGGTTAGCCGTGTTTCATATGGAAAGAGACTTTCCAAGAGCATGGATGTCAGGAGGCCACCTTGAAGGCAGGCGACTACAAGTATGAGGTTACAACAAATGAAATCTCATATAGGAAATGAGGCATTCTTAACTGCTAAGTAGCCTTGACTGTAGGAGATGACGTAAAATTAGTGGGCTATCACCTGGCTTTACATGTGCCTGATCATCTGAAATTTTATTGTGAAATGATCCACTCTGCCTCACTGGGGGCTAAGTATTCTGCTTCTCTCATTTACGAGAATCCAAAGAATATTTGTCTTTGTCTTTCTCTCACTGCTGTGATTCCTCGAAATGGGGAGAGTGGAGGGTGCTAATAGTTTTTCAGATCCACAGAGACTGTCAGAATAGCTAGGAAGCCAGATCCCGGGAGCAGGGCTGTCTTGAAAAAGTGCCACTTCTAAAATGGGTTTATGTAGTGCACATCTGTGGGATCATCCAGTCTCCTGGGTTCCCCACCCATATTTCCAAATAACATGATTGTCCTAGAAGCTACCATGTTCTGAATAATGTCACCCCCAAACTGCAGTTGACTGGAGCAGGAGGGAGTCTGTGAGCCAAGGCGGGCCAACGAGTCCTTTCTGTGGAATTGATGGCCTCAAGGGGACCCTGCTAGAGAAAGCTTAACATAAAAACCCTAGGAACTGTGGACTGCCATGTTTCCTATGCTGGAGCGAGCCAGTTAGCACCAAGAGATCATGAGCAACGCTCTCTGTCTCTCTGTCTCTCTCTCTCTCTCTCTCTCTCTCTCACACACGCACACACACACACACACACACACACACACACACACAGATGATGGGGGTTCCAGAAGTGCTGTGTCCCTGGTGTCTGGTCTCCGTGCCCAGCTGCTTTTCTGTTCTCCTTACCGTTTGGTTGTTCAGCTCATCCTCATATTTCAGGAGCCAGGAGCTTACAGTTTTGCTGAACTAGGTTAGACTGGGATTCTTTTCACTTAGAACAAAAAGAGTAATGGGGAAAGTTAAAGATCTTGCCTGGTAGCCTTTGGATCCTTGGCTGGATGCAGAGACAGAGAAACAATTCTGAGAGGGAAGAAGGAAAGGCAACTGTGGTGGGGGTGAGAGTGGGGGAGCTACTCAGGGCCGAGCTCTTAGGAGAAGAGTCATGGGGCAGACAGGAAGCGGGGTGGCAAAGCCCCTCTGTATTAATCCATTTTCAGGCTGCTGATAAAGACATACCCAAGACTGGGAAGTTTACAAAAGAAAGAGGTTTAATGGACTCACAGTCATGGTGGAAGGCGAAAGGCACATCTCACATGGTGGCAGACAAGAGACAAGAACATGTACAGCGGAACTACCCTTTATAAAACCCTCAGATGGGGCCGGGCACCTGTAATCCCAGCACTTTGAAAGGCCGAGACAGGTGGATCACAAAGTCAGGAGTTCGAGACCAGCCTGGCCAATATGGCGAAACCCCATCTCTACTAAAAATACAAAGATTAGCTGGGCATGGTGGTACGTGCCTATAGTCCCAGCTATTCAGGAGGGTGAGGTAGGAGAATCGCTTGAACCCGGCAGGCAGAAGTTGCAGTGAACTGAGATGGTGCTACTGCACTCTAGCCTGGGCAACAGAGCAAGACTCTATCTTAATAAAAAAACAAAAAAAAAATCAGATCTTGTGAGACTTACTCACTATCATGAGAACAGGGCAGGAAAGACCCGCCCTTGTGATTCAGTCACTTCCCACTGGGTCCTTCCCACAACACGTGAGAATTGTGAGATCTACAATTCAAGGTGAGATTTGTGTGGGGACACAGCAAACCATATCACTGTTTGCCACCAGGGAGCTTATCACTTCCCCTGATGGTGGGGAGTGGGCTTCTCCACTTCCCCGGAGAGAGGTGAGCCTTCCCCACCCTCCGAGAGAGGCCAACCTGTCCCCCTACCACAGGCAGAGCTGTAGCCCCACTTCCCTCCTGCCTTCTATTCAGTATCTGCCTCTGGCCAGGCCATGATTCGTAAGGGGGTGGCTGTGGTACCTCAGGAAATCGGGGTCACTCCCACCACTCTCATTCTACCCGATGTGGAAGGGAGTCCATTCTTCCCTCCCTTCTCTGGTTCCATCCCATCTGTTGCCCTAAGATGGGCCAGTGAATCCTGACCGAGGCCGGAGAGGGACACTCAGATGGGAACCAGAGAGTAGTGAACACTTTGTCTGCCCAGGCGGGCACAAGCTCTGAGGTTGACCGGTTCCGTCTGACCCTGAGGCCTCTGGGGGACACCCCCTTCATGCACTGCTCTCCACTCTCACCAGGGAGCAAGCAGAAAGGAAGCAAGGTCAGTGCCCACCCATCTGAAGCACAGTGCCAGACATCAGCCAGGTCCTAGCAGGAAACGGATGGTCTGCCCAATACGTGAATGGAGGACTTTAATGAAGACCTGTTTATAAAGCATGAGCCGAGAACGGCAATCAGTAGCTGCTGATGCAGCACCTCTGAGCCTCCACCGCCTCCTAACCTGCAGGGCTGAGGAAAGGGACTGATGCAGGACCTTGGGAGAAGGCCGCCCACAGGAGTCGGGTCTGGAAAAGAGGGTCCAGGAGCCTGTGGTGCCCAGACAGGGACGGAGCCAGCAGAAAACCACCCCACCTACCACTCCACCCCCACAGCCAGGTGGGAAAGGGCTAGAGGGGCTCTGGAGGGGCGGCCCATGCAGTCAGCACAGACGGGAAGCTGGGGCCTAGGGGGTGGATCCAGGTATTTCTCCAGCGGGGTGCGTGGTGAGCAGTGTGCTGACTAGGCGTGTCACTTGTCCCTGCCTCAAGGACTCTGGAAAAGCTGACCACATCGATAATTACAGAAGCTGGAGGTGGCAAGACCTCATGGCATCTCTGACTTCATCTTCCTGTCAGGGCCGGAGAAGGTCTCCTGGGAGAAGGAGGTAACATCTAAAGTTAGTCCAAGGCCAAGAGGAATTCAGCCCAGACTGCCCTCTCTAAACCAGGGCCGGCTTCTTTGAAAACGTGGCAAGTTCTAAAAATCATCTGGAGGATATGTGTCTTCCTAGCCAGGAGATATTTTCCCTGGCATATTCTGAGATTGATGATGTAATTAGGGCAGGCCAAGAGAACGAAGTATGCGGGTCATAAACTAAGATGCACATAGATGTTTCTACTTTTTGGCAGGCAGACCTGTAGAAGTAGTTCTTTGTTCCTTAAGCTCAATGTCATAGTCTACATTAACTGTTAGAGCAGCATCTCCCCGCAGAGGCCCCACGTGTGTTGGGCATAAATCACAATGTAGAGAGCAGCTTATTCAGTGGTGTCTTCCCCCTTGGCACCTGGCACATATCTGAAAAGAGAACTATTCCCCGTGTGGATTGTCGTGGGTGCTCCCTGGCACCCTGGCTGTTAGAACTGAGCTCTGGGCAGGGAGAGAGCTTTAAATGATTGGAACAGCAGAGGCGCCTGTGTGAGTCCCCTCTGTTTCGGGAAGGGACTCTCTTGCAGATGGAGGTCACAAGTGCATTCTTTGCATATGGTTTCTTCTTCTTTTCATTGAAGTCATTGGCTGCTATTTCCCGAGCTACATCTAATTGTAAAATTCTGGTTTGTTGGCACAAACTCTTACTTGCTGCTTATGTTTGCTGGGTTAAGCTGGTTGTAGCTTTCTCCCACCACCTGGGCAAGGGTGTTCTCAGAGCCGTGGTTTCCAGAGTGGCCCCAGCCTTGTGGAGTGTGATCTGCCTTGAGCTCAGCCCATCCAGGGGAGCCACCATGGTGCCTTCCCTCTGTAGGTGGCCTCTCAAGACCCCTCATGTAGGTGACCCTTCACGGGGTCACTGTGGAGACATGGCCTGTCACTAGGTGTCTTAATCAGTGCAGAAAGCCCAGCTGGAGGCCTTCCATCTGTGTTCTGCCTCCCAACACAAATGCTCTTCAAGTGGTGGCCTGGCATGGACTCTTCGGAGAAAGGCCTTTTGATCTCGGCGGGGGAGGCCTGTCCCCGAATGCTCCTGCCACTGCCCTGTGGACCTGCGCACCTATCCAGTGGGGCCTCTGTGGAAGCAGCTGACCTGAAAGGGATGTTATTTTTTTTTTTTAATGCGGGTTTTAGTACCCAGAGCAAGAATATTTTTAGCTGGTTATTGAGGCTGATTAGTGAGCCCCAGGTCTCCGTTTGGTTAAATAGAGCCACCTTCACAGATGTATTTTGGGACAGTGTGAATCTCGTATTCTGGATGGGATAGACTGCTGTGTCTGTTTGGTGCCCCAAATGATGGCCGGCCATTTGCCCAAGGCCTGGGTCCTGCATAGCAGTTTAGCTACATTCCCATGGTGCTAGACCAGTGGCGGGCTTTCCAGGGGCAGCAGGACCTCTAGGTGCTTCTCATTCTGGAAAACAAAAGGCAGCTGCCTCTAGAGGGCCCAGCCCCTTTCGAGACGCCACTGCGGCCCTGTCACTTGCTAGCTGTACTGTACTGGAACTTCTCAGAGCCTTAGTTTCTTCATCTGCAAATTGGGAATAATAATACCTGCCATGTAGCTATACTAATAATACCCTGCCATGTAGGGTGAGCCTGGAATCAGCACTCCATATGGGGTGTGTGTGTCTGTGTGTTGGGGGGTAAGTCTGTGGGTATGTTTGTGTGGGTGGGTATCCGTGGGTGTGTCTGTGTTGGGTGTTTGTGTGGGGGTGTCTGTGTGTGGGTATCTGTGTATGGATGTGTGTTTTTGTCTGTCTTGTGTGGGTGTCTGTGTATGGGTATGTATGTGTCTGTGTGTGGGTGTGTGGGTATCTGTGTGGGTGCATGTGTGGGTATGTGGATGTGTATATCTGTATGTCTGTGTGTGTGCATGTGTGTGTGTGTACACATGCACACTCAGGTTTAGGGGATCGTCAGGGAGCACAGAGGGAGAAAATAACAGGAAAACATTTAGAAGAAAGAGTCACCTTCAAGCATCTCAGAAATTCATCCATCAAGTCAAATCATCAAGAAATCCCCAGTCCCTCAAGGCTCATCTTGATGTGGAAGAGGAATTGGCCTCTGGGGAGAGAGGCTCTGACCAGGCGGCCCAGTGGGAATCCAGAGGCCAGCACGCCAGTCCAGCAGCTGTGACCTTGGGCAAGTCCCTGACTTCTCTGAGCCTCTGTGTCCAGCCCTATTAAATGAGGGGTGGGATTCCTTACAGAACCACCGCCTTACATCCCTGTGACCTAACTGATTGTAGTGTTCATGTTTCTCCATTGGAGAAAATTGTTGGGTCTTGGCTCTCCTCTAGAAGAGAGAGGGCAAGACAAGGAAACGCGCTCACTGTGGGTGGAAATGATCCTGGCTGCCTCTGTGGTCACTGCGAGTGCTGTCTGTGTGCTCCCTTTGGCTGGCCTGGAGAGGAATTGGGCCCTAGACACTGAGGTGTGAGGTTTCTGGGAGGGCCAGGCGGGCACCTGACTGCATAGTGGGATGCCTGGGGACGGTCTGGGCCCGTCTCTGCTGGTGTCATTTTCGCTGTCTCTTTGAAATAGCTCTACTTTTGGACAGAGGCTGACACATCCTTGGGTGGTGGATTTTGAAGTGGTTATAAGCAATTCGCAGTTAGCTCCTTTGTCCAAATGAGAAAGGAATGCTTACTCAGGCGTTTTGTTGACTCGAGGCCCTTTCTCCACGTGGCAGGTGCGTCAGATGTGAA
Organism: Saimiri boliviensis; assembly: GCF_048565385.1. Lineage (NCBI taxonomy): Eukaryota > Metazoa > Chordata > Mammalia > Primates > Cebidae > Saimiri > Saimiri boliviensis. Next base: position 103,745,120 of record NC_133460.1, read on the forward strand.
GAAAGGAGCCCCTCTGGGATTCAGGAAAATTAAAAATCTGTCTTTTGGAGACCTCCCTTCTTTAGAGCTTGGGCCCCCTGGCTTGGCTAGTTATCAGAGTCCTAAATTCTATGGTATGGTTGAGGAGAAGCCCTGCACTTGAAGGTTCGAGTCCCAGGCCTGCCGCCTCCCGCTACACGACCCTGCGCGAGTTCCTTCCCGCTGTGGGCCCTCAGGATCTCCACCTACAGACCGGCGGTGGAACGGCAGCCCTTGTTGTCCTGCGTCACTGCCCTGGCTCTTTCGAGGTTCAGATAAGAACATCCTAAAAAAAAAATCTGTTTATGTTCACTTTGTAAATGGAAAAGCTGGAAAAAATCAGGCATCTGCATCATTGTTTATCCTTGCAAGGTGTCATAATCACAATGGCAGTAATTATGGCAACTGGTTATTATTTTTTAGGATAGGCTAGGCCCTAGCCCAAGAGTTCGATCACTTCTGTCTGTATAGTTGTTCCATACCTAGATGCTGGTCCCCTCTGCATTTTACAGAAAGGTTAATCAAATTGTCTACGATCACACAGCTTACAAGGTCTGAGTGACCCAAGGCAGCTTCTCGGTGGCCTTCCAGTCTGGTGGGCTGTTATTTTCCAGTAGTTTCCTTTGGTTCATCTAAGTCAGTGGTCTTCAACCCCAGCTGCCCAGGTGCCAGCCCTCACAGCCCACAGGAAAGCCTGGTTTCATTGGTCTAGCGTGGGGCCTAGCGTCAGGGTTTGCTAGGATCAGGGCTCCTGATTCACATGTGCAGTCTGCTTGGAGCACCGCCGTCTTGAGACCCAGCAGCCGTGAGAGAGGACAGAGTAGTTTGGACTGAACATCGGGGCTCCGTGGCCAGGTCTTCTCTCCTGGTTGGTTTCCTGCCCTGCAAGAGAAGGGGATTGGTCAGGTGGCCTCTAGGGGGCTTCCTCCAGGGGCTGTGAGGTTCTGTAACTATAAGAAGCTCATGAGCAAATCTGTTGTTCTTTCTCCTTCTGTTTTAGGCAGAATATGAAGTTACTCCAGATGAAAAACTGGGAGAGAAAGGGAAGGAAATTATGACCAAGTACCTCACCCCAAAGGTAAGGGGCCTTCGAAATCCCACAGCAGGGGGCACAGAGGGCCTTATCCAAAAATAGGAGCCCCCAGGTCTGTGCCAAGCGATGTGGGAAGCTGTTAAGTGCTGGGCTGGTGGCTGTTGTTGACCTCCTGTGATCCATAATTCTCCTTCTCCCCCAGAGAGTGCCCAAGCCTGGCAGGGTCAAGATGGGGAGGGTCTAGGCCAGGCCTGGAGTAGGGGCAGGATGCCTGTTTCTTGGGGCCCAGCCCATTCAAGGGTCACCATACTGCCTTTTACCCATGCCCAGCCATTTGTGGTAGGGTAGATGGAGGCCTGGCCAAGGTCAGGAGAAGAAGTGCCCAGAAGGAAGGACTGAGCAGGGCGGTTCTGAGAGGTCAGCACGGAGGGGAAGGGTTGGGGGTTGATTGGGAGGGAAAGGGGGTACCCAGCTGCATCAAAGAGTGAAGAGAATTCTGAAACATTCCAGAGTATTCTGAAGGGTCAGGGGCCACCCCAGCCCCACCTCAGGGGCATCCACTGGATGGTTGAAGCATTGAGGTACCACCATCCTTGGGGTTCAGCAGCCTCGGTTCTCCAAGCCTCTTGACTCAGCTTCACAGAAGTGTGTTCTCAACCCATTTAGTGTTCTAGTGTCAGTGGTTCTGCCCACTTGGTCAAGTCATATTCCCTCCCTGAGCCTCTGTTTCCCTTTCTTAAAACTGGCCTCCCTGCCAGACTCACCTCCTGGAGGTGTTGAGAGCCTGAGATGAGACCTGTGTGGGAGTAGCTTTGCATGTGTCCCATCCCCTTGGGGCCACTGGTGGCTTCGCCCTGCTCAGGATCCTGTAGGCACCAGCTCCCTGGAAGGGTATACCTCCTGGTGGCCATGCCAGGCTACCAGTGGACTGACGTCACCACAGCCTGTGGGATAAGGTCCTGGCCATCAGTCCTCCCACCCCCTCCACCTCTTGCACCAAATCGAACCCTCATTCTTCTCCAGCATCTGCAGTTGGCAGTGGCCATCGCCCTTGCAGGGTGAGCCCAGCCTCACGCCCAGAAGCAATGCCCTTTGTCACACCCCACTCTGGACAGCCTGCTGGGTGGCATCCCTAATGCGCACATGGCGTCGCCATCACCTCACTGCCTCCCCTTGCTGTTTCTCTGCTTCTGTGTCCATCATAATCCCTGCATTTCTCTTTCTATGAACTACAAACACCCCCAGTCCTTTTGCACTTTTCAGAAATGACAGAATTAATGTTTATAAAACACTCCCAGGCATAGAATGGGGCTAGTTTGCTCTGGACAATGCCTGGCCCTGGGCAGGCACAGCTGCCCCCACCTTGGGCAGCACTGCCTTGCCATGCTCCAGATATGGGCCTGTTGGTGTCTTTGAGGTTCTCAGGTGGACAAAGTCGAGGGGACATTCTCAGCAGGGTCCCTGTTCACCCAGTCGCAACCGATGGTGTATTGATGAGGCTCTGGCTAGATGCATTTTTGATCTCCTGGCAACCACTCAAAGCAGTGTGGACACTCTGGGCATAGACATGTGCCCTGAGCTCAGAGGGGTGCAAGCGCCCTAGAGGGCATGATGATGACAGCTCCCTGGGGCTGGGCTCCTGTGGTGTGGCACATGCCTCCAAGACATTGTCTGTGATGGTCCCCGTATCCGTAAGAGGTTGCCCTGTGCAGGCCACTGAGGCCCGCAGAGCTGAATAGGGTGAGAGGCCACTCAGTTGATGGGGTCTTCAGCTGCCCTCTGCAGAGGCATCTTCCCACGGTGGCTCAGCTTGGCCCAGTCCAACGCTTCATCTGTGCCCCTGTAGGGCTGCCCACTCACATGTGTTCCCCTAAAACAATGGCAACTAGCATGTATTGAGGACCCCTTGTGTCAAGCACCACTGACTATGGTCCTTGCTATCACTGTGGGATGCAGAGTCTATTGGCTCCATCTCACTGATGAGGAAGGACAGGCGAGGGAACTGTCACATCCCAAGTCACAGAGCTAGTGAGTGGCAGAGCTAGAATTTGAACCCAAATCGGGGTGATTCCAGAGCCCTGGGTGTTTCCGCCGGGTGTAGCTTCCTCGCCCCCTTCACTGTCCTCCCACTGTCTGCAGCCTGGCTCTGATCTGCAGTGAGGGCAGAGTGCTCCCTTTGCCCGACCTTGCTGGCTGGATAGGCTTTTGTGGCTTAGCCAAGAGCAGGGTACAGGCAGGCACTGGGGCTGCCACCGGGTCACCCCGTGGCCAACCTTGTCCAGAAGCCCCTGCTGACAGCCCCTGACCTGGAACCTCCAGACCTCCCTACCTCTGCTCAGCTTTGACTCTGTCTCCTGGAGGGATGGGGCCCAGACTCCCCATCAGCTCAGATGCCAGCATTTTTTTCCTTAAGTTCTCCTCAGTTTAAAAACTGTAAGCTACACCATATGTTACGGCCAGGGAGGCCTCCCGGGGAGGTAGTCAATCCATGCCTTGGGTCAACTGTTTTCCTACAATAAACTTTGCAGTGCTTTCCCAGTCCTCCCATCACGGCTTGCTCCAGAGCCTGATTTACTTCTCATGAGCCTCAGTGCCCCACATGCAGCAAAGCAAGGTGCTGACTGAGGAGCTGAGCTAGTAACTGAGGCCCCAGCACTGAGGCCTTTGACCAACCCCAAAGCCACTGTCCCCAAGCCCAGATTGTCCTTGCCTTGGGACCCCTGCTCAATATGTAGCTGGTGTGTCTCAGCTCCAAGCAGTGCTTTCTAAAGGGTAGACCATAGGACAGTGGGCAGTGGAGAGGCTCTGTGAAAAAAAAAAAAAAGGCCCTCTGTGGTCAACTACACGTGGGCAGCACTGTAATGCCATATCTCCCTGGGTGAAGATTCATTCCAAGACTCTGAGAAGTCCTGCAAGGAAGAAACGTGTTAACTGTTACCAAAGCATTTCCCAAAGTTATTTGACCATATATATTTTTTCTATTTCCCATTCTGCTGAGCACACCTTGGGCTATAGAACACATCGAAGAGCCTCACACCCACACCTCCTTCTGCCCCAGCAGCCTTTCCTGTGACCTCTCCCACAGCCCCACACTGGGCTCTGGCCACATCATCCCACCTGGATGTCCATACCTTGTTGCCTTTGTTCAGGCTGTGCCCCGGAAGGCCCTTTATCTGGAAGGCACTGTCCCCTACTCTGTCTTTCTCGCTTAGTATCCCTGCTTAGCCCCAGCGCCCCCAGCTGAACAGAGCCTCTTCCGCCTCTCGTCAGAGTCCATGGCCCTTATCTGGGTGGTGTCTGAGCACGCTGTTCCATTGTTGTGAGTCTGTGCCCCATAATAGGGATTCTGAAGAGCCCACCTTCAGAGTGGGGGCAACACATGAGCAGATGAACCAAACCCCATGTGACGGGAGCAGTGGCAGAGCTGTGCTCAGGGAAAGGGGAGGGGTCCGGAGAAGCTGCCCCAGCCTAGCCCAGGTGAGCCAGGGGAGGCTTCCAGGAGGTGAGGCTGCTGAATCAGATCTTAAAGGATGTGGAGGAGGAAGCTGGACACAAAAGAAGGAGAAGGAGCAGCAGCCTTCATGGCTGCAGTACAGTGGGCATTCGGGGATATCTAGAGATACTTGTAATTGGCAGAGTTGTGGGGAGGGCAGTGCTCCTTGCATCTGATGGGTAGAGGCAATGGATGCCATTGACCATCCTGCAGTGCACATGGTGCTTCCTACCACAGAGTTACCTGGGGGCAAAATGTCAATAGAGCTGAGGTTGAGAAACCTCAGCACAGAGGTAGGAAAGAGCATGGGGTGGGCAGTGCTGTGGGGGCAGGCATGGGGAGGGGCCCCATCTGGGCTGTAGGCCCTGGAAAGCCATGGTGGTGGCAGCGTGGAGCTGCCAGGGCTTTGAGTTCCACTTGTATTTTAGGACAATCTGCCTGACCACATGAAGGAGTAAGAAGGGGGACAAGGAAGGACTGGAGGCAAGAGGCCATCTGGGGTGCTGCCCCAGGCCCCCTACCTGGGCCAGCAGGCGTGGGGATGGGGAGGAACAAGGGCCTTGCGAAACATCAGGAGGAGGATGGCCTTGGGTTTTTTTGGTTTGTTTTTAAGAGGGAGTCTCACTCTGTCACCCAGACTGGAGTGAGCCAGTGGCGCCATCTTGGCTCACTGCAACCTCCGCCTCCTGGGGTTCAAGCGATTCTCCTGCCTTAGCCTACCGAGTAGCTGGGATTACAGGCATGCACCACCACCACACCCGGCTAATTTTTATATTATTAGTAGAGATGGGGTTTCATCCTGTTGGTCAGGCTGGTCTCGATCTCTTGACCTCAGGTGATCCACCTGCCTTGGCCTCCCAAAGTGCTGGGATTACAAGCATGAGTCACCGCGTCTGGTGCGGCCTTGGGCTTTTGTCTTGAGTCTCCGGGTGGGTGGAGGTGTCCCCGAGATAAACAGAGCACAGAATGAGGAACATGGGAAGGTCTACCCACTCTCTGCAGAGGCGGGGGATTCACTTTGGATGCAGACAGCAGCGTCTGTTCTCTGTGTCTCCTGCCCCAGCTGGACACATGGCTCTCGATCAATGCAAGTTGGTTGGAATGAAACGCTGAAGGGAGCCCTGGGAGCCCTGGCAGCTGCCCTCCATGCCCCTCAGCTCTCCTCCCTAATGTCTCTGGGGAGCCGTGCTTGGCAAGCTCACATCCTCAGGTGTCTGCCATCTTGTATTTGCCAGAAGCCAGGATAGAAAGCCCCTGCCTGCAGCAGATGCCTCTGCCTGGAGCTCTGTTCTCCCTCCCTGCGGGAGGACGCCCTTCAAATCCTTGTCGGAAGTTTTTGTCCCAAGAGGCAAAGCTCACTCCATAGACACTGCCCCGAATCCTGCCTCAGTCGCCCACACACAGCCAGCTTTGCTTTGGGGGTGTTGTTACAGGGCACCAACCAAGGGCGGGCTTGGAAGGGGTTGAGAGCCGTTGGAGAGCTCACAGAAGGGCAGCAGGGTGCTGAGAGGGAGCCGAGCTTTAGAGTCAGGTAGACGTGGGCTCAAAGCCAGATGCAACTTCTTTGGGCTGCTTGGGCTTGGAAAAGTTGTTAACTGCTCAGTGCCTCAGTTTCCTCATATGTCAAAGGTGTGGGCTGTCATGAGGATCATAAATCAAAGGAGCAAGTACTGAGCATGGCAGCTGGGGCATCTCAAATGCCCAGGCAGCGGTGCTTGTCATCTGCCTTTCCCCCTTCTCTGCCTTCAAAATCAGGCTGTTGAATGAGGAAATCGTTCAGACATGAAACTGCCAGCTGTGGAGTACGAGAGGCCATGGAAGGTTCTGGAGGGCCCCCAGCTGCAGAGGCTGGACAGAGGCAGTGCGTCAGTCAGGATGATTTAGACTAGCTGCCACAACAAACAAACCCCCAAATCTCAGGGGCTTCTCACAGCTAAGGTTAATTTCTTTCTCATGCATCATCTGATTAGGTCATCAGCTCTTCTGGGTCCTTCTCCACGGGTGACTCAGGGATCCTGGCTGCCCCTGTGGCTCCACCATCTTGAATGTGTTGTCATGGTCACTGCCACAGGGGAAAAGAGGGAGGAAGGCGGCACTGGAGCTTTTACGTGCTTGACCCAGAGCAACACTGCTCGCAGTCCATGGCCAGTGGCGAGGCTGGGAAAGGCAGAGGAGCCTGTGGAATATTAGGCGAGCACACCGGTAAAGCCTCCCTCTCCACATTCCCCTCCCTCAACCCCCAAGTTACAAACATCCATGGCAGGCTCTTCTCTGGTGCTGGGTAGACAGCCATGAGTGGTGCGTGTCTTACAGATGGTCTCAGGTTTGTCAGCTCGCAGAAGCTGGCCAGCGGGCCGCAGTTGGGTCTGAGTGTATGCTGGGCTCTGGAGAGAGCTGAGCAGCTCACCTTCTGCCTTCCAGGTCTGCAGCCCAGAAGTGATACAGGTGACAGGTGTTCAGGAGAGGGGATGGTCATTCTGAGCTGGCCCAGGAAGTGTTCCCAATTGTAATAATAGTAATAAGTGAAAACAGAATTACATATCATCCACCATTACAGATAACTTTTTAAAATACCAATTTTATGACTGGGAGCAGTAGCTCACACCTGTAATCCCAGCACTTTGGGAGACTGAGGCAGGTGGATCACCTGAGGTCAGAGGTTTGAGACCAGCCTGGCCAACATGGCAAAACCCCATCTCTACTAAAAATACCAAAATTAGCCAGCTCTACTCGAGGCTAAGGCAGGAGAATTGCTTGAACCAGGGAGCGGGAGGTTGCAGTGAGCCAGGGTTGCGCCACTGCACTCCAGCCTAGGTGACAGAGCAAGGCTCTATTTCAAAACACACACACACAAAAAAAAACAAAAATACCAATTTTATTGAGCTCTATTGGTATAATTCTCATACTGTAGAATTAATTCTTTTAAAGTACAATTCTGTGGTTTTAAAAAGATTCACAGTCATATAACCATCACTGCTCTCTGATTCCAGGGCATTTTATCACCCCAAGAAGAAACTGTCATGCCCGTTAGCAGTCACTCCCGTTTCCCTTTCCTCCCAGGCCCTAGCAGCCACGAATCCACTTTCTGTCTCTAGGCCTATTTCAGATATTTCATATAAATGGAATATCACATAATGTGTGGCCATCCGCGACTGGCTTCTGTTGCAGCATAATGTTTTTAAGATTCATCCATGTTGTAGCATGCATCAGCACTTCATTCCTTTTTATGGCTGAATAATATTCCATTGTAAAGATACACCACATTTGTTTATTAGCTAGTCTCATCAGTTGATGGACACTTGTGTTGACTTGTGTTGTTTCCACTGTTTGTTTTGTTTTGTTTTGTTTTTGAGACAAAGTTTCACTCCTGTTGCCCAGGCTGGAGTACAATGGCACGATCTTGGCTCACTATAACCTCTACCTCCCAGATTCAAGTGATCTTCCTGCCTCAACCTCCCAAAGTAGCTGGAATTACAGATGCCCACCAGCATGCCTGGCTAATTTTTGTACTTTTAGTAGAGACAGGTTTCGAACTGGTTTCGAACTCCTGGCCTCAAGTTATCCACCCGCCCAGCCTCCCAAAGTGCTAGGATTACAGGCGTGAGCCACCGTGCCCAACCTGTTTCTACTTTTTGTTCCCACTTTTTTGCTATTATGGAATAATAATGCTATGGACGTGCAGGTACAAGCTTTTGTGTAGATATGTTTCATTTGCATATATACATAGGAGTAGAATTGCTGAGTCAAATGGGAACTCTGTGTTTAAACTTTTGAAAAACTGCTGAGCTGTTCTTCAAAGCACTGCACTATTTTAAATTGCCACCAGCAGGGTTTCAGTTTCTCCACAACCTCATCAATACTTGGTATTTTCTGCCTTTTATTTTATCCATCCTAGTGGATGTGAAGTGGTGTCTTGGTGTGATTCTGGTTCATGCTTCCCCAATAATTAATAATGTCGAACATCCTTTCTTTTGCTTTTCGACCACTTGTGTATCTCCTGTGGGAAATGTCTATTCAGATTCTTTGTTCATTTTTGAATTAAGTTATGTGTCTTTGTTGAGTCGGAAAAGTTCTTTATATGTTCAGGATACAAGTTCCTTATCAAGTATATGTCTTACAAATATTTTCTCCCATTCTGTGGATTGTCTTTTCACTTTCTTGATGGTGTCCTTTGAAGCACAAAGGTTTTTCGTTTTGATGACATTCATACTTCATTTTTGTTACTTGTTTTTAATTGACTTATTTTCATTTGGTCTTATCTGTCCTTGTAAGAAGGCCTCAGTTTTTGAAGGGAAAGGATGTGTGTGGAAACAAAGTAAAGAAATCCTTCCCAGCACTTTGGGAGGCCGAGGCGGGCAGATCACGAGGTCAAGAGATCAAGACCATCCTGGCCAACATGGTGAAACCCCATCTCTACTAAAAAAAATACAAAAATTAGCTGGGCGTGGTGGCGCGCGCCTGTAGTCCCAGCTACTCGGGAGGCTAAGGCAGGAGAATCGCTTGAACCCAGGAGGCAGAGGTTGCAGTGAGCCAAGATCATGCCACTGCACTCCAGCCTGGCGCCTGCCGACACAACAAGACTCTGTCCCAAAAAAGAAAGAAAGAAAGAAAAGAAATCCTAATGCACATTTAGCCTCATGACGCAGTCTTCCTTTGAAGAACAAGAGCCCCACTGCCTGTTGGAAAGATCAGGACCAGGCTTCGTCCTTCATGGACATTGAGCCCCTTATCCTGGTTAACATGACAACATTCTCCAGGCTTTGAGCCCTTCCCTTCCTAGGACTGCACTGGCCTCTTACAGACTTGCTCTTGGGACTTCCTAGCAGCTCCCTGAGACGGATACTAGTGTACCCATTTTACAGATTAGGTAACTGAGATTTGGGAAGAGAAGAGGCTGGTCCAGAATGGGGAAGCCCCTGCGTGACCTGCTTCAGCAGGGTTACTTGTAGGATGTTTTGCTGCAGCTCATTTTAATTGGGTCCATGAGCAAATTGCTGGTCTCCATGGTTGCTATGCCCCACCCCATCTACTAAGGTCTGACAGGAGGTGCCAGTTTTGATGTGGCTTTTGGGGACCATCAGTGGATTCCAGGGGAAGTTCAAACCCAGTGCCTGGTCCTGCTGAAAGGGCCTGGGTGGGTTCTTCCTGGACAATGGGATGGACAGGTGGGTTGGGGCAGGCTTCTGAGAAGTGGTCTAGCGTCCCCCTGTGGGGTACTGGGAAGGCCGTTGTGCCAGCAGCTCTTAGAGTGCATTTCTTGCCAGAGGTCTGCAGGCAGGCTGTTGTTCTCTGGGCCTCCACAGATGCAGGGCTGTCTCTTTGTTTCAATAAACAATGATAGGGTAAGACAGGGAAGCTGGTTCTTGTGAAGGGGGAAGTTACCCATCAGCCTGTGTTTTCACACAAAAGAAATCTATTCGTAGTGTTTGTTGGGCTCTCTGGAAAACATTCACATTTTACAAAGTAAAGAGCTTGAATGAAAGGAAATAATAAGGACTCAGATTCCCTCCTCTGGCCCTCGCTCACTGCGTCCCCACCCCACCCATGCACCAGCGTCAGGAGGCTGGGCCAACCCAGGAAGGCTGGGCCACAGCTCCTCCGCCTCTGGCACAGCCAGTTGGCTTCATCCTTGTCCCCAGGACCTTGTGGAACCCCAGTCCTGCCCCTTTTCAACTCTGCATCCTTGGAGCCTCAGTTTCCCCAACTGAGTATAGGGCCGATAAAAATGGCGCTCATATGAGCTTGCAGCCATCAGTCATTCTCTAGCACTTTCATGGTTTTTGCCATGTTTGCAGACTATCCTTGACAGTTATCTCTACAATGTCTTTCTTTAAAGCAACTCATCTCTTAACTTAAAATAGATTGAGTTTTAAAAGGAAACTCCGTACCAGGAACATGTCTGGACAACCCTTATTGATTTGTCATATATAAAGATAACTGGAAGAATTTATGTTAAATCCAAGCTAGATACTCTATTGCCTGCCTGAGGCTCTGAGCCTGAAGCCTCCGTCCTTGTCATTTTAAAGGAGATTAGTGGATGTGAAAGACGTGATGACAAGACAGTGGCACTGCCTGCCACTTTCTACTGCATGAAGAGAGGCTTGCAGGAGAATGGGAGGGAATCACTTTTTCACTGAGTGATTCAATATTATCTAATTGTGTCCCTGTACTTCCTGAGACCTCTCATCATCTTTAGAAGATGCTAGGCTAACTCTCTGTTTCCCAGCTATGATGCATTATGGTAACGGTAATGCTGGCTTGTTTTTGGTAAAGACAGAATGACCTAGGGCGAAGAGCACTGGACTGGGAGTCAGGCTCATTCCTGATCTCCCTTCCTGGGGTCCATGGCCTTGGGCAGGTGCTTAGAATCTGCCCATCCAGCCAATTCATGGTCTCAAGGGCAACCAAGGGTGTGAAATATGGGTGGCTTGGGCAAATGGCCCCCTTCCAAGTACCTGTCCATTCTGCGTGGGGCTTAGGGTCCCAGACATTGGCTCTGGATCCAGCTTTTCATCTCTACTGAGATTGCTCGGCCCTCATCTCCCGCCCTCAGAACAGGGTCTTCACCCTCTCGTCAATTAATCCAGTGAGCTCAGAGTTCACCTTCACTTAAGCAGAGGGTCTAGCTGGGCAACCGCCCCTGCTGGGCCAGGTACCAGCATTTCCAGCTTCCTGCCACAGCCCTGCAAACAGGCTGGAGGGCAGAAGAAGATTGAAAAGAAAACTTGAGGGCCAGGCACGGTGGCTCAAGCCTGTAATCCCAGCACTTTGGGAGGCCGAGGCGGGTGGATCACGAGGTCAAGAGATCGAGACCATCCTGGTCAACATGGTGAAACCCCGTCTCTACTAAAAATACAAAAAATTAGCTGGGCATGGTGGCACGTGCCTGTAATCCCAGCTATTGAGGAGGCTGAGGCAGGAGAATTGCCTGAACCCAGGAGGCGGAGGTTGCGGTGAGCCGAGATCGCGCCATTGCACTCCAGCCTGGGTAACAAGAGCGAAACTCCGTCTCAAAAAAAAAAAAAAAAAAAAAAAAAAAGGGAAAGAAAAGAAAACTTGAGAAAGGGACTTCCAGGAGTTTTCTTAAGCAGCAGTAGTGAGGGAGAGGGGTTGAGCTTCTTCCTCTTCCACTTTTGGGAGCAGCAGAGAGAGGAATTCACAAATCAAGCCACATGTGTGCTCATGAGCTGTCCTGGGACAGCTAGCATTTATTTAGCTGCTGCTGTTGCCTAGAACTCACATGCCATGTTTTGCGAAGTCCTTGTAACAGCCATGTAAAATAATGAGAAGCGGAGGCTCACCTTGGAGGGGCACCCGGGGAAATCCCAGGGGCTGCCCAGTTCTGGGCCCCGCACGCAGTTTCATCTACAGATTCCCAGCATGCAAACAGATAAAAAAGATCTGTGGTTGACCAGACTAGGGACTGGGCTTCCCTTTTTCCTCCTTTCTCCTTCCCCAGGCTCGGACTTTGAGGAGAACATTTAGGGTTCTCTGGACCCCAGTTTAAACACCCTGGAGCTAAGCTAGACTCCTCATTTCCTAAAGAAACCGCAGCCCAGCTTGGAAGGAGACTGGAATGCTCCTTGTGGGGCTTTCTATAACTCTTTGCTAGCAACAAGGAGAGGCGGCCTCAGAAGGAATGCTTGCTAACTTGGTTTTTCTACTCCCACTGGGCTTGGCCGGCCACTGGGCTTCAATTCCTCTGAGGCACTTTTTGTTTAAGCCAGTGTGTGTCTAAATGCTGAGACATTTGTAATGTCTGTGTGAAGCAGAGAAGGTGGCTGTTGCCGCAAGTTCTACTAGTTAAGCACTAAGTCAGTTAACTCACTGGGTTTTAGTGGAGGAGGTAGGAGAAAATAACATTAATTTAGCACCTGCTGTATGCTACATGCTTTATAGCTTTAGCGCATTCTATCTTCATGACCATCCTATGTAGTAGACACCATTGTCCTCCTTTTACCCCAGGCAGTCAAAGTTCTGTAGCTCATAATGGTGAAACTGGGAGAATTGAAAACAGGGAGGCTGGGCATGGTGGCTCATGCCTATAATCTCAACACTTTGGGAGGCCAAGGCAGAAGGATTACTTGAGGCCAGGAGTTTGAGACCTGACTGGGCAACACAGCGAGACCCTCCTCTCTACAAAGAAAAAAAAGTTTTAATTAGCTGGGTATGTTGGTGCATGCCCATCATCCTAGCTTCTCAGGAGGCTGAGGTGGGAGAATCACCTGAGCTCCGGAGTTCAAGGCTGCATGAGCTATGACTGCACCACTGCTCTCTAGCCTGGGTGACAGAGTGAGACCCTGTCTCAGAAAAAAAAAAAGGCAGAAAATATGGATGCAAACAGATACTGGTGTGCAAATATTCGTAGCAGCATTATCACCATGGCCAAAAAAATGGCCACAATCGAAGTATCCATCAGCAGAGGAATGCCTAAGTGACAGTGGTCTGTCTACAGTACAATGCTCAGCCACATAAAGGAGCAAACACTGATGCACGCCTCAGTGTGGATGAGCCTTGAAACATTACGTGAAGTGAAAGAAGCCAGACATAAGAGGCCACATATTGTATGACTCCGTTTCTATGAGGTGTCTAGAACTGACAAATCCATAGAGGCAGAAAGTCAGAGTTTACCAGGGGCCGGTAGGAGAGAGTGGGTGGGGAGTTGCCACTTAACAGATCTAGAGTTTCTGTTTGGGATGATAAACATATTTGGAACAAGCTAGAGTGATGGTTGCCATGAGGTGTATATGAATGCCACTGAACTGTACACTTTAAAACGGTTTAAATGGCAAACTTTGTTATATTATCCTGCCACAATGAAAGAAAAAGAGCAAGGAAAGGGTGGGATGTAAGCTGGCCTGTTCAGTGCTGGAGCCTGTGGTCCTTCTCTTCTACTCTGTTGTCTTCTTGAAAGTTAACCGAAGACAAAAATTCCCCCTGAGTCAGCTTCCCAGGTGTGGCAGGGGGCAGACAGCAAGGCCGAGGAATGAGCTCGCCCCGGAGGCAGGGCCGGGCTGGCGTCCAGAGGCTGTGCTTACCAGCGCCCTACCGGGCCCCGCCCAGCTCTGGCCCCCGACCTGGGCCCCAGCTTCCACTTTGCACTGCGTCCTTAGCATCTTCTCACGTCACTGTCTCCCGTGTGACATATTTCATGACTGTGTAATTGTTCTGCAAATAGACACACCCCACCCCTCACCGACCTTTCCTGGAAAACAACTTGTCTTTACCCACAGCCTGATTTCACTGCAGCGCCTCCTGACGCCCTTGAGGCTGATGTGCCCTGCTGGAGCTCCTCACAGTGGGCCTCAGCAGGCCCGTCTAGGTCCTTTTTCCTTTCTTGTGACCTTCCAGGGCAGAAAATTCGAGGTCCCTTTAATGCTGGTGGAGCTGGCTCTGCCTCTGACCCTGTCCTTCTGCGTGTGTATAGTGTTTCTTGCCCAGAATGCCTCTCTTTGGAGTGGCGGGAGACAGAAGACTCAGTCACGGGCTTCCTGTGGGCACCCCGACTCTGTCCTGGGTGGGCAGTGATCCTGGTCCCTGTAGCTTGGCAGGCCCTCCCCATCCATGGACCTTGGGCAGAGAAATGGCATCACATGGCTGGGGCAGGGGGCAGGTTCTGTTGAATTTCCTGGATCTTAGGAGACTCCTGCCCCCCTGCCTCCACCCGCCTTCATTTCCCAGCCCCTGGAAGGAAGTCTTCACTGGAGAAAAATCCAACACGATTTCAGATTGAGGAGGGTGGTGGGTGTTCTAGAAAGTTGGCGGGCCCTGCCCTTGCCTCTCATGCACAAGGAATGAGGGACACTCCCCACCATTTCCCCCGGTGAACATCCCCAGCACTTTGGGGCCTGGGCTCCATGTGTCAGTGACCTGCATGTGGCTGCATTGGCCCGAGCAGAGCTGGCTGCATGCAAACCACTGGCCAGGAAGAATCCCGCTCCTGCTCCTGCAGCTGCGCTGGGTCCCACGAGCCCCTGCGTGTGCGGCCTGTGTAAACAGCGCGTCATCTCCTGTTGCACACTTTGGGCCTGCAGGTCACGACCAGGGATTATCAAATTGACGGAGCTCAGCTGGCCTCTCACTCCACGTCCGGGCACATTGCATTTTGTTCATTATCATCTTTTGCTTTTGACGTAAAGGGTCGGGGTCTGGGTCAGGGTCACTGTGTATTTTCCTTTCCTTCTCATTAAACTTGCCCAGCTCTCAGAGGCCCCAGTTAAATTCTGCCAGCGTTTAAAGATGTCCTCCTTCGCTTCCTGACCCCTAAGCATCCTTCATCCTTGCTTCTGTGAAGCCACTGGAATAGCAAAGGAAACGTGGGTCAGGGTCTTTTAAACCCAATCTGTTTTCTTCTTCTTGAAGGGCTGCGGCTATTTCTGAAGGGCTGGGTTTCTCTACTTTGTTGGCCCGGAGAACATGATACTGTGTGTCTCAGGCTGACCAGGTCAGCAGAGCGCTGTGAAGGGGCTGGAACCACCCCCCAGCCTTTGCAGCCCGAGGCAGGGTTTGCTCCCAGCACTTCCCAGCCATGTGGCCCTAACTTGGTTGCTCATAGCCCTGAGCCTGCTGTCTGCCTGTGATCCTCAAGGTAACCCTGCCGTCTGAGAGGGATCTAGAAAAGTGTTGGTTCTGCTATTAGGAAAAAGTGAATTCATCCAGAGCCCTGGTCTTGGAAGAATTCCTGGTGCACAAACGGCGTGAGTCGAAGGATAGAAGCGTCCTCCCCATTGACTGGCTAAACCCCCTTTACCCTTTGGGCCATGATCAAACCCCTCCACAGCCATGGAGCCACCTGTGTCTAAAGAGGCCACCTGCCTGAGCGCTGTCTCCTGGGTGCTGTGACGTGCACTACACAGCTTGCAGTCCTTGCTGACCTTCAACTCCTGCCTTTGGCCAATGGAGTTGGTCTCTGGGGTCCTTAGGGTGGAGCTCATGGCCTGAGCACAGTTTGGGCACTCAGGGAACCTGTACGGCTGATGGAATGAATCCCGTGGACCCCAGCTGAAGAAGTTTTCTGACTGGTCACGGCAGTGGCCTCACCTCCACCCCTGTTCTCAAAGACAGCTCCCATGCCTTGAAGTCTCTTCCTGGCCTGGTGGAAGAACCAGCTCCCCTCAGCGTCACCACCAAAGAAGTACAAGAGAGCCTCAGCCAAAGAATTAAGGAGGTTGCAAGAGTGGTGGTGTGTGTCTGCCCCATGATGGAGCCGCAGGCCTTTCATGGATGCCCATTACTTCTAAACATGGGGTCATGGTGTCACTCCCCACTTTCACCTCCACCAACCATACCACACTCCAGGGAGCCCTTAGACTCTAGGTCTTTGGGCTGTTCGTCAAGGAAAGATAAAAAAAAAACAGGATGCCATCTTCCTAAAGGCCTCATGGCCTCTGGAAGGGCCTTGGAGAGGCCCCTTTGAGAGTTGGAGACAAGGGAAGATCCAGGGTTTCTTTGAGGAGGAACTGAGGTTTAAATAACTTGCTGAGCATCCTTTTTAAGAAAGAGAATAGGAGGTAGGTACAAAAGTGAATATTGAGAATGGGAAAAGAAATCACAACAAATTACTGAGGACTTGGAGATTCAGGTCCTTTTCATCTGTGACCTCAATTTCCTGGAAGTGCTTCTGTAGAAATGCTCCATCTCCTCGGACAGAGCATTCTGTAGCTCCTAGGACTACAAGGAAAGAGCCCTTGGCCCAGCATGGTGGCTCATACCTATAATCCTAGCACTTTGGGAGTCTGAGGCGGTCAGATCACTTGAGGTCAAGAGTTGGAGACTAGCCTGGCCAACATGGTGAAACCCCATCTCTACTAAAAAGACAAAAATTAGCCCAGCGTAGTCGTGCATACCTGTAATCCCAGCTCCTCCAGAGTCTGAGGCAAGAGGATTGCTTCCCCCCAGGAGGCAGAGGTTGCAGTGAGCCGGTAACACACCACTGCACTCCAGCCTGGGTGACACAGTGAGAGTTTGTCTCAACTAAAAAAAAGCCCTAAAGCTTCGGCCTCCTCAGCTTCATTGCAGATCCACTTTTTCTTTTCTTTTCTGAGATAGAGTCTTGCTCTGTCATCCAGGCTGGAGTGTGGTGATATGATCTCAGCTCATGGCAACCTACATCTCCCGGGGTCAAGCCATCCTCAGTTGTACACCACCATGCCTGGCTAGTTTTTGTATTTTCAGTAGAGTTGGGATTGCATCATGTTGGCCAGGCTGGTCTCGAACTCTTGACCTCAGGTGATCCACCTGCCTCGGCCTCCCAAAGTGCTGAGATTATAGGCATGAGTCACCGCATCCAACCTTAGATCTGCTTCTGACTGGAGACTGTGCCCACCTTCATGGAAAACAGTGAGCATCACCTTCCTTTGAACTCAGAAGAGGCACAGTGAGTGCCTCTTAGCTGAAGGGGGTAACATCACTTTTCCAGCTTTGATCGCAAGGACCTCTAGCCATGGGTTGCCTGTCCAGCATGTTTCTGCCCTGTGGGGCTGTGTCTGGCACAGTGCCAGACCATGCAGTCTATCGCCTGGGCTGACCACAAGGACATCCTGGTGAAGACCTGGGGGTGCTTGGGCCGAGAGCTGCAGGATGTTGGCATCAGACCCAGGGTGAAGGGAATGACAGGCGTAGCACTTTGCTCGTGAGCATGTGGCTGGGCTGATTTATTTTCCTCCCAGTGACCCCAAAAACAAAACCCTGCCTTTCTTCCTTTGGTCTGTTCTTGTCTGGAGCTTGTGGATCATGTCTCCTGCCTGGCCATGGACAGAGAGAGGAACTACTCCAGACGGACGTGAGGGCGTATGACGCTGGCTTTTCCACATGGCCCTGAAGGTTTTGATTAAAAAGGTGAAAGAATGGTGCTTTTTCTTCCTGTCAGCCAGACCTTAAATCAACCCTCAAGTGAGGAAATGCTCTCTGCGCCTGCCGCCGCTCAGCAAGCCTTCTTCTCTGGTTGCGACTGTATGAGTATGTTTAATTGCAAGCCAGGGTTTAGGGCTGGAACAGCCCCTGTTTGCCCCACCACCCCCTGCTCTCCCTGCCCCAGACCCTGTCACTGCAGCCAGGTGATTAGGGCTGAGTGAGCTCACAGAATCCGAGCCTGGCAAGATGAGGGGAGCGTGAAGGGCATTTGGAGGCCTCCTGCTCGCCTGGCCTAAGCCCCTGATTTTATAGATGGTGAATTCGTCTGGATTCTTGGCGGCAAGTAGCAGATACTTACCTCCTGGTTGCTCAAACAAAGGGGGAATTTACTGGAGAGATGAGGAGGCGGGCATTCTCTTCTGTGGTCCAATGAAACCATGAGACAGACACGGCGATACCTAGGCTGGGAGCCCCCAGACCGGGACACTGCTTCTCCAGGAACAGCTCCAGCTTCTCCCCCAGCCAGCAGCCCCATCCTACGGTTTCTGCCTGAGATGGGCTCAGCCCCTCCATCTGGTTTTAATTAAGAAAATTCTTTAGAACTGTGATTGGCCCAGCATGTTACAAAGGCAGGAGGTGGACCAGATGACCCCATAAAGGACCTTCTGGTGGACAGCCCTGCTACTTCCTATCTCCCTCTTCCCTGCTGTGAAGGGTCACACACACACACTCGCGTGTACACACACACTTATCCAACAAGCATATTGAGCACCTACTGCATGCCAGGAATGTCAACGGTTCATTCAGCAAAGCAGAGCGGAGAGATTGCAGGGTTTGGAACTGGGCAGGCCTGGCTTTGAGTCTCAGGTCCGCTACTTACTAAGTGTTCTGTCTCCACCGCATACCTGGTGCCGCATTCCACCCTGATGAGCAGGAATGAGGCCATACTCCTCATCACAGAGCTCTCTAGGGCTCAGTTTCCACATCTGTGACCCTCCTCACAACATTGTTCCAGGGTGCCACAGAAGTAAAACTGTATGAGAAAACCCACATTGAGGCCCAGCACAATGCCTGCCTCTCTCAGGGGCCGTGGCTGTCAGGCCGGGCCGTCCCTCAGGCGCCCACGGTGGCCTCCAGCCCTGGCTCCTGCTGAAGACCCGACTCCCACCCCTGCCCCCGCCCACACCAGGCTTCCCATAGCTGACGCAGATCCCCTCCAGAAGGGTCAAGGGGTGGCCAGGGTATGGGTGTGGGAGTGCCTCCCCTCCGTTCCCGCCCCAGAGGAGAAATGAGAGTGCCCCCCCCACCCCAAGAAACATGACCTCCACCCTGTGCTGGCAGGACAGGGCAGCCCCTTGTACAGAAGGAAGGGGACCCCTGGGAGCCCCTTTTTTCCAAAGAGTCTTCCCTCTCCCCTGCTCAGCTTTCCTGAAAGCTGAGTCTGTCCACGCTTGGAAATTGCAAATAGTTTACATGGGGAATGTCAGCTGCCCACATATGAAAATATACACATCATTAAGCCCTAAGTGCTTGCGTCTGGAGATAGAGCGGACAGTCTCCCGGGCCGACCTTTTGTCCACTGACCAAACCATGGCTAATGAGTGTGGAGCTCCTCGGTGGGATGTTTTCCTCTGTTGAAGTGAAGCATATGGTGGATGTTACCGTGGGGTAAGGGGGTACGCATGACAGCACTATGCAAACACCATTGGTTAAAACATGCAGAGTCCACTGCACCTCTTTATCCAGCCCCCGTGGGCCTCCAGGGAGGGCGTGTCCTCAAGGCCAAATCCTCCTACACACCATCTAGGACGCAACGTGGCACCCTTGGAGTACATGGTGGTAGTCAGGGAGAAGGTCCTCTGGCCACATTCCCAGGTTTGAATCCTGTCTTTGCTTCCAGGCCAGCTATGTGTAAAATGGGGATAGTAAGAATAATAAAACCTACCTCAAGAAGATTAAACAAGGTACCCCACATAAAGCTCCTAGGACCTGGCATATCATAAGTGGGTGCTCAAGAAAAGGTAGTGACGGCCGGGCATGGTGACGCTCTCCTGTAATCCCAGCAGCTGAGGCACGTGAATCACTTGAGACCAGGCGTTCTAGACCAGCCTGGCCAACATGATAAAACCCCGTCTCTACCAAAAATTCAAAAATTAGCCAGGTGTGGTGGCGCATGCCTGTAATCCCAGCTACTCGGAAGGCTGAGGCACAAGAATCACTTGAACCTGGGAGGCAGAGGTTGCAGTGAGCCAAGATTGTGCCACTGCCCTCCAGCCTGGGTGACAGAGTGAGACCCTGTCTCAAAAAAAGAAAAGAAATGGCAGTGATGGCAGAGATGATGATAATGATGGCAGCAGCTGTCTCCAGGAGCTGGGGCTGGAGGGAAGGTCCTGCCTGCTGGGAGAATCATCTTACATCAGAAGCAGGTCCTGGAGACTGGGTGCAGTTTGGACATGCCGTGAAGGGGTGGGAAGGAATGAAGGGACCAGCTAAGGTCCAGTGGCCAGAAAGCTGGAGCTCACCCAGGAAACAGCCAGTGTGGTGCCACAGCACTGGAGAGCAGGGGACAGAAAGGGGCAGCAGGTCAGGCAGGGTGTTTGGCAGAGACCTGTGAGGGGCCTCCTGAATAGTCCAAGCAAGAGAAAAGAATTCTCCAAACCAGGGCAGCCAGGTGGGGATGGAGAGGAGGCAGTGGGTAGCAGAGATGCCAGGACTGAGATTGCTGGATGTGAGTGTTCCCAGCTGTGAAATGGGGACAAGCTGGTTTGACTGGGGCCAAGGAGGCCAAAGGCATGTCCTTCTTGGAGGGCTGGCTCAGGACAGCTGGTTAAGGGCTTGTACCACTTAGATCCATGCCTCCCAGTCAGAGGTGCCAATCCTGGCTCTGCCATGGGCCAACAAGTGACTTGGAGGGGACCCCTTCTCTCAGTTTCCCCATCTGTGCCATGAGTGGGTTGAAGGGCTAAACCCAAAGGGGTCTTTTCCTGGAGAGCCCTCTGATCTCCAGTTCCTCCTGCCACAGCTCACTCCTGAATCTCTGAACAAGTATCAGGCATGTGTTTCCAGACAGTTCCCAGCATGACATGGGGCAGAGGATTATTGGTGGCTCCTGGGGAGGCTTCCGGGTATGGCTCTGAGTTGATTTCATGGCCTTTCAGTTACCCTCCTTCCCTGGGTGCCTCCAAGGACACCAGCCAAGTACGACTGATTCCATCTCCACTCTGACACTTGAAACAAGGGATGTTAATGCAGGGAGATGCTTTAGGAATCAGAGTCTCAAACATCTGGAGCTGCTCAGTGATGTAGGGTATGATGTCCCTTCCTCATGTCAGTCATTCACAATGCAGAGGCAGGAGAGCAGTGCTGGGGGAGCAAGTGTAGCTGCCACGGTGACGTCATCCTCAGGGCTGATGACTCAGCCACTGGTGGCTGCCCCAGGAGAGGGTCAGCCTCACGCGATGGCAGCATGCCTGTCGGCCTTCTTTCCCATGATCTGCACTGACTCTGAGCAGCGTCTTCTCTTCTGTTCAGCGCCGACTCCAGCCTCCAGGTCCTGTCCCTGCAGTCCAGCTTCTCTCTCCTCCAAGGTCCAGGCCCATCTTACCTCTTCAGTGCTCCCTCTCAAATTGATTTCTTTCTTTCTTTCTTTTTTTTTTTTTTGAGACCGAGTCTCACTCTGTTGCCCAGGCTGGAGTGCAGTGGCTCAGTGATCTTGGCTCACTGCAACCTCTGCCTCCTGGGTTCAAGCAATTCTCGTGCCTCAGCCTCCCAAGTAGCTGGAGCATCAGGCATGAGCCACTACACCTGGCTAATTTTTGTATTTTTAGTAGAGACAGAGTTTCACCATGTTGGCCAGACTGGTCTTGAACTTCTGAGCTCAGGTGATCCACCCACTTCGTCCTCCCAAAGTGCTGGGATTACAGGCGTAAGTCATTGCAACGGCCTAATTGATCTCTTCCCCCCCACGTCCCCCACCCTCACAATTGTTATTGCAAAGGCTGAACTCCTCTGGTCTGAGATTACAATCGGTTGGTAGTTATTCCAGGTGTGCCCATCTGGCCTCCCAAGTCTTTGAGAACCAGAAGTCTGGGCAGCCAGTGGGGTGAAGGCGCATAGGGAAGCAATGGCACCACCTTGTGGACTGCCTGTTCTGTGGGCTTTGGCTGAACGGGCAGAGGCAGAGCTGAGGTTGGGCTGTTACCTGCCCTTGGGCGCGGGTCCCTCCCTCTGTAAAGCCACTGAGGGTGGATGTCTGAGCATCAGCCTTGGGTGTGGTGGGGGAACCACACATGCTTCCCAGATCCAGTGCTGAGTGCAGTGCCCACTGGGGTGGCTTCATGGCCAGGCCGGGCCCCTGTCTTCCTCCCCAGCACCCTGCCTCCCAGCCTGTCTCAATGCCTGAAACACCTCGGATCATTCCTGCTTCAGGTTAAGCATAGATGGCACTTAACCAGACATTACTCTCTGCTGCAGCTGACATAGGAGGGGTGAGGCGTTGAGCATTTGCTATACCAAGGGGTGCTGGGGGCAAGGGCTTAGCCAGCAAGTCACCCCATCCACTCTAAACCCATTGCTCTACAAACACAGCTTCAGCACAAGCCCCCAGCTCTTCTCTCCAACCACATGGCCACTCCAACAGTCTCGTCTTTGAAAATTCCAAGGCCTCCAGCTCATTGAGTCATTACTGATCAGCAATACATCATCCACACCGTGCCTGAATATCCCAGAGGTTTCTGTTCTAATGGAAAAGAAGATGAGAGAGGTGACCTCTGTGGCATGTTGGAGTTTACAGTCACAGCAGTGGAGGATGCATGAGATGAGGACAACAGGGAGGGGAGGGGCTTAGAGAGGAGTGAAGGTACGAAGCCACCCTAGGCCTACTTCATCCATTTCAGGGGGTCGGCCCGACTTATGCTCGAAGTGGTGGGAAGGGCTTTTCTCAGTACACTGTGGTCCCCAGAAAAGCATCCCAGGCAAGCATCATCTCTTGCTGCCTGAAAAGGTACATTCTGGTTATCACAGACATCAGGAACTGCCTGGATCCCCAGAACCAGTGGCATAGAGCGGAGAGTGAGTCTGGGCCATGGGGAAGAGGTGGTGAGAAGGAGTGAGTAGCTGGGGGTCCCAAGGGCAGTTATAGGCCAGCATGAGCTCTGTCTGGTCCGCCCGCTGAAACAGCAGGCAGCCTTGGCTCACCCCGCCCGGTGCGGCTCAAGGTTCCTCCAGTGCAGGAGGAGGAGTCAAGGTCAATTTCCCATCCTAAGAGGCAGGCGGAGCAGGTTCTTTTACCTCCAGGTGAAGGGGACTTTTATGCAGAGGCACCGACTCACAGAGCAGGCAAAGTGCCCCCTGTTCAAGGTCACCTATGTCCCTCCCCAGCTTCAGTGGGGAACAGAAGGGGAGAGTCCTTCACCAAAGAAGTGGGTGGGGAGCTCAGCGCTGGGGAATGATTGCCCACAAATCCTCGAGGCAGCCAAGTCCTTTCCCATCCAGCCAGAGGGGAGAGAGCTCTCGGGCCAGCACCCCAGGCTACACAGCTGTGTCCCCAGGGCAAATCTTGGTGTCTTCAGCTGTCCCAGAGAGATGGTCACGGAGCCCTCCTCAAGGTTCCAGAGTCATCACAGTGGACTCTGGCAGGGCCAGGCCGACTCCCCATGTGGAGGCTGCCCAGCTGAGTAGCTTCAGCTGTACAAGGCCACAAAGGGTAGACATTCATGGCGGGGCCTTCAAAGAGAAACTCTTCTCTGCTCCTTCTTCCAGTTGACTTGATACCTTTCAAAGGAATCTTGGTGCCCAAATTCACTGTTGTGTTAAAGTCAAGGTCTGTAGCTAGAGCCGTTTAAGGAGAACACCTGGTGACCTGAGGGGGTCCTTGACCCCTGGGGGAGTTTTACCAGTGAGCACCACCAAAACCCCTTCCAGCCTGGCTGCCTTCACCTCTGTAGGTATCTACCGACCTTGAGGCCCTCACTCTTGGATTTCTGTATGGTTTGACATTCAGGGGACATCGTTGACGGGGGTGGCCTGGTGCCCCTGACCATCAGCTCCATCCCAGCGATACAATCCCTGCTAGAAGAGCCAGAGCGCTGCCAAGCCATAGCTCTCCTGACATTCCTGAGTCCTCAGTGGAGTGACGGTGACATTTCTCTCCAGAACCCACCTGGCATGTAGGATGCCCTGCTCCCTTCCCCAGCTCACCTTACAGGCCCACCAGGCAGATATCTGAAACTGCATGGAATTCTCCTGCCTTCACAGACCCAGAGGATGGATCCCATGTGCTGAGCTGAGATTACTCACAACCCCAGCGCCCTCTGAGCTTCTGGGGGCCTTGTTTCTTACCCAGTGTATCTGATCTGACATGCAGCCCGCAGAGGGCCTTCTTAAAGGGTCTCTCTTTGTAAGTGATTTCTCTGAACTGGAGGGGAAGGACCGGACATCCTCTGGTTCCACTGATGCAAATAGTAAAGGTCTGACTGCAATGGCTCACTTCTTACCCTCCTGGCAGGTTTGGGCTTAAGTTTAAGACACACTGGGCAGCAGCTTCTTTTTCTCATCTTACTGCCATAGGTGTCATTCCCTGGAGGCACTTGAAAGGGGGTTGGGTTAGGATCGCTTAATCTCTCCCAGTCGATCTAGTGGCTATAAAGCCAAATGTTATTACCCACGCATTAACTCCCTTGTTAGGGCTTTGCCCTTGGACAGAGCTCCCCCACCAGCCAATCCAAGGTATGAGAGTGGTGTGACTTCATGTACACAGTTGAGTCCTCTCTAGACTCTGGACAATTCCCTTCTCCTGTCTGCTGAGAAGGGAGTCCAGTTGGCTGTCCCTGCCTACAGGTAGGAGGGTCAAATTCTGCTTTGCCCCTTACTCTGTCTTCCCTAAAGTCTTTCCCAGATAGCCTCAGCCCGCAATGACCTCTCCCTGCTTTGAGCCGCTGGGCTCATTGTCTCAAGCTGCATCACTTGCCTCTGCTGTGGGACCAAACAGCACCCTGGTCCTCACACTGGGCTCTGTAGAGCACCAGGGGCTAGAGTCAGACATCACGGGTCCTGAGGGGATAAGGTGAGAGGAGGTACAGGTGGCCCAGACAGCCCACTCCAGCCAGCTCTCACTCAGTAGGTACCCAAACTAGGTTCAAATCCCCTTTCAGGCACTTATTGGCTAGATAACCCTGATAAAACTCCTTGACCTTTCTGAACCTCCGTTTCCTCATCTGCAAAATGGGTACTATAATAATAGCTACCTCAGGGTATGATTCAATGAATTTATGAAGCAAGGTGTTTAGCACAGTCCCTGACCAGAGTTAGCCTTCAACACATGTAAACCATTGTTACCAATTAAATTATTTTTATATGTTTTAAATATTGGGTCTGTAGATAAATTTCATTTGGAGGAGAAAGTTTGCTGCTTAAAAAAAAAAGAAAGGTTTGAAAGCCACTGAATTTCACCTAGCCCACTTCATATATCACTGTGTGCAGTACAGCGAAGAGGCATGAGACCTTTTTGGTAGGATGTTATTACCTTATAGTATATCATTTCTATCTTAGTGGAGAAAAAGTATTTTGAGGTCAAAACCACACTGACTTCTTTTTTTTTTTTTTTTTTTTTTTTTGAGAAGGGGTCTCACCCTGTTGCCCAGGCTGGAGTGCAGTGGTATGATCACAACTCACTGCAGCCTCGATCTCCTGGGCTCAAGGAATCCTCCCATCTCAGCCTCTCAAGTAGCTGAGACTACAGGCATGCCACCATACTTGGCCATTTTTTTTTTTTTTTTTTTTGGTAGATATAGGGTCTCGCCATGTTGCCCACGCTGGTCTCAAACTCTTGGCCTCAAGCAGTCCTCCTGCCTTGGCCTCCCAAGTGCTGGGATTACAGGCATGAGCCACTGAATCCCACCTGGCTACATCTTCATCTTTTAATTCTACCCCTGCCCAGCACCAGGCTGTGGCTGTGGTGGGTAAGATAGGTTCTCCCTAGGCAGAAACAAAGGCAGAACCCTACAGAGTGCACACAGGTGGGCAACTCAGGTCCCCCTTCTGACTGTTCTGTTTCTCCCCGTGGCCCACCCTGCTGACATCTCTATCTGGTCCTTGCTGACTTGTACCAGGCTCAAGGTCATATCCTGGCACAACACCAGGATCATATTGACTTGCTTATTAACAGACAGAGAGCACCAGCTGTGTGCCAGGCCTTGGGCCCTCTTGGACTAAGGGTGCCGACCGTCAGTTCTCCCTTCCTGAAGCAGATTTGCCCAGGGCCTCGGGATTTGTTCTGATATTCAGTTGCTCTGAAGTAGTCTGGAGGTATTGATTCCCAAGAGACTCAGCTGCCAGAAGTCCCAAGAAAGTTCCCAAGTTTTAGAAGCACAAGCCCCCAGTGATCGGTTCCCAAATCTCAAAGGACCCTTCAGGCATCTCTAGAGCAGCTTCTTCCTGTTTCAGAGGGTGAGACAGAGGCACAGAATGGCCAAGGTCAGAGGCTGGGCCAGAGCTCAGGCTCCTGGCTCTTGGCCTGGGGCTCCTCCCATGACATCAGGCATCTTTTCTGCAAAAGTTGTGACCAGTGCTCTGTGGGTTTCTCTTCTGTGTCTCCTGGGAAAGAGTGGGAAGGCAGGTGGGGGAGAGCAGCCACTACCTGGGCTGCTGATGGGAGCTGGTAGATGGATGTGCTCTGAGCCTGCTGTTTGGTGGGAATGGCTTGGCCTGCACGTGGGTGAACGGTGTCACTATCACAGCAGCTTGCACCATGCTGCAGGCTGCCCACCAAGAAACTGAAGCCTCTCAGGCCTGGTTTGGGGCAGACCCTGAGGTCAGCAGGGAGTCTGCAGGGAGGGCTGGGCTTAGAAAAGACAGAAGGAAAGAAGGAGGGGATTCGGACATTCAGAACCATCGGGAACAGAAAACAAGCCACTGATTTAATTCACCAAGGACAGGCCAGCTGCTGCCTCGGGCGTCCCCTCCACCCCCAGGGATTGACACCCCTCCCCTAAGAAACCATCCAGTGAACTTAGCAAATCAGCCCTGTGGGCACATTTCAATAGCTGGGAAGAGAAAGCAAGGCTTTCAGATTTCAGCATCCCTTTGGGAGAGAGCTGTGTCCACACCCCATCTTTCTGAGCCCACTCCCAGCAATTTTCTCAATTATCCCTGTAATTTATTAAAAACCCATCTCAAAGCCCAGCTGGTGAGTCAGCCCCAGGGAACAGCTGGCAGAGAGTGAATGGTGGGAGGAGGAGACGGGGTGGGTGAGGCCTGCCCAGGGTGGAGCTGCCTTCCAGATGCGGCCACCACTCCTGGACCAGACGCAGAAACTCTTGGAAATGTCCTTTCAAACTTGAAATACCCAGGCCAGCAGCTTAACCTAGAGAGAGAAAGAAATGACAGTGGTGACATTTATTTCATGCTTGCTACTACTGCCGGATCTGGGCCAAATGCCTTACCTGAAGTTTTTATTGATTTGTTCCGAGAAAAACTTCTTTTCCCTATTGTCTTCCTGGCAAGAGAGAGGCTGAGCAGTTAAGACCAAGGCCACAGCTGTGAGTCACAGATCTAGGATTCAAACCCAGGCCTGCAGCTCCAGAGCTGTGGTTCCCCTCCCCTCCTGACCTCTCCCCTCCTCGCCCCCTGCCTGAGCCTTCCTGTCCACCTTGGCCCGATCCAAACCCTTTCACACATGAACCTCGAGGCTGGGCAGGCGTTCCTCTTCTCTTGCCTTTGGAGGAAAGCGGCCCAGCATGGTCAAGGGACATCACCAAGCCTGCTAGGGGCTCACCGATGGGCTGGGTCACGCTGCACAGCCCCTTGCAGTTGGGAGCATTTGCATACCTTGTCAGCTCTGACTACATGCCCGGGCCATAGGGACTATCATCAGTGTTATGCAGATGAGGAATGAGGCTCAGAAAAGCCAAATGACCTCCATGAGGTCACACAGCCAGTAAGTGGCACAGCCAGGAGTCTCACCCTGAACCTGGGCTCATTCACCGCCCTCCAGCTCAGCCACCTCCCCGAACCACCAGTGTCCAGGTAGCCCAGAGCCAGGTACAGGCTGGAGGAGGCAGCTGGCCACTCGCTGGGGCAGAGATGGGATGCACCTGGAGCCTGGCTGGTTCTTGGCCCAACACCTGTGGGCACACCCAGCCACACTGCTGCTGGCCCCTCACTGACCACCTCCCTTCCCTTCCTCCTTCCAGTCCTCTGTTTTCATAGCCCAAGTTGGCCGAGACCTGGTCTCCCAGACGGAGGAGAAGCTCCTGCAGAAGCCGTGCAAAGAACTCTTTTCTGCCTGTGCACAGTAAGTGCCCCAGCCACCTGGCCTGTCCTCCCCGGGCTGCCGGGAGAGGGGCTGCCTCAGCTCTCCACTGACCATACAGGGCACCGAGGCAGGTCTTTAGTGTCTGACGGCATCAGCCAAGTTATACCAACTGTTTGTGTACTTCCCACGAAGAGGAAAAGATACGAGGTGCCAAGTCCAAAGAAAACATCTGCTGCAACGGGTGTTGAAAGCAAGTGGCTCTCCCAGCTGTTGAGACAGAGGAATGTGCAAACATTTGACCCCGTCTGGGTGGTTGGGAAATCTTTCCCAGGGTCCCCACCCCTCACCCCCCTCACCAACCGGAGCCAGTGCTACTGATGCAGGCGGGCATCTCAGCCAAACCCTGTTACCTTGTCTGGAGGTGGCACGTCTGCCCCACAGGGCATGCTGCCAGCAGAGCACCAACGAACCCCCCACCCCATCCTGCACATACACACCCTGAAGGCATGAGCACACACACACACATGCACAAACTTGCTGATGCATGCAAGTGTGCATGTATGTGCACACACATACACACACACACGCGAAAGCTCTCCCAAACCACGTTACCCCACATAGCTGGATGAGCCTGGGGGCTTTTTGCGTGCCCTTATTCAGCACCACAGACATCAACTGAGTACCTACTGTGTACCTGGCTCTGTGCTAGGTGCTGGGGAATACAAAGGTGAACAAGAACTCAATCCTGGCTTTTATGGAGTTTGTACAAGAAAAACTGCAACCTGCATACACTTGGAGGGGAGCTGGGAGGGCTGTCCTGGGAACCAGCCCTGGGTTAGGTGGTGGGGAGAGGCCCTGGTGGGCAGAGCAAGCGAGGTTGCTGCTCTCTTGGAGCTGCCCAGGAGTCAGGTCCAACAGTGGGTGGGGTCTTGGTTGGTGACCCTGACTCTGAGGGAATGGTGGTTTTGGCCCCTAACAGTGGCTTTCAGGTTTGGCGGGACACAGCTTCTGACGTGCTGCACCTGCCGTAGTCCGTCCCTTCCCCAAGTCCAAAGTGGCTGGGCTAGATTACTCAGCACAGCCACTTTCTAAAGGGAAGAAGCTCATCTCTGCCTGAGTCAGTTTCCAAACCCTGCTAGACACTGCCCTAATGGCCTAAGATCCATAGAACCAAAACATCCCAGGACCCGCAGCAGGTGACCAGTCAGTTCCGCCGCATGCATGAAAACTCCCAGTGGTGGCTTTGCTGGTTGGTCCAAGACCAGATCCAGAACTGCCGTTCTGAGGGACTGTGCCCCCACCTCTGACTCCCAGCCCCTCCCTGCACCCCATGAAGTCTTCATCTGTTCTCAGTTCAAGGTCACTTCTTCAGAGAGACCCCTCGACCCTCATAGCGCTGAACTCATTCATAATGACATAGCTCTGGGATCGTTTATTTCATGTTTGCTATTCACTGTTTAAGTCCCACATACAGTGCCAACCCCATGCTCCCAGCCGTATCCCAGAGCCTAGAACAGTACCCAACACATGGCAGGTACCCAACAAATGTTGGCAGGACCAACCAATCTCACAGAACCCTGAGACGAAAGGCAGGGCCTCTGGCCAGACGTGCTGCCTCTGCATGGGTTGAGAGGCCCTGTTTGCTTGCATTTCCAAGGCTGGCTACAGCCTTGCCCCCGTGCTGGAAGATCGTGATTGTGAAATGTTCATCCTCTTTTCCATCTGAGCCAGATCTGTCCACGGCTACCTGAGGGGAGAACCATTCCACGAATATCTGGACAGCATGTATTTTGACCGCTTTCTCCAGTGGAAGTGGTTGGAAAGGTGAGTCCACTACGCCCCATATAGATCAGGGAAGCAGTGGATACACATTTTCACCTGAGAATGCATACAAAATTTAGTTGCCTCCCATGGGCTCATGGTTAAAGCAAAATTAACCAGGCTCCTCTGTTAATTTAGTTGTGTATTCCAGAAACGCTGTATGCTCATTCAAGCAGACACACACATTCATGCACACGTAAACAGCATCTTTTTCTTACTTTTTTTGCTTTGCTGTCTATGGGAATTCTTTCTCTGCCAGCAAATAAAGAGCTACCATATTCCTTGGAGTAGTTGTACATCCTTGATTTGATCCAGTACCCTGTGGATGGATATTGAAGTTGTTCTCCATTTTTCTGGGTGCAGCCCTTCCTAACTAATGAATAGCTTTGTACATAGATCTTTAAGTACTTCTGCAAGTACCTCCAGAGAAATTCTTAGCAGAGGAATTTCTGGGTCAGAAGGCACCTGATTTTAAACTGGAAGTGCTGTTAAGCTGCCATCCGAAACAGCGGCCCCCGACCTCCAGTCCCACGGTGCCCAAGTACGTGCTCCTCAGCTTCGTCAACGCTGTTCTCGTGTTTTCCTGCCCAGTGAGTGAGCATGCAGCTTCCTTGTTGCCTATTATTTTCTTGTCTCTCTAATAATAAGGGAGATGAAGTCTCTTTCCTGTTTGCTTGCTGCCTTATTCTCTTCAAAGTGCTCTCCCATACGTGGCTGTGACTTGGGCACATGTGGCCCCTGTGACTGATGAGGAAGCAGAACATAGGACCTGACAGCTTGTCACCCAGCAAGCCAGCCCTACTGCCAATGGGACCCCGGCCCTGAACCCCCAGCATAGTGCTCTGCCATCTCCACTGGCCCAGGATCTGCAGAACAGGCTGATGCCTGTGTAAAATCCATGCCAGGCTGAACTGGTAGATGAGAGTGGGAGCCTCTTCTCCCACAGCCCAAAGTCCCTGTCCCCAGAGGCCTGGCATGCACAGCCATCTGGGGGGCATCTGGTGAGAAAGGAGCCATCCGCTCCTGCCTGCCAACTCCACAGCTCTCTGCATTCCCGTAAACACTCAGGAAGCTGCAGGCCAAGAGCCCCTCCAAGCCCCATTCACAGCCCTTCCCTGCCTACTTCCAGAAACCCAGCAGAAAATCCTTGGCTCTACAGCCATAGATGGACGGTTTCTCTCCACCTGACTGGTGGGGATGACAGCGTGACCAGAGATGGCCTCCTTAGTGGCCACTGTCCACCCTGCACAGGCACATCATGGCTCCAGGAGAGCTTGATAGGAAAGGATCGGCCTAGACATCTACTGAGGACACCAGAGCCCCCAGCCTGGGTCCGAGTCCTGCCTCTACCTCTTCCCAAGGAAGGGCCTCAGAAAGGGTCACTCATGTCTCCACACCTCAGCGTCCTCATTTGTAAAATGGGGATGATTGTGCCTGCATTGTGGGCTTGGGCTGAGGAATAGATAAGATAAGCACAGCACCTGCTGGAACAAGGCAGGTGTTCTGCAAATCTCAGGTATTTGGCCACAGGAAGTAAACTGCTGAATGCAGTTGTGTCCATCACCACCATCATCAGCATCACTGCCATCATCAGCATCACTGCCGTTATCAATATCCCACTACCATCATCAGCATCACCGCCATCATCAGCATCACCACCATAATCAATATCCCACCACCATCATCAGCATCACCACCATCATCAGCATCACTGCTATCATCAATATCACTACCATCATCAGCATCACTGCCATCATCAGCATCACCGCCATCATCAGCATCACCGCCGTCATCAGCATCACCACCATCATCAACATTACCACCGTCATCAGCATCACCGCCGTCATCAGCATCACCGCCGTCATCAGCATCACTGCCATCAGCCCTACTTCACCAGGTCTGATATTAGGAGGCACAGCCGACTTGCTAGAGGCCCGGTACTGATTCTCACAATTACAGGTCAGTCCAGTGGAGCTGTGTTCACCATGTGTGTTGCACACTCCATTCTGGAGCCCTGGGCTGTGCAACATACAACCCCAATCTGTGCCAACCCTCCCTGAGTGGCAGTATGGGGTCATGATGCAAAGCATGGGCTGCCTAGACCCCAACTCCAGGCCACCACTACCAGCCAGAGCCTCGGGCAACTCATTTCACCTTTTGAAGCCTCAGCATTCTCATCTGCAGAATGGGACAATAATGATCCCCCCTCCCTGGGCTGCTGTGAGGATTATAGAAGCCCCCATGCCTGCTTGGAGCAGTGGGTATCGTTACTATAGAGACCCCCAGAGGGGGGCATGTCTTTTTTTCCTAGGAGTTCAAATAATGACATCTGACACAACACCAGTTTACCAAGAGCCCTCCACTGGATGGAAGGCCTTATCATGATCTTCATTTTCCTCAGAGTTGATGGAGCAGCTTTGGGCCACTCAGCAAGGGCCGGGCAAGGCTGGAATCTGAACCAGAGTCCCTCTCTCAAGTCCTGGGCCCTGGGCCACCCAGCACTGCAGTTCACATAGCAGCCTTTGTTGGTGGTCACTGGCTTTCCTTTTCCTCCTCTGCACCAAACACATGAAATGGAGAAGTTGTCCTTTTAATCTGTGGCCTGATTGCAAAGAAGTTGAGAGTTCACCCTTTTGAAGGCATTGTTTTTGGAGCCTGGAGGGTAGGAGCCTGGGCTGGGAATGCCCTACATGACCAACAGCAACCTGCGAAAGATCCTGCCCTGTTCATGCTGTACTGCTGAAATAGTAAAGGGATTTTTTTCCTCCCAGGGTTAACCAAGAAATTTCTGGGAACTTGCATTCCACTCAATTCCCCCAGCAGAGGAGTTCTGTGGCGACGCCGACCAACCGTTTCTCCTCCATGCGTCGTAAACTGTTAGGCGGGCTGCCTTCATGTGGTTTCGGGGGCAGCTGCAGGAAAGGCTTCCCAGGGCCACGTGGTACAGGCAGGCGTGTGGCAGGTTTCCCTTCCAGCTGCTCTTGTGCAGAAGAGCAGTGGGGAGATCCGCAGAGGGGCAGCTCTGTGCTTTGGTGGGGATTGGGCCCCGTGTCCTGAGGAAACATGGTGAAGGGAGAAGTGAGCCATAGCATGGCATGCGGATTCAACACGGGGTGCCAGAGAGTACCCTGGCTTTTCAGGGCCATCCTATGAGTGTGGCTGTGGTGCCACAGATGTGATTTCCAGGGAAGACTCATTCATTCAGGAGCTCCTGGGTGACTGAAAGCTCCCTGGTTATCCTCAGCTGACCCAGTTCTTTAGCCCAGTTCAGTCTCAATGCAACCCCTGCCCTGGTCAGGACTTTTGAGGAGTTTGGGGGCAATGCTCAAAAACAGTCCTGGAGAGCCAAGAGCCAGTTTTCACATTTTAAGCTGATTATGTGTAGCCAAACAGACCAGCAATGTGAACCATAAGCCCTCTGCACCATGAGGTCCTTTATGGCCACTAGATGGGACATGTTTTTGTTTAGTCCAAGAAGTGCCATCGTGCCTCATGATCAGAAGTTCTGTCTGATTTGATGTTATAAATGGCTTTGGCTCATTAAAACAAGGAGTTGGCCAGGCGCAGTGGCTCACACCTGTAATCCCAGCACTTTGGGAGGCCAAGGCAGTTGGATCATGACGTCAAGAGTTTGCGATCAGCCTGACCAACATGGTAAAACCCCATATTCTACTAAAAATACAAAAATTAGCTGGGTGTGGTGGTATGTGCCTGTAATCCCAGCTACTCAGGAGGCTGAGGCAGGAGAATCACTTGAACCCAGGAGGTGGAGGTTGCAGTGAACTGAGATCATGCCACTGCACTCCAGCCTGGTGAGAGAGCGAGACTCCATCTCAAAAAAACAAAAACCAAACAAACAAAAACGAGAAGTCGGGAGATTCAAGGTGATCATTACTTCCAATGTGGTCTTGGCAGCCAGGATTTTCTCATGTTCTGCATCTATGTGGAAAATATAATAAAGGGTCCTTAGTAGTAGAAAGGCTGGGAACCAGTGGTGAAGATCCCCAGGACACAGTTTGAAGACCAGCAGCCTCTGCCCACTCCTGAGGCTGGATCTCCTGGGCCAGCAGCAGGAACACCGCAGGAAGGAACAGGCCACACCCAGGACAGGAAGCATGGCCATCCTGCTGGGCAGGCTGAGATGTACAGGTGTGGGGAGGGCTGTGATCTCCTTCGTGTCCTCCTATGGGACGTTGGTCCTCTGTGGCTCCTGGCCCCCACCCCTCCCTGCACCGAAGCCACAGCTTCCTTCTGAGTTTCACCGCATGATTTGCAGAGAGGGGAGAACCACACAGAAAGTCTGGTTTCAAGCCTTCTGGGGCCAGGGGCTGGGGCTTGGGGTTTGAACACTCAGCCTCAGAGCAATCCTCAAAGGTCCAGTCTGCAGCGATGATTCCTGGGGGTCCCTGGGGCTCCTGTGGGGCCCCTGGAATCACACCTCACACCAGCTGCTCTCAGTGGTGCCGCGGTTTCCTATGGATTCTGAATCTTGGCACCGTGAGCCCAGTGTGGGATTCTTCTTTCTTCCAGGCAACCGGTGACCAAAAACACTTTCAGGCAGTATCGAGTGCTAGGAAAAGGGGGCTTCGGGGAGGTGAGTGAACATTCGCATTTCTAACCAAAAGTTCTCATATTCAAGTCACCTTTCCTGTCCCTTCTGGATTGGCCTAAAGGGTCAGCAGAGGGGTTCCCCGGGGGCACCAGTGTCTCCGTGTGGGTCCCCAGGGGCAGTGAGGGCAGGGGAGAGTCAGTGACCGAGGAGCTATCAGGTGTGTCTAAGGCAAAAGGAGAGTGTGGAGCTGGGCAGGTGAGACAGAGAGGCTCCCCCGCCAGCCTCGGGCAGGGTACAGCCTGCAGGGGACAAATGGGCAGCCCTGGTCATGTGTGGGGAGAAGCTGTGAGGGTGTGAGGAGGCTGGGCAACCTTGGCCACTCAGGGCCTGGATGACATTGTCACGCAAGATTCAGGATCTCGTTGTTCATTATCCGGTCTTCCCAGCATGTGAGGCAAGCTTGTTATTCCCATTTTAGAGATGAAGAAAGCTGAGGTCCGGAATGCTTAGGTGACCCAGCAAGGCCACACAGACAACGTGGAGCAGAACTGAGACTTGAGCCCAAATGCTTTGGTTCCCACTTACGTGGATTATAAAGTCAGAGTTCTTGAGGGTCTCCCATCACTGCCTCCCAAACTTCTCTGCCAGCAGCCTGTAGAAGTATAGTTGCCCTGAGAATGGGACAGTACTGGGCCAGTCAGTTCTAAGTCTTGGTGTGAGGGGCCCATTCTACCCCTTCTGGGCCTGGGAATCCTCCAAGGGGAGGAGGAGGGAGGGCAGGGCCCAGGACAGCCGTGGGCCCCAGGGCAGGCATCATGGGGTCCTGGGAGCCTCACCCACGAAGCCAGGTAGGGCCGGCCCTGGCCCCATCCATTCTCTACCTGGGAGCCCTGTGGTCCTGGCCCTGGAGGAGCTCAAGGCAGGCCTCCCGGTGCTCCTGCCACCCTGGTTTCTTTCTTGTACCGCAGGTCTGTGCCTGCCAGGTTCGGGCCACGGGTAAAATGTATGCCTGCAAGCGTCTAGAGAAGAAGAGGATCAAAAAGAGGAAAGGGGAGTCCATGGCCCTCAACGAGAAGCAGATCCTCGAGAAGGTCAACAGTCAGTTTGTGGTGAGTGAGCGTCTGGGCCCAGTGGCCGCTTGCCCTTCTGTGGTCCGGGGCTTCCCTCGCTCTGGAAGGGCGTGGTCCTCCAATGCAGCAGGTCCCCACCCTGGGGAAGGGCAGTGCCAGTGACAGGGCTGGGCTACAGAAAGGAGGAAAGACATCTCTCTATCACGAGGCCCCTTGTGGTCAACTGTGGCTGGCTTTGTCCCATCTCCAGAGCTGGCCAGTGCCTGGCTCCCCGCTGTGCATGAGACTGACGCCTCTGTTCTCCTGGACCACCATGCAAACTCCTCAGTGGACAAAGCAAGCTCACCTGGGCCCAGCCTGGGAGCTGTGGGTTCCACAGACCCTCTAGGCTGGTGCCATCGTGGAGGGACCTTAGTGCCAGCATCCTGGAGTGGTACCATTGAGTCTTTGTGTGTTGTTAGTCTAGGCTGGGCCCTGCTGTGATCACAAATTTGCCCCAAACCCTAAGTAGCTGAATACAGCAGAGGTTCATCTGTCACTACCTGAAGTCCAGTCAGATTGGACCACCCTCCTCCATCTAACAGCTGCTCCATCTGGAGCCTGAACGTGAGTGCTAGGGGTTCCACACGAAAGCTTTCCACTGCTTCAGCTGGACAGATGTTCCTCAATTTCACCCACAGTCTGCCGGCCAGAACCAGTCAACACAGAGACAGAACCAGTCAACACAGAGACAAGTTAGTTTCAGGGAAGGTTGGGAAATGTGAAGTGCATGGATATTTGGTTAGCTCTAATATCTTCTGTTACATGTTGTTATAAAAAATAAAGCTGGGTGCAATGGTGCATGCCTGTAGTCCCAGCTACTCAGAAGGCTGCTTGAGGCAGAAGGATTGCTTGAACCCAGGACTTCAAGGCTGCAGTGAGCTGTGATCATGCCACTGCACTCCAGCCTGGGTGACACAGCAAGACCTCATCTCTAAAAATAAACATATGCATATGTTAAAAATAATAATACATGGGTTAGGCATAGTGGCTCGTGTCTGTAATCCCAGCACTTTGGGAGGCAAAGGCGGGGGGTATCATCTGAGGTCAGGAGTTCAGGACCAGCCTGGCCAACATGGTGAAACCACATCTCTACTAAAAATACAAACATTAGCCAGGCGTGGTGGCAGGCACCTGTAATCCCAGCTACCCGTGGGTTGAGGAGGGCGGAAGTTGCAGTGAGCCGAGATCCCCCCACTGCATTCCAGCCTGGGTGACAACAGCAAGACTCCGTCTCAAAAGAAGAATAATAATACATGTACAAGGTAAAACTTTAAAGAGCACCGAATGATACATAATAAAATGAAAAGCTTCCCTCTTTGAGCAGTCACTCCAGACGTGTTTTATCCACGCACAGGCTTTTAGCCAATGGGATCTCCCTGTATTTTTAGCCAGTGGGATCTTCCTGTACCTCCTATGGAGGAATGTTTTTCCCTGACATTGTAGATCTCTTTCTCCCTCCAGACCTATAGTCACACCCCTTTTTAAAGTTGGGCATCATTCTCATGAACAGGTAAAGCATAATCTGTATAGTCAGTCCCCACGGATGGGAATTGTTTTCCTCTTTAAACCATGACAGGGCCAGGCGCAGTGGCTCACACCAGCTTGGGAGATCAAGGCAGACGGATCACTTGAGATCAGGAGTTCGAGAACAGCCTGGTCAACATGGCGAAACCCCATCTTTACTAAAAATACAAAAGTTATACAGGCATGGTGGTGGGTGCCTGTCATCCCAGCTACTTGGGAGGCTGAAGCCTAAGAATTGCTTGAATCTGGGAGGCGGACTTGGCAGTGAGCTATCGTACCACCACACTCCAGCCTGGGCGATGGAGTGAGACTGTATTTTTTTTTAAAAAGTACAGACCATGCTGCAGTGTCTGTCCCCAGATATCTCGGTGGCATATTCTGCGGATGTATCCCTAGGACCCGTTCTTAGTGGAGGGACTGATGTGGCAGAGGGTATGTACATTTTTCATTTGATAGCTGCTCCCGGAAAGCTGCCCCTCAAGCTTGCCCCAAAAAACTCCCACCCGCCATGTGAGCGAGGAGAGAGGCTACCATCCACCTAGTGCTTGGGTCATTCCACAGAGGCAGGGGTTGGGAGTTATAAAGTGGCACTCCAAGAGGAGGGAAGTTTGCATCTTGGGATCTCATCCCAGGCCACCCCCAGCTGCCAGCCTTGTCCAGGGTACAGGTGTGGGTGGCATCATGGTGTATGGACATGAGGCAGATGAGGCTAACACGAGCCGGTGTTTCAGCCGTGGGCCTCTTTGATCCAGAACCTTCCTCCCCACCGCTAGCCCCTTCCGCAGGGACCCCTGGATGCTGCCTGTGGAGCCTCATCTCTGAAGGGGCAGTGCTGGCTCTGGCCGGGATGGTGCTGCTGGGTCCTGCTTGGGGAAGAGGATCGCGTGTCTCACAAAGCTGGGTGGCACATCTTTGAGGGCCTTTGGTTTTAATGGCTGGACTTTTAGCCATGCCCCATCCACGGCCCCTGGCAGGGAGTTCCCATGGTGACACCTCCTGGAACCCTTTCTCAGTGATCACTGGGGCAGGGGTGGGAGGAAGGGGACAGCCGCAGCAGCTGCGACAGAAGCACGGTCCCCCTGAGCTCGCTCATCCTCTGCTGCCGTTTGTCTCCTTTCCTCAAAAATAGCTGATGTCGATGCTCCGGTTTTATGGCCCAGCTTGGCCCAGCCTGGCCCATGACGACCAGGTTTTATGTGTGCCGCCTCCCTATGTGGAGAAGGATTACCTTCCGGTGTGATTGTTCTCTCCTGCCCTGCCCTGGCCTTGCTTCACAGAGCCTCGGGTGTCTGGACTCCACCAGAAGAGGACCAGACCCCCGTCTCGGTGGCCCCCTTGCCAGGTGGACCAGTGTATTAGTCCATTTTCACACCGCTGCTAAAGACATACCTGAGACTGGGCAATTTACAAAAGAAAGAGGTTGGATGGACTTACAGTTCCAAATGGCTGGGTCGGCCTCACCATTGTGGTGGAATGCGAAAGGCACTTCTTACATGGTGGTGGCAAGAGAAGAAAGAGAACCCAGTGAGAGGGGTTTCCCCTTGTAAAACCGTCAGATCTTGTGAGACTTATTCACTACCATGAGAATAGTGTGGGAGAAACGGCCCACACGATTCAATTACCTCCCACCAGGTCCCTCCCACAACACATGGGAATTCTGGGAGTACAATTCTGGGGTCGGGGCACAGCCAAACCATATCAGCCAGGCACGTCCTGCATGCAAGAGGAAGCCTTTACCAGGCCAGGCTCCAGTTCCCGAAGCCCCGCTGCCCCTCCAGCCCATTCCTGCTCGGCCCTGTGATCATAGCTCCCTGAGCCCTGCTTTTCTGACCGTCCAACAAGGGCACCATCCAGGCTTCCGCAGCTGATGCACACATGTGCTTCTGTGGAGGGAGCACAGACACCACTGTTGGACTCACTGGGAGGTCAGGGTGCCAGCCTGCCCCGCCCGCCTTGGCCTTCTCACCTTGAGCCACTGAATGGGAGGAGCTGGTGTGAGCCCCTTATCAGCCGAGGAGGCAGCAGGCAGGGTCACTGCAGGCATCTGGGCGCAGGGGGGGCAGGGTGATGCTGCTCTGTTCCCACCCATCCCAGCTCCCGGGATCCTGAGGAGGGAAGCAGAAGGGAGTGGCCGTTGTCGTGACCTTACCATGGCCCCGTTCTTGCGTTCCCAGGTCAACCTGGCCTATGCCTACGAGACCAAGGATGCACTGTGCTTGGTCCTGACCATCATGAATGGAGGCGACCTGAAGTTCCACATCTACAACATGGGCAACCCCGGCTTCGAGGAGGAGCGGGCCTTGTTTTATGCGGCAGAGATCCTCTGCGGCTTGGAAGACCTCCACCGCGAGAACACTGTCTACCGGTGAGTGGGGCCACCGGGCCTTCCAAGTCTAAGTCCGAGGGGGTGGGGCCAGCCCCTCCACACCCTCAGGCAGGTGGTCGCCGTCGCTCTGGAAATCAGCCCTGGTCAGCACCAGGGGAGGGTGCAGAGTCAGACAGACTTTCCACTCCAGGAACCTGGGCCCTGGCACCCAGGAAGCAAGGTGGGCCACCCGCTGGCCAGTGTTCCCCCGCCTCCAAAGCTTAGGGAAGCCAAGTGAGTGAAATGATGCTTCCAAAACTGACTGCTCCTTCAAGTCAAGGATGGGCCACAACCACTGCTCTCTCCAGTCGCCTCCATTCCTGATGGTCAGGAGGAAGCTGGGTGCGGGTGGGGAGCCTAGTGGCTGCTGTCTGAGATCAGCCCCGGGAAGACTTGGGTTCGGTCATTGCCCACAAGAAGAATCAGAGTAACCCATGGTCCTACCCCACGCTGTCCTGAGCCTGCTCTGGTCTTCACCTTTCTCCCCACCCACCTCAGTCCCACAGGGACCTGGACTTTGTAGGGCCAGCTGTCCAGATTCCTCTCACAGTAAGCAGTGCCCTTCAGATTTTTCTCCCGGTCCTGAAAGAACTTCTAAAATCTCAGTGCCACTACATTTTAAGTAGACATTTGAAATATTCCATCATATTGAAATAGTAGCAATTTTTGATATTTGGAAATTGAACAGTTATATCACACTCTTCAAGGGATCCAGTGGAATCTCTAGTTGTTGTAACGAATGCACTTGCATTCATCCAAAAAATGCACAGAAAGCTCTCTAGTGATGAGGAATTTCCTATCATTTCCTTCACTCTCTCCATCCCCCCCAGAATGTCAATAATATATTTTTTGCCTGAAAGTCTTTCATTGATGAGCATACATCTCTGAAACAAACATATGGATACGTGTAAGAGTTTTTGAAATTCCCTTTGACCATAAGGCTCTAAGTGTTAAAATACTTCTCTGGCTGGGCACGATGGCTCATACCTGTAATCCCAGCACTGTGGGAGGCTGAGGTGGGTAGACCACCTAAGGTCAGCAGTTCAAGACAAGCCTGGCCAACATGGTGAAACCCCGTCTCTGCTAAAACTACAAAAAGTAGCCAGATGCAGTGGCATGCGCCTATATCCCCATCTAATTGGGAAGCTGAGGCTGAAGAATCAATCACATTAACTTAGAGGCTGCAGTGAGCCAAGATTGCCACAGCACTCCAGCCTGGGCGACAGAGCGAGACTCCGTGTCAAAAATAAAATAAAATAAAATAAAATAACTTCTTCTGTCGAGTTGCCATTGTAATTAGTAGTAGATCTCATTTCTAATCAGTCCTTTGGAGCCAGGGTTTTGACTTCTGGTGTGGGGCGCTACAGTCATATTTGGGAAAGGAGGAGGCTGCTTTTCTTCTGTAACTTGGCAGAAGAGTTATTGAGAAAGGGCAGGTGGGAGGGAGATCCCAAAAGATGCCAGGACAGAGCATCACGATGTGAAGAAATCCAGACCCTTAAAACTGTGGGCAGGAGGGAATCCCCTGGTCAGTCCTGGCAGAACCCTGACACACAGCTGTTTGAAGACCTTTGCAGGGGAGCTCATCTTGGGAGCCCAAGAAGGTCCTGGAAACAAGAAAGAATGGTCTGATGACATGCTCTTCCCCCTACACCATCTCCCCATTTATGTTTTTGTTTTGTTTTCATTCAAGTGAAAAGAAAGTCAGAAAATTTTCCCTACAGGTTGAAAACAGAATTCTCCACTTGATTGCCTTTTATTTAAAAAGAAAAAAGAAAGCCCTCCAAGTTCTAGCTCTTCTTCTTCCAGCGGGAGAGAGACGACGGTGTCTCCTCCCTGGCTGTGACCACTCACCGCGGCCTCTCTCTGGGCTCGGTCTGGGCTCAGTTCTGACCAGTGCCCACTAATGAGCTGCCGTGCTAGCCTGGTGGCAGCTGGCTTGTTGAGATGATGGCTCCTGCCCTTATTTGGAATTGTTAACACATCAAAAGAATGCCGTTTAAGTAACAGCAACAAAAGTATTTTGTGATAAATAAGGATACGCAAACACCAATTATCACTTGATGAGGCAGACTGGATGGATTTGGGTACATTAACCACTCTGCAAGAGGACAGCTGCCATCAGTTAAATAAACAAAGCTGGCTAGTTGAGAACTGAAGCCTTCATCCTGATCCTGTGTACTGTTGGCCCCACGGCTTACCCGTGTTGCACGCACTCTCCTGTTGGCTGTTCTTTTACCCATAGAGAAGACCTTTTCTTATAAAGCCATCTCTTCTGCTGCCTCTCCCCTCATCCTGGGAATGTAGAGGCTCCCTTTCTTGTGAGCCAGATCCTGTCATCGAGAAGAGACGTTAGGGACAGGCTGAGGCAGCCACACCTATGCTGTGCCCCGTGGCTGTGCTTTCTCCCAGACTGTAGCAAAACCAGAGGTGGGGGATGTGCCAGTCTCCAGCAGGCACCTCTTAAAGGGGGTCCTTTTCCTGTGGCTCCTCCCTCTCCCTGAGATCCTCTCTTCCCAGTTGTATAGTTCTCTTCACTCGCAGGCCCTGCTCTGCCTTCAGAGCATC
This sequence comes from Saimiri boliviensis, assembly GCF_048565385.1. Taxonomy (NCBI): domain Eukaryota; kingdom Metazoa; phylum Chordata; class Mammalia; order Primates; family Cebidae; genus Saimiri; species Saimiri boliviensis. The sequence goes on from NC_133460.1 coordinate 103,786,710, forward strand.
CTGAGACCCCCAGGGTCTTCCCAGCCCTGAACGGGCTTTGCTACCCGGCCAGAAGTATCCTCAGCCCTGGAGTCATTGATGTGTGAACAGAGGCCACGACTGTCCTTTTCCTAACTTTCCCAGTCACTCTCCAGGGTTGGGAAATGCCTGTGGCGAACAGCAGCATTGCTTTCAATTACTGGAAGGAGAGGAATTAGCTGAAGATCATTTTGGCTCAATCCAGACAACCTGAGCCACAAGGTGGGGGAGAAACACGCCTGGTTAGCCCGAGGGGTCCACCCAAATGCCAGTGCATCCCAGCTGCCCAGGATGCCCACACTCTGATGCTTATTGTTTTTCCTTTCAGAGATCTGAAACCTGAAAACATCCTGTTAGATGATTATGGTAAGTCTTCTTTTCCTACTAGGTAGCTGAGGCAAGCATCGCAACGCAGAGAGAGCAAAGAGCCTCCCAGGGACTCTTAGAGAGGGCTGGGGAGACTGACCACTCCCACTGCTCAGTGCTGGGTACCTGGGGAAGGGGAAGGCTGTGGGCGTGGACGGAGCTCCTTCTTGGTGAGTAGGCAGTGTTCAGAGAGACTTTGAAATTCAGAGTTTTTGAAATTCCCTTTGACCATCAGGTTCTAAGTGTTAAAATAACTTCTGGCAGGGCACGGTCTCTACAGTGCACTGAACAAGGAGTCCAGAATTTTAAAGACGCTGGGCAAATACTTAACTTTTACCAACTTCTCCACCTCTCATCTTGTTTGTGAAATGGAAACAAAGCATCCTGCCCTGCCCACCCAGAGGGAAGAGGGTGGTGGAGAGGCTTCTGCGGGACAGCTTGAAGGAGAATTGCTGGCCAGCCTCACCGGCTGTAAATGTCTTAGGCATCATGTGTGTGCATTACCATCCTTATTTTCTCTTGGCCATGGGCACTGAATAACAAGAACAGCCACAGTAGCCCTCACAGGTGTTTAGCCTCACACCTGGAAAATAGTTTCTACACCTTCCTTTTTGAGACAGTCTCACTCTGTTGCTCAGGCTGGAGTGCAACAGCATGATCTCAGCTCACCGCAACGTCTGCCTCTTGGGTTCAAGTGATTCTCCTGCCCTAGCCTCCCGAGTAGCTGGGATTATAGGCATGCACCGCCACACCAGGCTAATTTTTTTTTCTTTTTGAGATGTAGTTTCACTCTTGTTGCGCAGGCTGGAGTCCGGTGGTGCAATCTCGGCTCACTGCAACCTCTGACTTCCCAGTTCAAGTGATTCTTCTGCCTCAGCCTCCTGAGTAGCTGGGATTATAGGCATATGCAATCACACCCAGCTACTTTTTGTGTTTTTAGTAGAAATGGGGTTTCACCATGTTGGCCAGGCTGATCTCAAACTCCTGACCTCAAGTAATCCACCCACGTCGGCCTCACAAAGCACTGGGATTACAGGCATGAGCCAGCACGCCTGGCTGGTTTCCTTTGATCTGACTAGATCTTCCCATCTGCACAGAGAAGGGCAGGGCAGCTTCTCTGTGCCCATTTTACAGATGGCAAAATTGAGCCTTAGAAGAGCCAGCCTTCCAGAGTCACCCAGCAGCATCAGTGGGGAGCTGAGGGCAGAAAATTGATCTCCTCCCAGCAGGCCCCAGACCCTGGCATCCCCCAGTAGAGGTAGGGGAGAAAATAGGTGGTCACTGATGACCTGAAGAGAGGTCTGCAGGGGATGCTGCCCTGTGCGGGGCGCTCGGAGGGCCCAGGCCTGCCGCCCCTCTCTGGATGAGCGCAGAGCCTCCCTTGGTCTCAGAACCAAGCCCACACTGCTCCTCTCCTGTCCTGACTGTCAGCGGACACCGAGCCAGGGCGTTCACACAGCTCCAGCCTGGCGGGGTCCCTGGCACTGGCCCTTGCTGACATCTAGGCTGGAGGGATGGGGGTGGAGGTGTCCACAGGCAGGGAAGGGGAGGGGACGTGTCCCTTCCTGCGGGGTAAGTTGTGGCCCAGGTGGGCCGTGGGAGGGACAAAGGCGGGGTGGAGCCCAGCTCGGTGCTCCCGCCCTGGGGTCAGTCCTGGTCTGTGAGTTCAGGTTCATCTCCAGCCAGGCCAGACATTTTCCCTTCTCGTTTCTCCAAAGTGAAAAGTAACCAACCTCCAGAGACCAACAAGGCAGGTCTGGGAGCTGATTCCCAAATTGTTTTATAATTTTTTCCCCTTAAGCAAATTGTTGCAGAATGCCAGGAGAACCTCACGTTTTTCCCATGAAGTAATCCCAGAACCAGGCCAAGATTCTCTGTGACCTCAGCCTTCCAAGAAGCCCATTCAGCCTTTAAACAGGCAGGTCGGTCAACGTCCAGCTGAGCCAGGCGTCCTATTGCGTCTCTATGTTCCACTCCTGAAGAGTGGCCATTTTCCTGTGTCCTCCCACTCCTACAATCTCCCAAGGGTCTTGTGGTCACCCTGAGATGGCAGCTTGGGGCCCCTGCTGTCATCGGACAGATGAGAATGCCGAGAACTTGTGAGCCTTACCCAAGGGCACACAGCAAAGCCAGGCATCCATGTGACTGTTCCAGTGACCCACTGACCCTGCTGTCCCCCTCAGGACACATTAGGATCTCAGACCTGGGCTTGGCTGTGAAGATCCCTGAGGGAGACCTGATCCGCGGCCGGGTGGGCACCGTTGGCTACATGGGTGAGTGCCGGGGCCACCTCTGTTCACCACACCCTGATACCCACCGGAGCTGCCCCTGCTCTCCACCGGCTGAGCCCCCAGAGCCCACCCTCAGAGCCTCTTACCTCCTCATACACTGCTGATCACACACACAGTCAACAGTCTCTGCGGGCCTGCTGGGGGTGGGGGCGGCCTTAGCCAGAGGGAGGGGAAGCACAGGGCCCCAGATGCGAGGACTCCTCTGAGCTCTCTGTACTCCCCAGCCCCCAGCCCCGCTGTGTCCAAAGCCAAGCCACTCTTACAGGTCGGAGCCTGGCACACAGCCCTGCTGGGGAAGGTCATATTGAAGCTGGGGTCTGGGAGGAGAGACCCTTGAGAGGAAGGAGGTAATTCAGAAGAGCCCCCAAATGAGAGGCACGCACAGCTGCTGTGTCACCAAGCATGATTCCAGCAGAGAGCAACTTGGGCTCCTGCCGCCTTTCCTCGGCCTGCTCTGAGACCAGCGTCCTGGGGGTTGCAGGGGAGAGACCCAGAGCTGAATCCTGTGCCCTAGAATCCCCCGGCCAACTAGGGGCACGCCCTGGGCTTCCTCCTGCACACTTCACATACCTACCCTCCTTCCCCTGAGAGGCAGGGGCCCGAGAGAGCTCCAAGGACCAAGCACGCTGCCACCCTCTGGCCAGGCTGGTGCCAACAGCAGCTGCATGGGAGGGGTACTTTGTCTCTGATGCTAGAGGGTCATTTTCAGATTGCGTGACATTTGGCAACCTGTGGGGTGTGTGTCTGTGTGTGCCCACGTGAGTGCTGATGGATGATGGATAGGTAGGCGAGTGGGTGGGCGGATGGATTTGATAGTTGAGGGCTGGCTGGATGATAGCTCTGCCTTCCTGTGTGTGCATTTGCCTGGTCTCCTTTCGCACAGTGTTGCAGGCACCTGCCCAAGCTGTCGTGTGCAAACCAGCGCGTGTGTGAATGCACTTCCCTTCAGACAGGTGTGGCCTGATGATGTAGAACTCTCTTTTTTGTATTTCTGTGGTGAATCTGTAATTCAGTTTATCAAAGTGGTAGAGAAGACACAGCAAGAGATTGTTTAAATTACAGATAAATTTAAGATCATCCTAGTTGGGGTGGATACACGTTTATTCATTGAAACAAGTATATGGATAGCGCCTGTTCTGTGCCAGGTGTCATGCTTATTACAGTAGTGAATAAAGTAGCTCATGTTGTAGGTGAGGAGACATCAAGAGTGCAGGACACTCCCACTCACAGTGGTCAGAGTTCTAAAGCTACGATCAGAATCCTTCCGGACCACAGAGGAGAGCCATCAGGGCAGGCTCCCTGGAGGAGGTGGTATTCACAGCCATTGGTGGGTAGGAATTGGTGGGGGCCAGCATCCCCGCCATGAAACTCCAGGCCTTCTGTGAACAGCACCACCATCTGTCTCACCCCTCCTCACTCCTCTCGCCTCTCCTCTGCCCCCAGCTCCAGAGGTCCTGAACAACCAGAGGTACGGCCTGAGCCCTGACTACTGGGGCCTGGGCTGCCTCATCTATGAGATGATCGAAGGCCAGTCACCGTTCCGCGGCCGCAAGGAGAAGGTGAAGCGGGAGGAGGTGGACCGCCGGGTCCTGGAGACCGAGGAGGTGTACACCCACAAGTTCTCGGAGGAGGCCAAGTCCATCTGCAAGATGGTGAGCTCTGGGGGTCAGACCACCCTCGAGCTGGCGGTGCCCCTTGCTGGGCCTGCCACAGTCTATCTCCGGAACAGCACACAGGCTGAAGGGACAGCGGTCTAAGCATGCTAGGGTGTGGGCTGGTGGTGATGCCCCCCAAGCTAGAGCCGAGGGCACTCCTTGCTGTGGACTGGGGCGGTCAGCGGAGGCTTCCAGGAGAAAGCCTGGGCGGGGCAAGGACATCCGTGAACCAAGGGAAGGGGGTGAGGGGAACAGGGTGGAATGAGCTCACATCCAGCCTGTGGGGCGTCCACACGGGGCGGAGAAGAGGTTGTCTGAACTGGCGCCCCAGACACAAAGCGACCTTGGCCCAGGCCCCTGCCCGTGCCCTTGGGCATCCTGCTCTCTCCAACTCTGGATTCCAAGTGTTGGCTTAAGACACAGGGTTGCAGGGGCTGGGGGCGATGATTTCAGTCTTTGAACAGCTTATAACAAAGTTTTCTACCACTAAATGGACTGCTGGTCACGCCAGCCCGGCTTCTGCATGACAGGGTCTAGGGATAGTGAGGTCTGAGCCACCCGAAGGAAGGGCACTGTGGGAGTGACGATGGCCAGATGTGGGAACTGAAAGCCAGATAAAGGAGTGACAGGAGCCACCAGAAGTGTGGGATACGGGAGTGGAGTCGCCCGTGCACCCTGCCCCTGGGCCCCCCATGCTTGCCGTCAGGCCCTTCCCTGGGAACCAGGGCTAGTGGCTTTGTGGGGAGACGGCCACTCCCTGCTCCCGCCTCAGCCCCCAAGTCCAGCCCTTGGGGCCCTCCTCCTTATGGTGCTGAGCACAGCTGTGCAGGCACCCCTGCTGCAAGCAGCTGCCCTCTAATGCCAGCCTCACAGGGACAGGAAGGGCCGGAGTACCCAGCTCCATACCTGCGAGCCACAGGCTTCCTCTCCTCTCCTCTCCCTGGAGCCCCGCACACCCGGAGCCTCAGACAGGCAGGCCAAGCCTGGGGGGGCCACTCTTCCCACCCCTCTACCTCCGCAGGGACCTTGCGGGCAGGCTCGGCATGTGCACTGACAACCCAGGCTGGAGTTTAGGAAGAAGCAGGCCCAGAAGCTGATTAAAAGTCGCAATGCTTCTGCTCAGGAAGGCCTGAGGGTGCACTGCCAGCAGCCCCAGGAGCATCTGGCTGGGCTCCTCACCCCGGAGGCCCCTCTCCTGCAGCCAAATACCAACCTCGTGCTCACATCACAGAGCTGTGGGAAGGCTTGTGTATGCACAGCAGACCCACACCCAAACCCCACAGCTGTCGGCCCGCGGTCATCGCAGCCAGGGCTAGGGTGTGGGGCCGGAGGAGCAGTGCAGCATTGGTCGGGTAAATGGAAATGTGGGCGCCAGCCCTACTTGGCTGTGTTATCAGGAGATCTCCATCACGTGTGACCAAACTAGACAAGGGAATGGGGTCAGAGCATCACCACATGTCCCAGGTCAGGCTCAGGCTTTCAGAGAAGCAGGTCTTGAGACATCTCAACAGGGATGTGGGATGTACTGCGAGGGTGACGAGGAGAGGGCCCCAGCCCCATCCCAGGACCCCAGTCACCCACCTTGGCCCCAGCTTTGGGGCTGGCGTCTCCTGCTGCAGCCTGGACCAGGGCGTTGCTGCCCCTCTGCTGCCCCCTGGTGGACACTGAGAGAAAGCCTGCTGCTCCCGGAGGACCTGTCCAGTGGGTACAGAACCACTGGCCTCTGGCCTTGCTGTGGCTTCTCTTACAAATAAATGATCTTGGGTCTCAGCATCTCAGTCCAGCATCTAGGCCTCCCCTGTACCCTTCAGCTGGCGGCAGCTCAGGACACTGCAGGGCCTGACTTGTCAGGAGACCTCACAGGCCCTGGACCCATTTCTAGGCTCTGGTGGCCCCAGGCCTGCCTGCCTCAGAGGGCCCTCCACAGTAAGTGAGGAAGCTGGTCTCTGGTACCCGGGTCTGTCCCCTATTCCATCTTAGCAGCAACAGAACCAGCCCCACCCCCAACGGAGCCCAGAAATTCGTGCGTCTCACCTCCTCGTCCCCTGAGCCCAGTCCATGGGCCCAGACCGCAGCCTCCGTCTTCCCCAAGTCCCAGCACTGGGCCTTAGTCCCCCTCCAGCTCCCTCTCTTCTCCTTCAGCCATCTTGCTCTCACTTGTCCTTCCAGCCCATCCACACTCCTCCTCCGGGAAGCCCACTCTGCCTGCCCCACCCACCCCAGCTCACACCTTCTCTTCCTCTCACTTCTCCTGATCTCCACCTGATGGCATGGTTGCAAACTCTTTACCCGACGACATGGCTGCAAACCGCTGACTGTATGCCAGGGTTTCAAAGGGCAGCATATAGGTGGGTGTTTTGTTCATCCTGCACACAGTTTTCAAAAGGAGTAAATGATAGGTTCATTGCCAAGATTTAGAAATGAGGAGATTTCATGTAATAACCTGGATTTTCTGGCGTCTCTTGGAAAAAAGCAGAAGCTCCAGGCTGGCGGCCATCCCGCTCGGCAGGAGCTGACGCCCAGCCTGGCCCGCCCCGCCCAGCCCAGCCCTTGCCTTTCCCATCCTTGTTTGTGCCACCTTCCTGGCCAGCTGCCGCAGCCCTGCCGCAGGAGCCTTGCCTCTGAGGGACTGCTCAGAACAGTGAAGAGCCTGGGCCAGCCCGGCCCAATGCCCTGAGCCTTTGCTGGACAGTGAAGCCCCCAGGGAAGGAAGCAGAGGCATGAGTGCCAGATCCTGAGCCACCAGCCTGCCAGTCCACGGGGGCACTAGAGGGTGATGCTGTGAGCGAGTGAGCTCTCTGCTTAGTCCTTTCAAGGATGGAACCTGGTGCTGGCCCTGATGCCACCTTTGACTCCCTTGTTTTGGGGGCAGCCCTCTCCAGACCCTGAGCCCCAGGAGGCCGATCTGGCTCCACTCTCCCGGTGTCCCTAGCCGGCAAAGCGTCTGCCCCACAGGGGCCAGCAGGCCGTGTACGTGGAATGAATGTGAGCAAGGGCCACTGGCAAAAGACACGGCTGGGCCCCTCCCGTGCAGGCTGCTCCCCTGGATTTTAGCCGCAAAGCAGGCGCTTAGTAGACAGCCACTAGATATGGGTGCAGTGCTCAGTAGGTGGGGGAGAAGAGAGAATCACGAGGCTGGGCGCTGCGAGTGCCGGGCTGGATCTGGGGCCCTGCAGTTGTGTGACCGGCCATGGCCAGTCCAGGTCCCCCCTGCCAGGTCCAGCCCTCTGGGCTCATCCACAGCCTCATCCTGTCTCACCCGGCTGCTTCCGCAGCCTCCCTCTCCTGGTAACCTGCCTGCCTCTTGGTTCTGATGAAGACACTCCCCTACCCTAACCATCCCTGGCTCCTTCTACCTCCGGATGAAAAATCCCACCACCTGACCTGGCCTTCAGTATCCTCCATCATCTCCCCTGACCAGCCCCCTCCACCTGCCCGAACTCCACACTCTCCTCCTGCTCTCAGTCAATGGTGTTGGGTATTCCCCAGACACCCCGCACACCCTGCCATGCTGCTTTGCTGGTGCGGTTCCCTCTGCCTGTATGCCCCCCCACACCCACATCTTGAAAGCCACAAGACTCAACTCAAATACCCCTTCCCCTTGCAGCTCCCTGACAGCTGGCAGCCAGCCATGCCCCCTGGCCCTGGGGTGCTTGATCTGTATCAGCTTGACGCATCCTCTAAGCACCATCCGCCTCCCTTGAGTCTCAGCACTCCTAGAGGCCAAGTCCCTTGGCGGTGTCCTCTCTCTATCAGGAAGGGGTTTGCCCCCACGAGGTACAAGTCTTCAAGTTAGCTGAGTACGTGAACAGAGAGAGCTATCGATGCAGTCCTTGCCTTTTGTTGCTTATCTTATGCAGAAGAGGTGACATTGACTTGACACCCATGAAGGGGTGCGCACCGTAACCCAGGAATTAGGTCTGTAGTCCTGGGAGAAACAGATCCAATTCCTGCTCTCCTGGCCCATGCAGGCCCCTAGCCATGCTGGGAACGTGCGGTCACAGATGCACGCCCAGGCTGAGGTAGCCCCGAAACAAGACCCTTGCGGGGAGGGGCAGTGTCCTGGGTTCCTGCTCATGGTGCAGACGCCGTGGAGGCAGGGTGTCCGGACAGGAGGAGAGGCCCCGAGCACGTGGCTTCACAGGCCTCTCTCTGTTGCAGCTGCTCACAAAAGATGCGAAGCAGAGGCTGGGCTGCCAGGAGGAGGGGGCTGCAGAGGTCAAGAGACACCCCTTCTTCAGAAACATGAACTTCAAGCGCTTAGAAGCTGGGATGTTGGACCCTCCCTTCATTCCAGACGTGAGTAGCGCCCCCCAGCCCCTAGCAGCTCCCCTCACAGTGCGCCCAGGGCTGTGCCCCAGCACCGCCTCACAGTGAGCTGGAGCAGAGTGTGGGGCACATTGTGTCTTTGTGGGGAACCAAAGAGTCCCCTCTTGGCCACCCCTCACCCAAGCTGCAGCGGAACTTCACACCAGGCAGTGGCCCACACTGGCTGTCCAGAGACTTGGGCCTGGGGGACCTGGAAAGATTCCTTCTACACTTCAGTTTTCTCCCTGTCCAGTGAAATCAGTAACACCCACGCCTCCCACCTTCCTGGGAGATTTGCGGGTGAAATGAGGACTGAATGGAGAATGCTTTGTCATTGAGGGCTACCACGTTCAGCTCAGCTTGACCAGCATGCATTGGGCACCTACTGTTGATGCCAGGTTCTGGGCCAGGCAGGAACCAAAAGGCCCCTCCCCCAGCAGCTCAAACTGCAGGGAGTCGAATCTTCCCAGGAGGTCCTCAGGTCCCCCAGTCGGTGTGTGAGGCCAGAATCCAGCCGAGGTAGAGCCGCCCTTGAAAGCCCCTATGCAGTCTATAAATCACGGGCTCTCGGGTCAGAGGCCCAAGAGAGCCAGGCCTGGCAAAGGCTGGGTGATCTGTGCGGAATCTGTGCTGGGCTTCCGGGGCCTGCTCTGTGTAAAGTCAGAGAGTTGGAGCCAGGAAGGCCTGCTGTGCCCCAGCTCCTTCCACGCTCCCATAGACAACCCCTGGCCGGGGTGGGGCTGGGCCGGGGACTGTGGAGGCCATGGGAGCAGCAGTGCGCTGCAGCTGAATTGTTCCATCTCCGGAGAGCACATTTACACATCTCTTCCCAATTCCGTGTCCAGTGGTTTCGCATCAGTAGCTTACAGTAGACCCCGGTGGGGGGCATCTGCACTGCAGCAATCTGCAAATGCCACAAATCAGGGCGATCCCATCCCCCTCCTCCAGAACCAGAGGTTATCACTTACTAATACAGTGGGAGGGAGTGGGGACAGTCCTTGGAACTCGGGCACCCCCTGTAGGTGAGGATCCGTGGTCCTCTGGGGCAGCAGCCGGCTTGGGAAGCTGCTGGGTGCGGATCAGTGTCCATGTCAACTACACCACAGACCGTCCAGCCAAGGATGGCATCAGTGTGATGGGTGATCAGGGAATGTTTTCTGGGGAAGCGCGGGGGCCATTGCGAATATAAAGAGTAGGTCGGGCACAGTGGCTCATGTCTGTAATCCCAGCACTTGGGGAGGCTGAAGAGGGTGGATCACCTGAGATTAGGAGTTCAAGACCAGCCTGACCAACAAGGTGAAACCCTTTACATACAAAAACTAACCAGGCTTGGTGGTGGGTGCCTATAATCTCAGCTACTCGGGTGGCTGAGACAGGAGAATAGCTTGAACCCAGGAGGCCAAGGTTGCAGTGAGCTGAGATTTCGCCACTGCACTCCAGCCTGGCAACAGAGTGAGTCTCCTGTCTCCAACAACAACAAAAAGTCACTGAATGCTACCAACTCAATCTACGGATCACCTTGAGCAGGCAGGGGGAGAATGCTAATCGCAGCGTCGCTGTCAACCCTGGCTGCCTGGGAACCACGTGGGCAGCAGGAACAACTCTTTCCTCAGATCCAGTCCCCAGGAGTCGAGGATAAGACTTGGGCTTCGAGATGTTTGAAACCTCCCCAGGTGATTCTGGCGTGCAGCCAGGGGTGAGAGTCACTGTTATGGGAAGTGCCACGTGCAGGGAGTGTGTTGTTTATTTGTTGTTTGCTTGTAGTGTCGAGGGCTTTGGGAGTGTCCACTACTTAGTATCCCAGGAAACCACATAGAGTGAGCAGATGAACATCACAGTTGTGCCATTGGGCTGAGGTCCAAAGTTGGAGAGGACATGGCCACCCAGACGGGGGCGTGGCAAAGGTTTGGAACCCAGGTGGCCATCCTTGTGGCCTCTGGGCTGCCTGTTGCTATGGTGACGGCTGAGATTAGCCACGACAGTGGAACTATGCCCCTACCTTCCAGCACACTCCAGGCCCCCCAAGCCCCAGGGAGACCCGTGGTGCACAAAACAGTTGGTTGTTTCCTTCATGGGACTTCCAATCTGAAGAGGAGGAGGGGTGTCAGCAAAACCCCTTAAAAAGAAGTAGAAATACGAATCACTGGCGGTCATGGGGAAGATGGAAGAGAGCGGGGCCTCCACGAGGAGCTGCCTGGGCATAGCTGGAGAAAAGCGCCTGGCAGCAGCCTGTGGAAGGAGGTGGCTCTGAGGCTCGGGCCAGCTAACCGTCCTGCTTTGCCTGGGACTGTCCTGCTTTTAGCACTGAAAGTCCTGTGTCCTGGTGAAACAGGGACAGTTGGTCACCCTGGCAGTGACTCTCGCCGCCTTGAATCAGGGCATTAAGAGGATGAGGTAACAGAGCCCCCCAAAGTGCACAGCTTGACATGGTGCACATGGCAGCCCACCACAGCGCCCTCCCCTGCCCCCTCCCCCCACATGCCATGAGCCCTGTGGCCCGGGGCCTCTGTTCCTGGCATCTGAGGCCTCAGGTGAGCAAAGGTTGCAGGCCCTGGAGTGCGCAGCCGCTGTGGGCTGGAGACTTCGCCTTTTCCTTGCTGGCCCTCCCCAGGCTGCATGCCAGTCCCCCACAGTTGTCCCCACCAGCACCCCACGATCGTCCCCACCAGCTCCCATGGTTGTCTGTCCCCACACCACTGTCGGAGCTGTTGCCAGGTTCCTAAACCACGAGCAGTGTTAGCACCATCATCTTTTTCACGTCCATTGACTCTTTTTAAAATAAAAATCAATATATTTTGAAAGGAAACCTTTCCAAGGAAGTAATAGCCATGCAAGTCGAGTTTGGGTGTGCCAGGTAACTTTCTGTTCCATTACAGATTTTTAAAATACACTCTTTTTTTTTTATTTTTTATTTTTTGAGATGGAGTCTCGCTCTGTGTCCCAACTGGAGTCCAATGGCGTGATGTCGGCTCACTGCAGCCTCTGCTTCCCAGGTTCAAGCGATTCTCTTGCCTCAGCCTCCCAAGTACCTGGGACTACAGGCACCCGCCACCACACCTGGCTAGTATTTTTAGTAGAGACGGGATTTCACCATATGGGCCAGGCTGGTCTCAAACTCCTGACCTGGTGATTTGCCCGCCTCAGCCTCCCAAGGTCCTGGGACTATGGCCACCGCACCCAGCCAAAATACACTCATTTCTTAATGTTCCTCTGCAAGCCACCCAGGGCCAGCTTCCTGAGCCTCACCTGGGCACCACCTGGGCACCCTGGGCCCCACACCTGGCTCAGTGCCTTCTGTTGCCGTCTTAAAATTCTAAATGTCGAACACGAGGCCCAGTGTTTTCATCCAGCACTGGCGTGTGAATGATGTGGTCTTGCTTCCAGCTAAGTCCGCTGAGTTCCACAGTGGCGTGCACCCCGTTGGGAGCTAGAGGAGTCGCACTCTTCAATTGGACCTTCCTGCCCCTATCCCTGCTTCCGCCCATGTGCACTTGGGCCCATAGTTTACTCTCCTGGGGATGGCATAGCCTCGAGCCTTGAGCTGGAGACCAGAGCAGACCGGACAGGAGAGTTCCAGAAAGTGGCGAGCCCTGAGACCATTGCTAGAAACTTCCTGGCATGGCAGAGCCCACACTGAGCTGGTGCACTGATTCACAACCTTCAATCAGCCAAATGTCAGGAGACTGTGGGCAGGAGGTGGCCTCTACCCTCCAGGGACAGATACGTCACGAGGTCTGCAGATCTCTGGCACCCCACCTGGAGCCGTCTCTATAAAGACCTCATCTCCAGCTCCCCTGGGAAGCTTCCCCACACCAACCTTGAACTCTTAGAGGGCAGGGTCCACCCGGGTTCATCTCTGCCCTGGTCCAGAGCAGGCCCCCAGTGCCCAGTTGAGGGGCGAGTGAGGTGAAAGATATGCCCACCATCATAATGCCAGCTCCCAGTTATGGGTACCAGGCTTTACAGCCAGCACTGACAGCAGTCCTGTGGTCCAGGCGCCTCTGTTACCCCATTTTGCAGGTAAGGAACCAGGACACAGGCCTCAGGGGATATGAGTGAGACTTCCCCAAAATTCCTAAGCCCCGCTACTGGGACTCCAGCCCACGTCTGTCTGGCTGCAGAGCCTGGGTGCTAAACCCCAACCCCTGGCTGCTCCTTCTGTGAGAAGGGCAGGAAGTGTTCCTGAGAGAGCTGTGCTGAGCTCCCCACAGGGGTTCTCCCTCTGTTGCGGGTCTCCCAGGAGCCAGAGACCCTCACGCGCCCTTGCTTTGGCCCTGGATCCACAGCACTCATCCCGTGGTCAGCGCAGCCCCTCCTCCAACAGACACACCTCCCTGAGTCTGGGGCTTTAGGGGAACAAGAATATCTGCGTGGGAGCAGGGCTGCCTGGAGATGCTGAGCTTAGACAGAGGCTCCCTGCTGCCCGCCTCGGGCCCAGCCTGGAGGGAGACCCTGGGATGCCCCGTGGGAGGGGTAAGGGATCAATGGCAGGAAGGAGCCCTGGACTGGGCACCCAGGCACCCCGAGCTCTTGTTCACCCCAGCGAGAGCCCCCTTCATGGATCTGAGAGGGCAGCACTATCATCTGGAGGCCATCATCTGAGGTGGACAGAAAGCCCAGCCAAGCCACTGGGGCCGACCCCTGCCCTGGACTCACCTGTCCCTGAGCTACACGCCCTCCAGCACCACCCTTAGCAGTTCTAGGGGGTGGGTCCTGGGAAGACACCCCTCTACTCCCCCATCAAAACCCCAAGGCCTAGTTCAAGGCCCCCTGGAGCCGTGGGCAGGACACGTGTAACCGGCCCTGTGCCCCTGGCAGCCCCGTGCTGTGTACTGTAAGGACGTGCTGGACATCGAGCAGTTCTCCACCGTGAAGGGCGTCAACCTGGACCACACGGATGACGACTTCTACTCCAAGTTCTCCACGGGCTCTGTGTCCATCCCGTGGCAAAATGAGGTGCGCAGTGCAGGCCACTTGCTTTGCCCTGGGCGGGTGGGAGGGACCAATGGGGGAAGGAGGTGTCGGGGATGTGAGTTTGGTGGCAGGAGGATGAGTGCATGGGCTGTTTTCTCCCTGAAGGCAGCCCATGAGACTGTCAGTGGCAGGCAGGGAGCTGTAACCACCATGGGCGAGTCACTGAGGGGAGCCTTGCCCAGCCCCCGAGACCCGGAGGGGCGTGTGGCTCAGGGCAGGTGAGGCCAGGGGAGGGCCAGCCCCAGTGGCTCTGCTGCTGGGCTTCCTTTCCACCCCTGAAGACAGCCCGTGGTTTTTTTTTTTTTTTTTTTTTTTTTTTTTGCGACCCCTCCAGATGATAGAAACAGAATGCTTTAAGGAGCTGAACGTATTTGGACCTAATGGTACCCTCTCACCAGACCTGAACAGAAGTCACCCTCCGGAACCGCCAAAGAAAGGGCTGCTCCAGAGAATCTTCAAGCGTCAGGTGAGACACCCATGCCTGGCCAGTCCTGACCTCAGCCCTGAGACCCCTGGCTCACTTCCACAGGAAAACAGGAGGGTCTGCAGTCGAGACACGCAGGGGATCTGGGCAGTAGCAGCCTGGAAGGGCGACCGATACATCCAAGCCCCTGACACCCACTGCAGCTGAGGGATCCCCGGGCAGAAGGGCAGGGCCAGCCCCAATTCCCCCTCCCTCTGGGTTTCTCCACCTGGACACTCTTGGCCCCCGGGGCCAGGGAATTCCTTGTCATGGGGACTGTCCTGTGCATCACAAAATTTGGGGTAGAAGCGTGCCCCCACCCACCAGAGGCAGCAGCACACCAGTTGTGATAGGTCACAAAGGCGCCAGACATTGCTGAATGTCCCTTGGGAGAACAGTCACCCTGGTTGGGAACCACTGCCCTCCATGGCCCTTATGAAGCCTCCGTCATGGAAAGATTGAACACCCTAAGCCCAGGGAGAACTGGGAGTAGAAGCTGACCCCAAAGAAACTTCCAGCTCCTGGGGTGGACACCATCCAATGCTGTGCCCTCCACTGGCAGCCAGAGGGGACAGGGCCCTTGAAAAAAGACAGTCAGAGCCTGGCCCTGGGTTAAGGGTTCGTGGGGGCCAGTGGAGGAAATGACGGGGTAGGGCCCCACCTCACCCCACAACCACGAAGATGGCCACCAGACATCCCGTGTTGGCCTGGCCCTTCAGGAAGCTGTGGCCCAGCCTTCCCATCCTGGAACCTGGGGGGTTCCTCCACCTAGTTCTGCTCCCTCCTCCTGCCCAAAAGAGCCAGCTCCGGGATGGGCACACTGGGCTGATGATAATATAAAAACCCCATGCTTCAGCGCTTCCATCAGGTAAAATGGAAGTTCCAGAAAGAATGACCTCTCCCTCCTACTCATGGCCAGGCCCACTAAGAACACCCTGACCTAGAAAGAGAACTTAACCATGGAGTCTTACAGACCCGAGTTCAAACCCAGCCCTAACACTTCTTGGTTATATGGCAAGTTATGGAACCTCTCCCACCTCAGTTTGCCTGCCTGAAACATCAGGATAGAAATGCCCGCTGCCTAGAGCCGTGAAGAGGACAGGGTGAGCTGGAAGGGGGCATCCCTTAGCACTGCACAGGCACCGGCCCCAGTGAAACAAACATTCCTTGCCTCCCTCCTCCTCCCCCCTGCAACATGAAGGGCCCAGCACCCGCAGGAATGTGGAGAGAGGGCCTGAGCATGGGAACGACGGCCTGTCTTTCCCAGCCTGGCACGTGCTAGAGCCCTGTGCATACGAGACCCCATTTTATCCTCCCAGCCACCCTGTGCAGAAGCTGCTCTTCTCCCACGTTACAGGGGAGGAAACTGGGAGATGAAACTGCAAGGCCTAGGTTATTCTGCGAGGGAGGGGCAGGCAGAATTCCGGCCCGGGCAGTGTAACCCCAGGCCTTCAGGTTTCACCGATGTGGATATTACAGGAGGGGCTGCCTCTGCTCTGACTGGAAGTTCTGCAAATTCCATGACTCTTCCCAGGGACCAGATAAAGCCCTGTGCCTCCAGGAGTGGCCCGCGAAACTGGGTCTGAGGGTATAAGTAAGACTGCAAAAGGCAATAAAAAGCAAGGGTTGGAGCTGGCGGAGGCAGCCCCTGACCCATCTCCAGGGCCCCCTGGACTGAATTCTCTTCTCTCCACCCTTGTCTCCCCGAACCCCAGCATCAGAACAATTCCAAGAGTTCACCCAGCTCCAAGACCAGTTTTAACCACCACATAAATTCAAACCACATCAGCTCGAACTCCACCGGAAGCAGCTAGTTTCTGCTCTGGCCCTGAAGTCTGCAGTGGAGCAAGCCCAGACCCCTCTACTTCGAAGCAGAGCGAGTGGAGCTTCTGCTCTGGTGGGGGTGCCAGGGAGCCCCCTGGGAGCCGGGGAAGGAGGCCGTCCATCCCGTCGACGTAGAACCTCGAGGTTTCTTAGAGAAATTTCCACTCAGGTCTGTTTTCCGAGGCGGCCCCGGCCGGGGTGGATTGGATTTGTCTTTGGTAAACATTGCAATAGAAATCCAATTGGATACGGCAACTTGCACGTATTTTAATAGCGTCCTAATTAGAACTGAATTTTGTCTTTATTATTTTTAAAGAAGTTTTGTAAATTTCTCTACTGTCTCCGTTTACATTTTGTATATTTGTATTTAAATGAAAGTCAGACTTTGAGGGTGTATATTTTCTGTGCAGCCACTGTTAAGCCATGTGTTTCAAGACGTTTTAGCAGGGAGGGGTTTACCGAAAAAAACAAAAACAAAAATGTGACTCAAGACTTCCAGAGCCTCAAATGAGAAAATGTCTTTATTAAATGTAGAAAGTGATTCACACCTCACCTTTAAAGGGTTGGTTGTATTTACCCACCTCTATCTCTGGAGCTGTCTCCTCACATGGCGTTACCCTTCTGTTGGTTTCGAACAATCTGAATTAAATGTTCCAGACACACGTGGGACTTCTCCCTCCCAGCCAGAATGTCCTCTCCTGGGGCCCTTGGAGTCACCTGGACTGGGTCCTTCTCCTCCAGGGGCACGCTGAGCCACCGTCGCACCCACCTCTGTCTGCTCACCCTTCCAGAAGGCAGCTGGCGCGGATCTAAATGTTTGCAGCCCGGTGGGTGATGGGACGCTTTCCTTTTAAGCAGGTCCTAACTGCCAAAGCCATTCGTTTTCAAGAGGCTTGCATTGGGGATTTTTGTTCTATTTTTAACAGAAGCATAGGATCGTAAAGATTTGTCATGAAACCTAAGTGTTCCAAAGCCTCAGGGCCCACGGGAGCATTGGGAAGTGAGAGCCAGCGCGCCCATCCTGAAGGACCACCACCATGTCTATAGCCGGGAGGGAGGCTGGCCCAGGTCCCGGGAAGTTCCTTAAGTGTTCACAGGGTTTCGAGACCTTCACAGCCCCACCAATGTGCTGGCCCATGTGGCATGGATGGGCAGTCTCTCCGGGCAGATGAGAGGCCCTAGGAGAGACTGGGCCACCAAAGAGCTCAAGGCAAAGTCACTGTTCCTTCCCCAGGAAGGTGGGGCAGAGGCAGAATCTACTGGACATTTCAAAGCATAAGGCAGGAGCTCCCAGAGGACTTGGTGACTTTGCCAGACCAGGGGCCTCTGAAGGCAGCCCTCAGACCCGTTTGGCAGGGCTGCCCCTCCCCAGGGAGCAGCTGGCCACCCCCTACTGTCTCTATGAAGTGACCAGGGGTCAGTCTGCTCCCACCTCCCGTCCAGGACAGGGTGAACATTTGACCTTCCTGTCCCCTGACTGGCTGAGCCCCTGGTGTCTGACTCTGCCACCCTGCAGCTATCAGGTCTCCCACCATGTGGACACCACCCTGCCTGCACTGGCACCTCCTGTCAAAATGCGGTTCCCCAGAGTCCACCCCAAACCACAGAATGAGAATCTGCAAGCAGTGTCTAGGAATCTGCAACTTTTAAAAGCTCACCAGATCACTCTGATGACCCTGGAGTGTGAGCACCCCTGCTGTGGGCTGTCAGCAGGGCTTCGGGGGTGATCGTCCCAAACACATTTCTCCGGGAGACGCAGGCAGCATTGGCGCAGGAGGCGTGGGGAGGACAGTCATGAGCACACCAGCCGCCATGCCCGGTTTCCATGCCCTTCCCGTGGACTCCGTCCTTGGGTCCTGGGGCATGCTGCTAAAAGGGGCCTGGCCTTTGGGACTGATCATTTTGAGGTCCTTTTACAAAGAAATGGGGAGAAGAAATAGCTGGGATTCCCTCAGATCTTTTTAATGTGCCGTATTTTTCATTCAAGACCAGCTCTTGTCGTATGAGGCTCCTTCCATTACCTTTCTTGGGCTGAATACAAAACAAATGCAGCCATATTCAAGTTTTGCCAAGGAAGAGGAAACTGAATGGCATTTTAAGATCCTCAAGCTTTGCTGAACTTCCTTTCTCAGTGAAAAGAAGGACGGTCACTAGCCCAAGCCACCACCCCAGCCACCCATCCAGGAGGTTGGCTCCTTTTGCCCAGTTCATAGCAGCTCAGTCCCTACCAAATGGATTCTTGGTGCTGGGAAGTGACCTCTCTTTATTCCTGAAAGCCAGTGCCCTGTCCATTTGCCATAGAGAATCCCCAAGGAACAAGAAAGATGACAGGAGCGTGGCTGCCATGTTTCCAGGTCATGAGAGCTGCGGTGGTACTGTCACAGCACCTGCGTGTGGACTCTATGATAACTTGAGTCTTCCGTCACGTTCGCCACCTGCCCTCCCTGGGTGCCCAGCGGAGATGGGGGCAGAGTCACTTGTCCTTCTAAAGCCTCCTGTTCCTTCTGGCTCATGCATTGCTTTGTGGCAAGAGAAAGGAAGTCTTTAGAACAGTGCCTGGGAATCAGCCCTTCTCCCTACCAAGTCGCCAAATCCCATCCCTTCCCCGCCTCACTCCTCCTCCAACCTCGGTTTCTATAGCCACGTTTTTTTTTTTTTAAGACAAGATCTCATAGTGTTGCCCAGGATGAAGTGCAGTGGCATGATCCTAGCTCACTGAAGCCTTGAACTCCTGGGCCCAAACTGTCCTCCTGCCTCAGCCTCCCGAGTAGCTGGGACCATAGGCATGCACCACCACACTCAGTTAATTTTTAAAATTGTTTATAGAGACGGAGGTCTGGGTATGTTGTCCGGGCCGGCTCAAACTCCTGGGCCCAAACTGTCCTCCTGCCTCAGCCTCCCAGGTAGCTGGGACTGTAGGCGTGCACTACCATACTCAGTTAATTTTTAAAATTGTTTATAGAGATGGAGGTCTCGGTATGTTGTCCAGGCTGGCTCGAACTCCTGGGCCCAAGCTATCCTCCTGCCTCAGCCTCCCAAAGTGCTGAGATTACAGGCATGAGCCACTGTCCCTGGCCTATAGCGGTGTTTTTTTTTTTTTTTTTTTTTTTTTCTGAGGCAGTTTCACTCTTTTTGCCCAGGCTGGAGTGCAATGGCACCATCTCCGCTCACCATAACCTCCACCTCCCAGGTGACTTCAGGCTCCAGAGTAGTTGGGATTAAAGGCATGCACCGCTATGCCCGGCTAATTTTGTATTTTGAGTAGAGATAGTGTTTCTCCTTGTTGGTCAGGCTGGTCTCAAACTCTCAACCTCAAGTGTTCCGCTCGCCTCGGCCTCCCAAAGTTCTGGGATTACAGGCATGAGCCATCACACCTGGCCAGCGGTCATTTTTTAAAAGATATTTTAAAATTAAAGACAAACAATACTTTCTGCTCATCTGCCTGTCCAGGATAAGGCATATTTGGACAGTGAATGGATTTAACTCTCTTTAATGCATTTGAGCTCATCACATAAGAGGCTTTCTGGCTCTAGGCATGACATTTTTTTCACCATCCGTTCTTTGACTTCGAGCCTTTGAGGTGACACGTGGGGATCTCTTAGAAGCGTCTCTGCTTCCACATTTCAAGAGATAAGCTAGTGGACACAGGCGGTCTCTGCCATGATCACCGTGATGACCTGCAAGTGTTTATTGAGTCCCTCGGGGGCCCCCAGAGTAGCACCCAGGACAGCAAGAAGACCCAATCCCTGCCTTGCGGAGGATGCACTTAACCCACAGCAACTCATTCTCGCCTCTTCCTTGGCCGGAAACCCCAGACTCTAGGGCTGCTCGCTCTTGCTGCATCCTGCGCTGCCACAGGAGGCTTCCTGAAAGGCATTGCCCAGAGGGGCGGGGGCAGGGAGGTCTAGCCTGCTCCACAGACAGCTGAGCGGCCTGGGTCATACACACACCAGCAAGCAGCTGCCGAGACAAATGGTGGTGGGAAGTCCTGCGAACACACACAGCCTTTGATTGACAGCACAAGAAGGATGGGGCTGCCTGCCTCAGAGCCCCGGTGAGCCCCTGCGGATACCGAGTACTCCCCTCCCTCAAGCCTGGACGTCTCCATGACTCCCCCAGGAGCCCGGCCCCACTGTAGAAATCCCTCACCTTCCTCCACACCCTGTCCTTTCCCCAAAGGCTCGGGTTATCAGTTCCAGCTACCCATCGACTTTTCCACTGAGCCACTGCCCTCAAAACGGAGAGGGCACCACAGCCTCCTTGAACCTGGAATCCCAGGTCTTGCCAAAGGGGACAACGGCTTCTTGGATAATTGGAAGTCTCTGAGAAGAAAAGGAAATGCCTGAGTGACACTCAGCTGTCTTCTGAGGTCCCCTGGTGTGCACACACGTCCTTCTGAATACTGCACGTCAAGAGGTGGTCTCCCATTGTCATAACTTGACACTCTAAGACAGGATCTTCGAGCTTTTTAGGCCTGACTATGGAAAGATAGTGAGCATAAAATCTTTGTGCGTCTGGAAGTGACATCGCTGTGTGAATTATGAACGCAGAAAGCTTCCATCTTCCTGATCACAACAGACCACGACTGCAAAGCCCCCTCTCCCAGAGACCCCTTCTGCACCTGCCCTCCCCCGTTTCCATCCAGCTGTGGAAGCTCAGATGTATGCAAGTCAATTCCTGCACAGGGCTGGGGTGTCTCATCTGGCCTAAATTTAAAGGCTCGTGCTGGAGACAGTGATTGAAAACATCTGAAAAGCCAGCTCTCCCTGGCAGAGAAAGACATTTCCCCCAAAGCAGAATCTAGATGTCTTTCCTCAGTCCATCAAGAAGTCATTTTTGTAACAGTCCCTAAGCGAGTGTTCTCAATTAGAAGAGTTTAGTGGCTGTTGGTGTTGTTAAAATAATAATAATTCTAGCATCCAAAGGCTTCTGATTTTTTGCAGGGAGATTTGGACATTGATGGATGGAACCTCCGTTGTGGTGGCCACTCCCAAAGGCAGCAGCTCCGTTCTCCCACTGCTGTAACTCTGTGCATTCCGTCCACCATGTCAGTGCCATGGGATCTAGATCGAACCACTGTTGTTGTTTTTTAAAGAGAAATCAATCCCTTAATGGAAATAGCATGGCATCCCTCTCCTGCTGCTGAGCTCTTGTTCTGTTTCTTCTGCATGTCACAGCTGTCCCCAAGATGCCTGTGGCCTTTGGGCTAACCCTTTCCTAAGGTTGACAATGAAACCCACCCCCAAACACAGCCCCCATGCTGACCATGCTTTGAACTCCCCACAGATGGCCCAACTCCAGTGGGCAGAGTCCAGGAAAACCTGAATTCTTACCAGGCCATCAGCTTTGGATCTCAAACCCAGCAGATGATTCTAGAAGTGCTCCAGCCACTTGGCACCAAGGAGGAACTGGGTGACAAGGGCTTGAGTCAGTGCCAGCACCATGACACCAAATGGGGCATTTGCAGGTCCCACCTGCCTGGTCTTATACAGAAGAAGTGGGCGCTACAGAGGATCTGGGGCTGGAACGTGGTGTAGCCAGTGAGGCACAGCGGCCCTTGCACCTCAGAACTGGGATTGCTGAGCGGGGACCCAGGACCTCTTCTGTCTCCCTCCACCTGCTTGCCTTAGCTCTTAGAATGAGTAGGGCTTACTCTGAGATGTTTATTTAGAAAATAAAGGTAAAAATAAATTTAAAAAAAATAAATAGAATGAGCAGGGCTTGGACTTAGCCGACCACCCTACCAAGGATATGACCTTGAACAGGCCACTCAGCCTCGATGTCTTCATCTGTAAATGGGATCACACCTAAGTGACAGGGCTGCTGGGAACTCATGTGACACCCAGCACAGAGGTCTTGGCCTTGAGTAGGGGCCTGGCCTTGACCTCTCAGTCATTCACACCCAGCCCTGCCTGGAGCCACACTCATTCCCAGCATGCATTCGGTCAGAGGAGGAGGACCCCTGATCTGGGAGTCAAGATGTGAGGCTTGTTTCTGCCCTGACTCCAACACAAGTCCTGAGTCCCTCGAACATCTCGGGTGGAAGAGTGGAATGACAGGCATTGCTTCCCCAAGGCTTCCAGAAGCCCGCACCTTTCCTGATTAGAGAGGGGGCTGGGGAGGAATCTGCTTACTGGGGGACTGGGCAGCACTGGGCAGAGAGAAAGAGGGGCTGGCTGGTAATGAGGGTGGGATGAGGAAGGGGCTCTCCCAGGATGGGGTCAGCTGAAGAGTGGAGGGAACTCATGGCCAAGGATTTGTCGATCATGCAGGAAGACTTCAAGGGGACAAGACGCAGGGTGAGGCAGGAAGTGCTCTGACCTCAGAACAGCGATGGGGAGAACTCTGCAGGGCCCAGCTCTGATTCTGGGCTATTCTCTCACCACTCCAGAACCTCCACTGCCCAAGCCAGCCTCCAGGCAGACAGCAGCTGCCATCTCTCCTGGGACAGACAGGGTGTCAGAGGGAGAAACTCCAGCCCCACGGCTGCGGCCCCCTCACCATTTACACTGCCCTGCCCAGCAGCTTTGCCCCTTCCCAGGCAGATGGGGTGAGCTGGGCAGGAGGAGCACCGGCCTCTCACCACCTCCACGCTTTCCAGGCCCCTGCCCGTCCTGTCCATGCCAGACAACCGTGGATTTGGTGAGGGAACCAAAAGAGCCTCCATCTGACTCATTTTCAGGAAAGGCTCAAAGCTGGCATCCCCCCGGCCCCAGTGAGCTCCAGACCACAGCCCCTCTGGGAGGGGGTCGTTAAGAACTGTGTGGATTCACTTGCCATCCCCAGAGACTGGGAAGAGGAGGGAGAGCTGGGGCCCTTGGGAACAGGCCCTCAAGCCACAGCATGGCAGGCAGGGCTCGTGGCACCACTTTGCCCAGCAGTTTCCCCAAACCAACATTGCCCAGGCCTGGCCAATTGTCATGGGGCCTTGGCATGGCTGTCTTGGGGGAAAGAGCAGGAAAAGCACATTCAGCAGGTCATCGGGTGAGTTCTAGAGTTTGCACTCCAGGGGTGCCAACTACTGGCAGGCAAACCAGAAGACACAGAAGGCTTGGGGCAGCCCCTCTCATGCTTCAGGAGTTCTGTCTCACCTGGCAACTTGATCAACTAGAATTTGATTCGACAGGTCTGGGGTCGGGGACAGTAGCACTTCTAAGTGATCCTGGCTGAAGCCACTGATCCTCAGATAACACTTTGAGCAGAGGGGCCTTAGAAAGCCCCAAACCTGGCTCACGCCTAATCCCAGCACTTTGCGAGGCCAAGGTGGGCAGATCACCTGAGGTCAGGAGTTCAGAACCAGCCTGGCCAACATGGTGGCACCTCATCTCTACCAAAAATACAAAAATTAGCTGGGTGTGGTGGCGTGCATTTGTAATCCCAGCTACTCGGGAGGCTGAGACAGGAGAGTCGTTTGAACCCTGGAGGCGGAGGTTGCAATGAGCTGAAATCACACCAGCGCACTCCAGCCTGGGTGAATGAGCGAGACTCTGTCTCAAAAAGAAAGCCCCAAACCTAATGGCAGGCTGGGTCTGTAGTCAAACCAGGTCCTGCGTTCTGTGGTACAGTTTTATTAATACTCACTGACACTCGCTGTGCCCTTGAGGGGAGCTGATACCACTAGTTTCCAAAGTCTGACACCCTCACCCCTGCAGGCAGTAGCAGCAGCCCTGTGAACTCCTGTTCTACTCCCCGTGCCAAGCCTGTTGAGTTAGGAATCCGGTGGGATCTATGAACAGGACTCCCAGGTGACTGCGATGCACGCTCCACTGGTTTACAAAGTGCTTTCATCTCATTGAGAACCCTTAGGGCAAAGCAGCCACTGGTTTTTTTGCTGACGGCTTTTCAGGGTCACAGAGGGCTCAAGAGGCTCTTACCTGCAAATGGGAGCAGGTGGGTACAATTGGCTACCATTGTTCTTTTTTTTTTTTTTTTTTTTAAGACAGGTCTTGCTCTGTCACCCAAGCTGGAGTGCAGTGGTGCAATCTCGGTCCATTGCAACCTCCGTCCCCCGGGATATAGCAATTCTGCCTCAGCCTCCCAAGTAGCTAGGATTACAGGTGCACACCACCACACCCGGCTAATTTTTTATATTTTAGTAGAGACGGGTTTTCTCCGTGTTGCCCAGGCTGGTCTCAAACTCCTGAGCTCAGGCAATCCACCTGCCTCAGCCTCCCAAAGTGCTAGGATTGTAGGTGTGAGCCACCACTCCCGGCCAGCTACCAGCATTCTTAAACAAAAGGAAAGAGGGTCCGACATGGAATCCTATTGTCATATTTTTAAATAAAAAGATAAACCAAGAAAAGGAAAAAAGTTACCTACAGGGAGAGGGAAGCCACCAGGGGAGGAGGAGAGTAGGGGACAGATATAAAAGCCAGTCTGCTCAGAAATGTACCTTGTCTTATGGATTTGACTTTGCAAGCATGCGTCAAATAAAACACAAATCCAGACTCAGTGGGGAGACCCATTAGAAGGATTTTTGTAAGGGAGAAAAGGGATGACTGCAACAGGGGCTGGAATGGAGACCACCGCAAAACGGAGGTGGTTTTACCATGCCATCTGCAAGGGTCTCGAGGATCAGGTGAAAAGACACTCTCTTGTAGAGAGAACAACGCTAGAAAGAGCCAGACATGGAAAGTGGGATGAAAGGGTGCTGTGACCAGATAAAGAGATCAGAAAATTTCACCCTGAGGTGGCCTCTGCTCTGGAAGGGCTGCCTATAGGCTCAGCCTGAGAGTTGGTCAAAGTTCAGGGTCCAGGAAGAAGGAGTGAAACTCTGGGGAAGATCGCTCTGTTCACCCAGGCTGGAGTGCAATGGTGCAATCTCAGCTCACTGCAACCTCTGCCTCCCAGGTTCAAGTGACTCTCCCGCCTCAGCCTCCCGAGTAGCTGGGATTATAGGCACCCAGCACCATGCCTGGCTAATTGTTGTATTTTTATTAGAGACAGGGTTTTGCCATGTTGGCCAGGCTGGTCTCGAACTCCTGACCTCAAGTGATCCACCTGCCTCAGCTTCCCAAAGTGCTGGGATTACAGGGACAAGCCACTGTGCCCAGTCTGAGTTCCCAGTTTTTTTGTTTTGTTTTTTTTTTTTTTTTTTTTTGAGACGGAGTTTCGCTCTTGTTACCCAGGCTGGAGTGCAATGGCGCGATCTCGGCTCACCGCAACCTCCGCCTCCTGGGTTCAGGCAATTCTCCTGCCTCAGCCTCCTGAGTAGCTGGGATTACAAGCACGCGCCACCACGCCCAGCTAATTTTTTGTATTTTTAGTAGAGACGGGGTTTCACCATGTTGACCAGGATGGTCTCGATCTCTTGACCTCGTGATCCACCCGCCTCGGCCTCCCAAAGTGCTGGGATTACAGGCTTGAGCCACCGCGCCCGGCTGAGTTCCCAGTTTTAACTGAGCATCAGACTCAACTCATTTCTAGCTTCTCCAGGTGTGCTCTTCACACCAGCAGCCTCTCCTGGGGACTTGTCAGTCGGTGGACCCTCAGATTTCTGAATCAGGATTTGCCATTTAACCAGATCCTGCCCCAAAGCACATTCAACAATTAAATTCTCAGTTTCTACCCCTGGGAGTTCATGGTGGCCCAGAAACCAACCACACTCCCAAGGCAGCCAAGAACTGACCAGCAGTGGGGGCTTTGGTTGAAACTTCCCTGCTGGACACCATCCTCCTGGGCTCCTTGGGGAAAGCCCAGAGATGGGCGGCTGGAGTTCCAGTTGTTACTTGGGGGAAGTAGAAAAGTTCTCTTTTAAAGCTTCCTTTCTTGTTAAAGAAAGAGTGTGCTAATAACTTTGTTAAGCCCTATCCTATGTAGCTGTTAAACATGCCATGCTTACAGGCACGTAGTACATTCTATGTCCTTATACTTTAACCAAAATATCTGTGCTGAATGTGCTCACAGGCATGTCCCAGCTCTCCATTGCTTTTACCAGTTTAAAAAAGTTTTAGGTTATTAGCCAATTGGGTTTTAGTTTAACTTGTGAGGTCTGGCTCTAGCCAACAGAGATCAGACACAGCAGTAAGGATGACCCCAAATGTGTAAGGGATACATTTATGTGTTTTCCTTTGTTCATTGTACTCTCATGGCACAATGGCTAGTGAGAGTACCCTTCCTGCATCCAGAAAGTAAAAATTGTGTTGCTGAAAGATCCTTTGTCTCGGTGCTGATTTTTCTTTGCAGCACAAACCGTCTATTTCCAACATCACTACGTGGTGCCTGGATTGGGAGAAGTGAGGCTCCTTTGCCTCTGCTTGGATAGGGGCTTTAATGGTCCTACTGTCTCAGCTTTGTGGAGTGTTCTTTGAAAGTTATAGGTGACAATTCTCCTGCTATTGAGGTCTCTGTCAGGCAGATTGCTGCCTGCCCTGCCATCAGTCCCAGAGTGGTTCTGTCTTCACCGAGTCTCTTCATCGTGAGTGCAAGGAGCTTCAGAGAAAAGGAAATGTACTGGAGTTTCACTTGGAAGTCTAGGACAGGGAGTGGCCTCGCAGGCTGAGGAGAACTGACTGTCCCTCTTTCTCATCTCTCTTGGGTCCACACCATCAATCAATTGGCCTCTGGAGTTTCTCCTGTTCCCTGCATCTGGGAATGACTTTCCTTGCTTCCCAGCACATGCAACAGCCCCACATCCCACCTGCCCTCAGCTCCCAAGTTCACATCCCCCTGAGCCACTTGGGAAGGCGCTTCTCATCTCTGCATGGAGTCAGCCATGGCCAGCAGAGCAGGGTAGGATGGGCACTCACCCTGGGACAGCAGGCACATCTCAGGAGAGCGAGGGGGCTGCACAGAGATGGGGAACCACGAAGACTCCTGGGATAGCAGGAAGGAGGGGTGCCCCCTACTTCCCTCAGTCAGAGGCAGGGAGAGAACAGCAGATCTGACTACTCCCTGGCTTCCCCATGCACCCTTGCAGGGGAGGCAGGCCAGCTAGCACGCCCAAGTGAGGGCTAAGAAAACAAGGTACGGCCCCAAGACCACTGGCTTCTACATGGCAGAAGTCAGCCCTGGTATCCGAGGCGGGGCCTGGAAGGGAGTGAGAGTACAGAACAGGGCGAGGGAGGAGGGCCAGCTGGGCCAGGGGAGCACAGGGTGTGCTTCGTGGTCTTGAGCCAGGGCCCAGGTTCTCAGGCCTGCTGCTCACCACAATCACCTGAAGAATTTGCAAAGCTAGGCTGGTGGCGACCTGGCTGGACACCGTGAAGTCAGAACATGTCGGGGTGGGCTCAGCTGCAGTGTCTCAGTCTCAGCACCTCTGCTGTAAAACGGGGACAATAACAGGCACCCACCACAAGGTCACTGTGGAGATTTAATGAGGTGACCTAGCAGGAGCCCTTCACTCGGGGTCTGTAAGTGCCAAGAAACAGTGGCTCTGTGCCTGTGGTCTTGAGGGATGTTACAGTAGCCACCTGTTGAGGTGAGCAGGGACACCCACTATGGAGAAGGGCACACTGACCTGGTTGCTTAAGTGACTCATCCAAGGCCACACACAGAGGAAGCTGCAGGGCGAGGGTCTGGACCCAGGGCCCTCTGGCTGCGAAGTGTGACAGACCCACCGCAGTCTCCCACGTTGCTGTTCACTCAGGGTGGCTGGTAAAATACTAAAGATATTAACTTTTAGGAAAAGTTATAGATTAGTCTCAAACCTTTTGGAAGGCCAAAAGGTTTTATTGGGGCAGGCTGAAGGCAGCCGTTCCATTAAGTTAGGGAGAAAATAGGGATGAGGCTTTCCCAATTAAGTCTGCTTACCCCACATCCTTTGTCTCCACTCTGTTTACTCATGTAAACATCCTGCTGGGTGGTCCTCTCACGGGGAGATCAAAGGGGAATTACCGGTTAATAGTGTTTACTCTGGGCCCAGAACCTAAAGTTTTTATCATTCGTGTAACCACTCTTTCAACCATGTTAATTATCCACAAGTGTGTTAATTTAGAACCTCCGTTGTCAAATCTTGAAGGAGTAAATGTGTGAATGGACAGGGAGTCTGGGTTGATTGGTTGCATTTCACCCTCTGAGAGCAGCCAACAGCCATCCCTAACCCACTGATATCACTGTAATGGTGTGAGAGTGCATTCATTCATCTGTCACTGAGTCTGGGTCTGCAGGCCAGACTTCTGCAGGAGGTGACTGAGGTCTCAGGTGGTGACCCTGACGTGATCGGGGACACATTCCCAAAGTGCTGGGCTTACGGGCTCGAGCCACCACACCCAGCCATTTGCAATGTTTTATTAATGTACTGTATGCCACTATGATATAAGTCAAAGAGTGCTACAGTTCACAAACCACCTTTCTCCACCTGCCAGTCCTACCCTCCAGCCCTGCCAACACATGGATTTTACACTTGTGGCCTTTAGAACTGTGAGGTCATGAGCAGGCACTGTTTTAAGCCACTGAGCTTGTGGTAATTTGTTACAGCAGCCACAGGAAACTAATACAACATCCCCTTTTTTTTAAAAAAAAAAAAAGAAAGAAAAAATAATTTATTTTATAAGCTCAACATTTCATAAGTCTTCAGATTTCCCTTGTTTATTTCCCTTTGGGCTTTGTGGGTTGTCAGTAAAGTTCTGTTGGAAAACCCTGCCAGCGTTCTGGAAGCCAAAAGAAACACAGAAGCAGGAGCAGATTTTGCCCACACTCAGCCAGGGAGAAGAAAGATCAGGGCTAGCATGGGGCTGAGGGGGGCGCTTGGAGCCAAGAGAGCAGGTTAAGACCAGGCTCTGCAACCAACAGGTGCCATGACCTCAAAAAATTTATTCACATTCCCTGAAACTAGATCTCTTCATCTGTAAAATTCACTGAATGCTTACTCCACAAATGGTTTGTTAATCTCTTTTCTACATGCCAGACACTGTTCCTGGCCCCAGAGACACAACAATGCATACACAAGGCAAAAGTCTCTGCTCTCGTGGAGCTGACATTATGCAGGAGTGAGGGGAGAAAACAAACAAGACACGTAAATAAATATATAGTATGTTTGTCAAAAATGCCAAGGAAAAAATCCGTAAAGCAGGGAGAAACAAGTGTCCTTCAGTAGGTGAGTGGTTAACTAGCCTGTGGTCCATCCACACCATGGACTACTACTCAGTTAATAAAAAGGAATGAATTACTGATACACAACAATGTGGATGGAGGTCAAGAGAATTTGCCGAGTAAAAAAAGTCAGCCTCAAAAGGTCACATACCCTGGGCAACACAGGGAGAGCCTGCCTCTAAAAGAAAAAAAAAGCCAGACATGATGGCATGCACCTGTAGTTCCAGCTATTCAGAAAGCTGAGGCAGGATGATCACTTGAGCCCAGGAGTTCAAGGCTGCAGTGAGCCATGATGGCAGTACTGCATTCCAGCCTAGGTGATGGCTCAAAAAAAAAAAAAAAAAAGTCACATACCATGATTCTATTTATACTTCATTCTCAGAATGTCAAAGTTTAAGAGATAGGGAACAAATTGGAGGTTCCCAGGGGTTAGGGATGGGGTGGGGTAGAGGGAGGTATGACTATAAAGAAGTAGAATGAGAAGAGATCTTTGTGGTGGTGATAGCATAGATCTGTGCCTTGATTGCAGTGGCAGTTACACAAATGCACACGTGTTAAAATAGCATAAAACTACACACACTTTGGACCAGTTGGAATCAATTTCCTAGCCTTGCTGTTGTATCCTAGGAATGTAAGATGCAAGCCTTGGGGGAAACTTGGTAAAGAGTGCAAGGGTCCTCTCTATACTATCTTTGTAACTTGCTGTGAATCCATAAGGCAGTATATTTGTAATCTATTTCAACATTAAAAGTTTTCAAAAACGTATGTGAGGAAATATAGGCCAAACCAGGGAAGAAGGATAGCTACTATGTGGGTAGCAGGTGCTAAAATTTTGGACAGTGCACAACAATATGTTACTACCTGTATTAGTTTGTTCTCACACTGCTAATAAAGAAATACTCGAGACTGGGTAATTTATAAAGGAAAGAGGATTAATGGACTCACAGTTCCACATGGCTGGGGAGGTCTCAAAATCATGGTGGAAGGCAAAGGAGAAGTAAAGGTACAACTTACCTGGTGGCAGGCAAGAGAGCTTGTGCAGGGGAACTTCCATTTATAAAACTGCCAGATCTCGTAAGACTTATTCACTGCCATGAGACCAGTGTGATGGAAACTACCCCATGATTTAATTTTCTCCACCTGGCCCTGCCCTTCACATGTGAGAATAACTACAATTCAAGGTGAGATTTGGGTGGGGACACACCAAACCATATCACTACTTTGGAGGGCAGGTGGATGATTTAAATGAGATATAATGTCAACCTGGAATGCTAAGCATACTCAGTAAATGCTGGTTTATAATTCTTTTTATTGGAGAGTTTGGTGTGTTATGTTATATTTAAATAACTCTATATTTTAGTTGAAGGAAATCTGTGTATTAAAAAAATTAAAATATTAAAAATAAATAACTCAATTTTTGGGGTGTCACAATAGTGTGGTGGTTATGTTTTTTTTAAAGTTCATAATTTTTAGAGATCCACATTGAAATATCTGCCAATGATATGACATGAGGTCTGGGATTTCAAAATAAAACAGAAGGTAAAAAGGGTTGGCTATGGTTGGGCAGGACTGGTGGTGGTTTGGTGGGGGCTGGGCTAAGCTGAGGTGGCAAAGGTGGTGATTGTGATGGTGAATTTTATACACTAACTTGACTGAGATAAGGGGTGCCCAAATATTAATAGCTGATAAAACATTATTTCTGGGTGTGTCTTTGAAGCTGTTTCTAGAAGAGATTAGCATTTGAACTGGCAGACTGAATAAAGACCTGTCCTTACCAGTGTGGGCAA
The DNA here is from genome assembly GCF_048565385.1 of Saimiri boliviensis. NCBI lineage: Eukaryota > Metazoa > Chordata > Mammalia > Primates > Cebidae > Saimiri > Saimiri boliviensis. The sequence continues at coordinate 103,817,428 of NC_133460.1, forward strand.
GGCACCATCCAATCCATTGAGGAATGGAATAGAACAGCAAGATGGAGGAACAGCAAACTCACCCTCTCTGTTTGAGCAGGGGCATCCATCTTCTCTTGTCCTTGGACATCGATTTTCCTGGTTCTCAGGCCTTTGGGCTTGGACTGGAACGCCACCACCAGCTTTCCTGGGCCTGGAGCCTGCAGACAGCAAATCATGAAACTTCATAGCCCCCATAATCACGTGAGCCATTCTCTCATAATAAACCTCTTCCTATGGGTCTATAAATGTCCTGCTAGTTCTGTTTCTCTGGAGAAGCCTCACTAATGCAGTGGGAGTGTCCCCTTGAGTTCTGTCACCAGGACACAGGCGAACTATTCTGAGATGGATTCTAAGCACAGAAGGGGTCAGCTCTCCTGTGGATTAATGAGGTCCAGGCCACATCCATATCACTGGCTCTCTGTGCTGCAGAGATGTTGTACCTGACCAACGTGGTAATATAGAAGTTAAAAAAAATTTACTCAGGCAGCCAGTGAGGGTAAGGAAATTCTCAGTAAGGTTTTCCTTTTAATGAAAAGCAGCCCCCAAATCATTTTCTTTTCAAGCTGCAGACAGACAAGCAAGCTGGAAACTTGCACGTGTAAATGAAGGCAGTTGTGCCAACAGGAAAAGGCTACCTGGGACTATGCATGATCAAAATGGCGTCTCCATCTTCCCTTCTCTTTGCCAGCCATATGTACAGTAAGGAGCACACAAGATGGCACTGGCCAAGTGGAAGCCCATTTGCATAATAAAATTAGGGTAGGGAAACCAGCTTTCCCCTAACACTCTGTAAACGTCACACCTGGTCGAACCAATATGTGGCCCTGAGTAAATTAGACACCAGCTCCTCAAGCCTGTCTATAAAATCTGATGTGGTCCACCACGGCCAGCTGTTCCCTTTTGGACACCCCTCTCTCGCGAGAGGGAGAGCTGCTCTTTTTCCCTTTCCTTTGCCTATTAAACTTTCCTCTCCTTAACCTACCTACCTGTGTCCATGTCAATCTTCTCAGCCGAGATGACAAACCCTGGGTATTTCTCCAGACAATGAAGCCGCTTCATTGGTGGACCCACAACTTGATGAGGGATTTGTAGGAAAGACCCCTCTTTCTGCTTTACAAGTTGAAGCCATTTCCTATTTTGTATTGGGAGCAGGCTTGTCTTCTCACCCCTGTTTTGTCTAATAATCTGCTCACTAGAAAAGCCACGTCTGGCTGGGCATGTTAGTTCCATGCCGTTTGGTTACTATAGCTCACACCTGTAATCCCAGCTCTTTCAGAGGCCGAAGCATGTGGATCACTTGAGGTCAGGAGTTTGAGACCATCCTGGCCACTATGATGAAACCCCATCTCTACCAAAAAATAGAAAAATTAGCGGAATATTACGGTGCTCACCCATGATCCCAGCTATGGGAGGTTGAGGCAGGAGAATCGCTTGAACCCAGGAGGAGGAGGTTGCAATGAGCCAAGATCACACCACTGCACTCCAGGCTGGGGACAGAGTAAGACTTCATCTTTAAAAAAAAAAGAAAAAAAAGAAAAGAAAGAAAGAGAGGGAGAGAGAAAAGAAAGACCAGATCTGAAAGGAAGAGACCAGCAAGCACATGGTTTCCCCAGACTGATTTTAGCTACAGAACCCTTCCTCCCTGACAAACAAATCCTTCTGAGGCACCCAAACATATGAAACAGGCAGCCTTACAATGTTTTTACTGTGTAATCTGGAGTTGTGGGGAAGCACTTCCCCTTGTCAGGCTTCTGTTTCTTTGGCATGGCAATTTATACTTTTTGGGTTTTTTTTCCTGTGAATGGTTTGTTTATTTCCTTGGTGTATTGATCTATTCTCATGCTGCTATAAGGATATACCCAAGACTGGGGTAACTTTCAAAGAAAAGAAGTTTAATTGACTCACAGTTCTGCAGGGCTAGGGAGACCTCAGAAAACTTACAATCATGGTGGAAGTCACCTTTTCCCAGGGCAGCAGGAGAGAGAATGAGAGTCAGCAGGGAAATGCCAGATGCTTATAAAACCATCAGATCTCATGAGAACTCACTCATTACCATGAGAACAGCATGTGGGAAACCACCCCCATGATCCAATTACCTCCACCTGGTCCCGCTCTTTACACATGGGGATTATTACAATTCAAGGTGAGATTTGGGTGGGGACACAGAGTCAAACCATATCACTTGGGCTATTTTTCTATTGATCTTCTGAAAAATAATTTTTAAAAATGTTTGTGGGTACATAGTAGGTGTATATATTGATGGGGTACATGAGATACTTTGACACAGGCATGCAATGTATAATAAGAACATCATGGAGGCTGGGCGAGGTGACTCACACCTGTAATCCCAGCACTTTGGGAGGCCAAGGTGGGTGGATCACGAGGTCAGGAGATTGAGACCATCCTGGCCAACATGGTGAAATCCCATCTCTACTAAAATATAAAAAAATTAGCCGGATGTGGTGGCACGCACCTGTAGTCCCAGGTACTCAGGAGGCTGAGGCAGGGGACTCATTTGAACCTGGGCAGCAGAGGATGCCGTGAGCCAAGATCACAACACTGCACCACAGCCTGGGCATGACAGCAGACTCCATCTCAAAAAAAAAAAAAAAAAAATCACGGAAATGGATTCTTCATCCCCTCGGGCATTTATCTTTTGTGTTACAAACAATTCAATTATGCTCTTGCAGTTATTTTCTTTTTTATTATTACGTACTTTAAGTTCTGGGATACATGTGCAGAACGTGAAGGTTTGCTACATAGGTATACATGTGCCATCGTGGTTTGCTGCACCCATCAACCTGTCATCTAGGTTTTAAAACCTGCATGCATTAGATATTTGTCCCAATGCTCTCCCCACCTTGCCTCCACCCCCTAACAGGCCCTGGTGTGTGATGTTCCCCTCCCTTTGTAGTTATTTTCAAATGCACAATTGAATTCATTTTTGACCATAGGCACCCTGTTGTGCTAGACATGCTAGGTCTTATTCATTCACTCTTTCCAGCTATATTTTTGTACCCATTTCCCTCCCACCCCCACCCCCATTACCTTCTCCAGCCTCTGGTAACCATCCTTCCACTCTCTATCTGTATGAGTTCAATCATTTTAACTGTTAGCTCCCACAAATAAGTGAGAACATGTGAAGTTTGTCTTTCTGTACCTGACTTATTTCACGTAACATAATGATCCCCAGTTCCATCCATATTGTTGCAAATGACAGAATCTCATTCTTCTTTATGGCTGAATAGTACTCCATTGTGTATATGTACCACATTTTCTTTATCCATTCATCTGCCAAAGGACACTTAGGTTGCCTCCCAATCTTGGCTGCTGTGAACAGTGCTGCAATAAACATGGGAGTGAGGATATCTCTTGGACATACTGATTTCCTTTCTTTTGGGTATATACCTAGGAGTGGGAATGCTGAATCACACGGTAGCTCTATTTTTAGTTTTTTGAGAAGCCTCCAGACTGTTCTTCATAGCGGTTAAACCAATTTACATTCTTAGCAACAGTGTACAAGGGTTACTTACCCTTTCTCTATATCCTCGCCAGCATTCATTGTTGACTGTCTTTTGGATAAAAGCTATTTTAACCAGGGTGAGATGATACCTTGTGGTAGTTTTGATTTGCATTTCTCTGATGATTGAAGAATCGAAGTGATGTTGAGCACCTTTTCATTTACCTGTTTGCCTTTTGTATGTCTTCTTTTGAGAAATGTCTACTCAGATTTTTTGCCCATTTTAAAATCAGATTATTAAAATTTTCCCTATAAAGTTGTTTGAGCTCTTTATACATTCTGATTATTAATTCCTCGTCAGATGGGTGGTTTGCAAATGTTTTCCCCATTCTGTGGGATGCCTCTTCACTTTGTTGACTATTTCCTTTGCTGTGCAATAGCTTTCCCACTTTTTGTGGGAGGGACTTGGAGGGAAGTAATTGAATCATGAGGGCAGGTCTTTCTTGTGCTGTCCTCGTGATGGTAAGATCTGATGGTTATTATGAGGGGGAGTTTCCCTGTACAAGCTCTCTCCTTGCCTGCTGCCATCCATGTATGATGTGACTTGCTCCTCCTTGCCTTCTGCGATGATTATGAGGCTTCTCCAGGCACATGGATCTGTGAATTCTCCACTAAACCTCTTTCTTTTGTAAATTGCCCAGTCTAAGATATGTCTTTATCAGCAGCATAAAAATGGAATAATACACCATACTTGGAGTGGACTCAGACAGGGCCTGGAGGGCACACACCCCATATCAGTGAGAGGACCGGGTGGTGGTGGGGGAGAAACATCACCTGCAGCCAGATTTACTTTCTTCTGGGAAGCATCCAGCAGGCCTTTTGGGGTGGGGGGGTGGCATGGCTGGGCTGGAGGTAACCTGAGCATCCCCAAGCCTCTCAAAGCCCTTCAACCCCTCCCATAGCCTTACACCTGTAATCTCAGCACTTTGGCAAGCTGCAATGGGAGGATCACTTTAGCCCAAGAGTTTAAGACCAACCCGAACAATATAATGATAACCCATTTCTAAAAAAAAAAAAATTTTTATTAGCTAGGCATGGTGTTGCATCCTGCAGTCCCAGCTACTTAGGAGATCAGCTCTATCTACTTTACAGAAAGAGAAATGCCCATCTTAATGGTCCCGGCAATTGCATGTCCATCCCACACAGGGAGCACGCTTCTCCTAAGTGAGTATAAGCTGGAGACGTGAGTCCAATTGGCTGCTCTCACTGCTCCGCTTGGTGAAAACATCCTGCCACTCAGTGTCATTCTGATGTTTACCCATATGTGTTCTTCACCCAGCCTGGGCCCTCCACAGAGGCCAACCACTGGGCGAGGCCCTTGCCCTAAGACCCAGGAATCTGTCCCCTGAGCCCAGGAGGTGGAGGGAAACCAGCCGTGCCAGTCTTCAACATAGTGTTTTCCTAGGGTGTGACCAAGGGAAATTTTGGTGAAGCAAGGTATACGCCTGATCAAGGCTTTAGAACTGCAGCCCAGGAGAAAGGAACTCCTTTGTCCTCTTAGCCAGGGTGTGGTTGGAGCAGAGAGGGAGTGGTGAGCTCTTGGAAGTGGGAGCTCCGTGGCTTGAGAGTAAAGTTTGCTCCTAGCTGACCTAAAGTCACCATCAGGCTGGCCCTCACCTTGCCCATAAGAGGATAAACCAGCACGACCAGCGTGCCTGCTTGGGGATTCTCAGGTGAATATCTTGGGCATTTCCAGATGTAGTCACCCCTACTCTACTCTAAGTGAGGGCCCCTACTCTAACCCTCCCTGAGGCATTAGGCTCCCCCCACCAGACAGCCTTAAGCCACTGATAACATAGAAAGTATACAGTTTTTCCTTAGAAAAGTTGGGGCCCCTGAGCTTGATGCCTACTGTTTCCCCAACATGTGAGTGGTAAGAAGTAATAGAGAACGATCCTCTGTGCCCCTCACCCAGTTCCCTGCAATGGCAACATCTCACCAAGATCTGGTGCGACACTCTGTGTACAGAACCAGGATGCTGACATGGACACTGTCAACATGTGGAGCACATCCATCACCACGCAGAGCACGTCCGTCACCACGCAGAGCACGTCCATCATCACGAGGGTCCCACCTGTCACTGTTTTATGACCACGCTCCCTTTCCTCCTGCCTCCACCACCTACCCTGGCAGCCACTAATCTGTTCTCCATTTCTGAAATTTTGTCATTTCAAGAATGCCCTTGAACTCCATCTCTAAAAAAAATACAAAAAATTAGCCAGCATGGTAGTGCATGCCTGTGGTCCCAGCTACTTGGGAAGCTGGGGTGGGAGGATCATTTGAGCCCAGGAGGTTGAAGCTGCAGTGAGCATGATTGTGTCACTGCACTCCAGCCTGGGCAACAAAGTTGAGACCCTGTCTCCCCTGCCCCCTAAAAAAAGGGCCAAGAGCAGGTGGTTCACACCTGTAGTCTCAGCACTTTGGGAGGCCAAGACAGGCGGATCACCTGGGGTCAGGAGTTTGAGACCATCCTGACCAATATGATGAAACCCTGTCTCTACTAAAAATATGAAAATTACCTGGGTGTAGTGGCAGTTGCCTGTAATGCCAGCTGAGGTGGGAGAATCGCCTGAACCTGGGAGACAGAAGTTGTGGTGAGCCAAGATCACGCCATTGCGTTCCAGCCTGGGTGACAGCGTGAGACTCCAATTCAAAAAAAAAAGAAAAGAGAAGAAAAGAAAAGAGAGCCCTTGAAATGGAATCACACAATATGTACCCTCTAAGGATTGCCTTTTTTTTTTTTTTACTCAGCGTCTTTCTTTGGAGATTTACCAGGTTTTTGCACAGGTCAATAATCCATTCCTTTTTACTGCTGAGTAGTATTCATGGAATGGATGGACATGCTTGTATAACCATTAACGTGGTGAAGGACATCAGAGTTTTTCCAAGTTTTTGGCTCTACAAATAAAGCCTCTGTGAGCATTTGTGTACAGGGTTTTGTGTTGTTGGGACCAAGGGAAATTGCCCTTTGTCCTCTGAAAGTTCTCTGGAAAATCAACTCACCAAAGGCAGACTCATTGGAGAAAAGGTGCACAAATTTACTTGGTCATAGTTTTATGGGACATGGGAGCCTTCGGAATAAAGACCCAACCCCCCAGTGGAGCGCAAAGCTTAGACTCCGTCTTGAGGTTCCAGAAATAATGGAGGCTCGGATGCTGGCAAAGTAGGTTGTGGGAGGGGAGAGAGCAGGAACTCGGTTGAGGGTCAATCAACAATTCCTAGGGAGAAGTCAACGGGCTTGAGAAACACACAGTCATCTGGGGCAAAGTCTGTTGGGCCTGCAGAGCCGACAACAGTTTGTGACAAACGTCTGCCCAGGTTTGTTGAAAGAGAATGCCCTCCTGCAATATGGGTTTAGTTCATGAAAACTCGGAAAGGATCAGAAGTCATCATTTTCTTCTTTGGTAGGTCTGGACTTCAGGCAGACAAGGGAAATTCGGAGACTCCAATACTATAAAGAGCAGCTGGGCCAGGGAAGTCAGAGAGACCTTCAACTCCTTTTTCAGTTCAGCATGCTCAACATGCCGTATTTTGAAGCATCCACTTCTGAACCCCAACAATGTCAACATATAGCTTCATTTATTTTTCTTTCTTTTGATGCAGGATCATGCACTGTTGCCCAGGCTGGAGTGCAGAGGCATAATAATAACTCACTGCAGTCTTGACCTTCTGTGTCAAGCGTTCCTCCCACCTCAGCTTCCCTAGTCGCTTGAGACCCCAGGTGTGTGCCACCACACCTAGGTAATTTTTTTCTTTTGGTAGAGATGGAGTCGCACTGTGTTGTCCAGGCTTGTCTTGAACTCCTGAGCTCAAGCGATCCACTTGCCTCAGCCTCCCACAGTGCTGGGATTACAGGCACGAGCCATTGTGCCCAGCCCATATATCTTCATTTCTTTGGAATAAATGAAAAGCAACTATTGGTTTGCTTGGTGTTGTATGTTCAGGTTTAAAGAAGCTGTGAACACGTTTTCCAGAGTGGCTGTACCACTTTACGCTCCCACTAGCAATATATGAGTGATCCAGGTTTTCCAAACCCTCCCCAGCGTTTGGTGGTGTCGCTGTTTTCACTTTAGTCGTTCTGGCAGGTGTGCATGACTGATTTTCATTTGCATCTCACTAATGGCTGGTGACGCTGAATATCTTTTCACAGGCTCAGGTTCCATTTGCATGTCCTCCTCAATGAGATGCCTCTTCGCATCTCTTGCCCATTTTCCAATTGGATTGTTTGGCTTGTTGTTTGAGCGCTTGAGAGTGTTTTATACTCTCTAGATATTGATCCTTCTTGCTGTATTTGTTGTGGTGAGTGGTTGAAGCCTTCAGCCCATTATGCAGTTTTCTTATGAGGATAATGCACACCCATCTGGCTTCACAAATGGCAGGGTTCCTCCCTGGAGAGGGAGCGGGGCGGGTTATGATGCTGGGTTACTCCAGACGAGATCCTCCGCGAGCCTGTCTCTTACAGCCCTCGGTTCTCTTCCAACCCTGTGGGCATGTTGCGTCTCTGGCTCCCAGTTCTTCCTGACACATTTCCCACAGCTGGCTCCATCCTACACACTTTGGAGATGGTCATGAGCCCTTGATGATGACAAAGGGCTTTCACTTCTCCCTACAAGGCCGTGGATCTAGCCCATTCCTCAAACCATCTCAAAAAGCCACCTCCAGCCTAACGTCCCTTTTAACCTTTGCCTGTTGTTTTTGCCACAGATTCCAGGTTCCTATAGATCCTTGTCATGCATTGTGAATCAAAGCTAGTCTGAAAGACACAGAATAAACAGCAGAAAGGGATTTCACTGGAAAGCTTCATTAAGAACCATAGCTCAGGGCAGGGAAGCCTGTGTGCTGCAGGCTTGGCCACACCAGCCAATGGTTGAACAAGTCAGCACTGCGGGCGATGCCTCAGACAGGGTGAGCAGAAATGCAATCTACATAGACCCAAAGGTGCAGAAGAAAGGTCACAGGACTGGGCGCAGGAGCCTCCTGCTCACTGCGGGTGTGTGTGTGTGTGTGTGTGTGTGTGTGTGTGTGTGTGGCAGGGAGTGGGAGGTGGGGGGAGGAACAGGTGTCACATGACCTCTGCCCCCTAAACATCTGAACTGGAAAGTAAAGAGATCAGTCAGCCTCCTTCCACTCCAGACCTCTGGGATACTTAAAGTAAGTGTTGCAGGGTTTGTAGCATCTTGGAACATTTTTTCCTACATCACAGGAAAAAAAAAAAAAAAGAAAAGAAAAGTCAAGTCCAGTGAACTGGTTCCACTTCTTAAGAAACTGTGGTTTTGGCCAGGCACAGTGGCTCAAGCCTGTAATCCCAGCACTTTGCGAGGCCGAGGTGGGTGAATCACAAGGTAAGAAGTTCGGGACCAGCCTGGCCAAGATGGTGAAATCCCGTCTCTACTAAAAATACAAAAATTAGCCAAGAGTGGTGGTGGACACCTGTAGTCCCAGGTACTCGGGAGGCTGAGGCAGGAGTCATTGAACCTGGGAGGCAGAGGTTGCAGTGAGCCAAGATCGTGCCACTGCACTCCAGCCTGGGCAACATGGCGAGACTCCGTCTCCAAAAATAAGAAACTATGGTTTCCATAGCCTGAACTTGAGCAAAACTGGAACATCAGAAAATTATTTCCTCCTGCTGCATCTCTGATGGGGCAGCTGATCCAGTCCCTGGCTGTTTCCACAGGGAAAGCTGGGTGAACGGGGTGGGTCTTTATTGAGCTCCCTTTGACGTTCTTTCAGAAAATAGACATATTGTCCCCCTTCCCTCGCTCTGCCTCTTTCCATCGTCCTGGCCTCCTTTGGACCCATGGAAGGGGGTTCTTGTTGGAAGGGCTGATCTATGAGTCAGGCCCGCTTTCAGATGAGCTGCCAAGTTAGTTTACTTATTTTTTTCATCTAAACCCCAAATACCACAGAACCAGCACCTGCAATTTTTCCTAACGTATCCTTTGAACTTGCTGCAAGTTAAACCGTAGGAGGTTTCACTTCTCAGTTGCAACTCAGGGCGCCTTTCGCTATTTGCTTCCAAGAAGCACCCTGTTCCTTTCTACCCCGACTCCCATCAACAACTTTTTTTTTCCCCAAAAAAAGAAAAGAGGAATCAGAACTTCAGCAGCAGTGGCCTTTCTTGGCTCTGTGTGAACACTGTGGAGCAAATAAAGTCCTTGACTCCCTGGCCCTCCTCCCTCTCACGTCTGAGCTGGGAACACCATGCACAGCCACAGTGCTGAGGCAGGCAGAGAGGCAGACGGGTACAGCCAGACAGGACAGATGTAATTAGCAGCATCATTTTTCTTTGTGTGTGCAGAATAGATAGCATAATGCCACCACCCACATGATGCTTTGGCAAATGTACTGTCACTCATTTTCACAAACAATTCAATGGGTCTTTTAAAAGTGCCTACAACAAGCAAAGAAAGTCACGGAAAAAAAAAAAACAGAGTGACAACTCAGCCCAAGTTCCAAAGTTACTTGAGAGTTGTTCTGGGAGTAACGAGACCAAACCAACTTCAAGTTCAATCTGATCCAAGTTCAGATGGACAGAGCCTGGCATCCATGGGGCAGGCAGTGGCGCCAGATTCACCGTCAGATAAAGTGAGCTCAGATGCCACCGTGTTTCTGATGTAGCTGTCAAATGATGCCTCTGAGTCGTACTTTTTCTGTCTGCTTAACGGGCACATTGATACTTGTGTGTCTATTTCTAGACTTGCTGTGGGGCTGGAGGGAGACCACTTGGGAGGGGAAGTCTTTGTGATCTATGGAGTGGGGGTCATTGTTAAGGAAGAGCCTCAGGAATTCAAGCCACAAAGATAGTGCCATTCCTAAGGTAAATCAAGGGAATAAGAAGCCTTTCAATCCCACATCCTACAGCAGCGAGCGTTAACTGCTCCCCACTGGCAATCCTCCAGGTCTCTCTCCTCGTGAAGCCCAAGGTTCAATGCAGTAACCCACATATGCTCCAGCACCCACATGGTCCAGTCTTGAGCACGTGTGCAGCTGGAGAAGCACAGTCCAGTGTGTTTTTCTTCTGTTTCCCCAACAGAGTGAAGGACAGCCCAGTAGTAAGTTCTGATGATTTGTTAATTTATTAATTTTTAATGCATTTTTATTTTTATCCTATTTTATTGAGAAGGAGTCACCCTGTTGCCCAGGCTGGAGTGCAGTGGTGCAATCTCGGCTCACTGCAACCTCCGCCTCCTGGGTTGAAGCAATTCTCTTGCCTCAGCCAGCTAATTTTTGTATTTTTAGTAGAGATGGGGGTTCACCATGTTGGCCAGGCTGGTCTCGAACTCCTGACCTCAGGTGATCCACCCAGGTCAGCCTCCCAAAGTGCTGAGATTACAGGCGTGAGCCACCTCACCCAGCTGAGTTCCTATCTTTCCTGAGAAACATCTTTGAAAACATAAACACACAGCCTCTCAGAGTTGGAGGAAACTTCAGTGTCCAATTAGTCCAATCCCTGGTGATGTCTGATCTCCCCTTACAACATCCTGGCAGTTGACCTCCCAGCCTCTGCTCAACTGCCTCTTGGGAGCGGGAACTCCCCTCCTACCCCCTGAGGCTGAGCAGATCATATTTGATTTTTTTCCAAGAAAACCGTCCCCAAAGGACACGTTGGCCTTCCCATCCGCAAACCCGACTCCCACTGGTGGTGTTGGGAGGTTGAAGGAGGTGACACAGAAGTGTCCACACAGTCCCTGGTGTACAGCAGGTGCCCAAAATGTTTAAACAGATGAATGTTCTCAAGGAAAATGATTTAAACTTGATCAGTCAGTTGCTTTCAAGAAGGGAGCTGGACAGGCATGAGTATGAAGGCAGCTGGGACACGCTGCTCACTGGGCCTGCCGTCGAAAATGGCACAGGGTGTGGCTCTGCCAGCTCCTCCCACCGGGACCTGAACAACTTGCTCGGCCTGTGACCCCAGCTCTTCACTAAGACAATGGGGCTAACGGCTCCTGTTCTGTGGGCCCACAGGCCATTTTCAGTTTTAGTGGAAATAATGTAGTGGAAATAATTCTGTTATTAAGGAATAAAGATCACGGAACAGTCCCAATGTCTCAATTTATAATCTTATTTATTTATTTTTAAGACAAGGTCTCAATCTGTCACCCAGGCTGGAGTACAGTGGTGCAGTCATGGCTCACTGCAGCCTCCTGGGCTCAAGCAATTCTCCCGCCTCAGTCTCCCAAGTAGCTAGGATGACAGGTGCATGCCACCCACCACAACCAGCTAATTTTTGAGAGATGGCATCTTACTATGTTTCCAGGACTGGTCTCAAATTTTCGGGTTCAAGTAATCTTCCTGCCTTAACCTCCCAAAATGTTGGGATTACAGGTGTGAGCCACCGCACCTGGCTTCCATTTATAATTTTAATCATTCTCCAAGGAGATATTGATTTTTCATAGAAAAAGAGGCCCAAACTCCTCCTACCTATCAAGACTTGGGGAAAATGGCCTCATTTGATGTGTGTAGGGTGAGTAGGAAATAGAAATTTGTGACACTCCCTATCCCTGAAAAACTGCAGTAACACTGTTAAACCCAGCCTGGCAGCAAGTTGTGCCCTGAAGATGTGTTACTTACTCCTCTCCACTCTCAGCTGCTGGAGGAACTTGAGGGCAGGGCTGGGCTTGCTCCTCTCTGGGTCCGTCACAGCCTGGAGCTCAGTGACTGTCACACGAGATGTCCTCCGCCAGCAAGTATGGGGGTCAGTGAGGGGCATTTCACGGCCGCTGAAATGAATCTCATTGGCAGTTGAGCCCTTCTTTTCCTGCTCTTTCCCATTTTCTTCCCTGAGAGTGGACTCCATTAATATGCTTTGGCTCTGTGTCCCCACCCAAATCCCATCCCAAATTGTAGTCCCCACGTCTCAAGGGAGGGACCTGTATACAATCCTTACGTTTGGAGGGAGGGAGGTGATTGGATCATGGAGGTGGCTTCCATGTTGTTCTTGTGGTAGTGAGTCCTCACAAGATCTGATGGTTTTCTAAGTGTTCGACACTTCCTCCTTCACACCCTCTTCTCTTCTGCTGCTGTGGAAGACCTGCTTGCTTTCTTCCCCTTTGGCCATGATTATACATTTCCTGAGGCCCTCCCAGCCATGTGGTACCGGGAGTCAATTAAACCTCTTTCCTTTATAAATCACCCAGTTTCGAATTTCTTTATAACAGTATTAGAACGGACTAATACATCCGTCAAAGAGGATTTGTCCTAACGCATAAGGGGACACTGAGGATGAGACATTTTACAGCTCATCGGTGTTTGCCCTGAAACTCCAATGGCTCCTTAATCCCCCACAAGATTCATCTGGGGTGTGCTTGAGGGAAAGGGACCAGGGCTTGAGGGTTGGAGCTCCTGACCAAGCAAGGGCTTTGAGGAGGACAGAACACCGGAGTGCAGGTCCAACGACAGTCCTTGTCCCATCCTGCCGGCTAGGATCGGCATCCCCGTTCCCCCTTCAGCCTGCTTCCCACCTATCCCAAGAGGGCTGGCCGGGGTTGCTCCCAAAGACCTCGTCCACTCTGTAGTCATTAAACTGCTGGTGAAAGTCCCTGAGGTGGCCTGAGGGTTAATAACTTGTAAAGTCAGACGGCCACAGGTGGAACAGAGCAGAGACGGCCACAGGTGGAACAGAGCAGAGATGGCCACAGGTGGAACAGAGCAGAGACGGCCACAGGTGGAACAGAGCAGAGATGGCCACAGGTGGAACAGAGCAGAGACGGCCGCAGGTGGAACAGAGCAGAGATGGCCACAGGACTCGGAGGGTGTGAACAGCTCCAGGGACCCAAGTCAAGTCAGGCACTGGCAGAGAGCTTGGCCTCTGTTTTCTGAGGTTGCAGTGAGCCAAGGTCGCACCTCTGCACTCCAGCCTGGGTGTCTCAAAATAAATAAATAAATAATATTTTTTTTTTAAAAAAAAGGATATTTCAAAATGTTCTATAGCTTGGGAATTTTGAATATGGAGTCGGTATTAGATGATATTGGGAATTATTGTTCATTTTATCAGGTGTACTAAATGTCCTTGCTTTAGGTGAAGCATTATGTCTGATTTTCTTTGAAATAGTTTGCCAGCAAAACATGAGCAGAGAAAAGAAATATGGCAGAGCGTTCATTATTAAGTCAAGGCAATGGTTTTGTTATGGTTGTACTTTTACCTTTCAGGTTATTTTGAAATTGTCCTAATAAAAAATTTGTTAAAAGTGATGGGTAAAAAAATAAAATAAAAAATAAATAAAAAAATAATAAATAATAAATACAAAAGAAAGTGATGGGTTAGTGGCAAATTGAGCAAAATGATTTGTCAGCACTGAAAAGTCAGTAATGTCAAAATACAGACAACTCCACTGAAACTCCTCCCAACTCTGCCACGGGATCGGACATGAGCAAAATGGCACCTTGGCTGCTGAAGCTTTTGTGAAGTAGACAATCTCCCTAATGGAAAAACAGAGAATACAACCCCAAAAAGCACACACATGGAGGAGGGGTCGCTTTCTTTTCACTCCACATGACTGGATGAGGAGGCGAGGATAGGGTGTGTGGATTATCCATCTGCTGAAAACTGAGACACCAGAGTTGGCCGGAGGAAGACAGCCCAGTGGGAGGCCCACGACCCTCACTACCCCACCCCCAGCATCACCACAGTCCCCAGCTCACGTCTCACGTTCCACCTGGAGGGACTTCTCAAGAAGATGCTTGCTATGATCAGAATGTTTGTGCCCTCACCCCCAAATTCATGTTGAAACTAAAAACCAAAAGTATTAAGAGGTAGGACCTTTTGGAGGTCATGAGGCTGGAGACTTCACCAATGAAATTTGTACCCTTGGCTGGGCGCGGTGGCTCAAGCCTGTAATCCCAGCACTTTGGGAGGCCGAGGCAGGTGGATCACGAGGTCAAGAGATCGAGACCATCCTGGTCAACATGGTGAAACCCCGTCTCTACTAAAAATATAAAAAATTAGCTGGGCATGGTGGCACGTGCCTGTAATCCCAGCTACTGAGGAGGCTGAGGCAGGAGAATTGCCTGAACCCAGGAGGCGGAGGTTGCGGTGAGCCGAGATTGCGCCATTGCACTCCAGCCTGGGTAACAAGAGCGAAACTCCATCTCAAAAAAAAAAAGAAAAGAAAAGAAAAGAAATTTTTACCCTTATCAAGGGGGCCCCAGAGAGCCCCTTGCCCCTTCTACCATTCAAGGACACAGGGAGACATGTCCATTTATGAACAAAGCTGGTCCTTGCCAGGCCCCAAATCTGCCAGCACCCTGGTAGTGGACTTCCCAGATTCCAGAACTGGGAAAAATAAATGTCTGTTTTTTCTAAGCCATTCAGTCGAAGGTATTTTGTTACCGAAGCCCAAACACACAAACACAGGGCCCCTTAAAAACCACACCCCAGGCCTGGCGCGGTGGCTCACGTCTATAATACCAGCACTTTGGGAGGCTGAGGCGAGTAGATTATCTGAGGTTAGTTCAAGACCAGCTTGGCCAACATGGTGAAACCCTGTCTCCACTAAAAAGACAAAAATTAGCCAGGGTAGTGGTGTGTGCTTGCAGTACTAGATACTTGGGAGGCTGAGGCAGGAGAATCACTCAAACATGGGAGGCAGAGGTTGCAGTGAGCCAAGATCACGCCGTTGCACTCCAGCCTGGGTGACAGAGCAAGACTCTATCTCTAAAAAACAAAACAAAACAAACAAAAAAACCTGCACCCCAGGCTGGATGCAGTCAGTGGCTCACGCCTCTAAACTCAGCCCTTTGGGAGGCTGAGGTGGCAGATCACTTGAGGTCAGGAGTTCGAGATCAGCCTGGCGAACATGGTGAAACCCCATCTCTACTAAAAATAACAAAAATTAGCCAAGCATGGTGGCATGTGCCTACAATCCCAGCTACTCGGGAGGCTGAGGCACAAGAACCTGGGAGGCAGAGGTTAGAGTGAGCCAAGATTATGCCACTGCACTCCAGCCTGCATGACAGAGCAAGACTCTGTCTCAAAAATAAAAATAAAATAAAGTGGTGGGAAAGAGAGAAGTTTAGTATCTGAGCCATAGTGAGCCTTAAGCCTCTGTGCACACAGGCAGTCATTTACTGATCTCTTTGTTAATCTAACTTTAGTCCCAGGCAGTTTGCTGTATAAAGTCCTGCAGTTCTTCAAGTAATAAACTCACATCAAAACATTGTTTCCGAGCATTAAAAAAATATATAGCACTGATTTAAAAAGTGAATGAAGTGAACAAAGGTCTCCCACTAATGGCCTTGGTGGAATATTTGAGAGGGTTTTGGAGCCAGCAAAGGCCCAAGTAGAGAGTGGGGT
Source organism: Saimiri boliviensis (assembly GCF_048565385.1). Classification (NCBI taxonomy): domain Eukaryota; kingdom Metazoa; phylum Chordata; class Mammalia; order Primates; family Cebidae; genus Saimiri; species Saimiri boliviensis. The sequence goes on from NC_133460.1 coordinate 103,833,261, forward strand.
GGCGGCGGGGGAGGGGGGTGTCGAAAACCAATAAAAGGAGGCAGAAGAAAACGTCAGCGCAAGCCCATGCCTCAAAACGTCATCTTCCTGCGGGAGGTGAACTGCCTGAACTGTGGGGGCCAGAAAGGATGGGAGCAGCTGCCCCGCCTTCCTGCCCAGTCCCAGCCTAAGAAGAGGCTCTCCCCAGAGCACCCTTCTAAGAGAGAGAAGGAGAAAAGCTGGAGGGTGTCGGTCCGAAGAGGATGGGCCCCCAGGGCCTTGGAGGGTCCTCCCCTGCTGCAGGACCTGCAAGAATCGCGGCAGCGGCTCCCTCTACAGCTCACTAGCTCCCCCGTGAGCTCAAGCCAGGAATTTCAGGCAGGCTGTCGGGGTCCCCAGAGTTCCTTCTACTCCGAGGAGCCTGGGGAGCCCGGGACCTCCCAGAAAAGCATGCGGGCAGCTCTGCCCTAGGAAACCATGGCTCTTGTCAAGAAAAAGTCACTGAGATCCAAGCGGCTCCTCCAAAGAATGCCTACTGAATTCTCTTCCCCTTCCTTCGGAAGCAAAATGTCTGGAGAGGCAACAGCCCGGCTCCAGGATGGAAATTGAGCCATATTCGCTGCTGGGTCACCTGCCACCCAGCTCTCCCTCTCACTTCACTGGCTTCCCCCTGCATGTCCCCCTCTGGGCCCTAACCCTCTCCTGAGAGTCCCTCACTCCACCCCTGGTTTCGAGCCTGCAATCATTTGAATGACATTCAGGTCCAGCTGGCTGCTGGTCCATCAGTGACTCGAACGTGGGGGAACATCGTGTACGTGTGTGGGAAGCTGGGGGGAGGGGTGCTGGGGGGGACAGTGAAAGAGCCCCAGGCAAGGATCCAGACTCAGACCCGGCCGGGAATCTGCTACCCTTCCCTGCTCCGCCTTAGGCAGACCACATGACCTCTCCCTGGTTTGGTGGCCTCATAATAATCACGAAGGTTTATTAAGCCGCTGTGTGCAAGGCATTGTGCTGTGCACGTTGCATGTATTATCTCACTGGGTTTTATATAGTGATAGGGTCTGAATGTTTGTGCCATCCCCACCCCCACTCCAAATTCACATGTTGAAACCTAATCCCCAGTGTGATGGTATTGAGAGGCAGGGCCAGCTGGGGTGCAGAGGCTCACACCTATAATCCCAGCACTTTGGGAGGCCAAGGCGGGTGGATCACTTGAGGTCAGGAGTTTGAGACCACCCTGGCCAACAGTGCAAAACCCCGTCTCTACCAAAACTACAAAAATTAGCCAGGCGTGGTGGTACATACCTGTAACCCCAGCTACTCAGGAGGCTGAGGCAGGAGAGTCGCTTGAACCCAGAAGGCGGAGGTTGCAGTGAGCTGAGATTGCACCATTGCACTCCAGCCTGGGTGACAGAGCAAGACTTTGTCTCAAAAAAAAAAAAAAAAAAAAAAGGGGGGGTTGAGATCCAAGATGGCTGATCACTAACAGCTCGGGATTGTAGCTCCCACTGAAAGCGCAAAGAACGAGAGGACGCCACACCTTCACATGAATTCTTGTTGCTCACCCACCAGGAGATTCCCAGCGGAGGAGCCCCACGGGTCGCCAGCGCGACTCTTGTGACCGGCGAGGCGGTTTTGCCGGTGCCTTGGAGCGACGGTTCTTGGTGCAGAGTCGGAAAAGCACCATTAATCTTAACGCCGCTGATTTGGTCGGTGCAGTGGGTTGCTCAGATTTCGGCGCTGAGAATCAGTAAGTTGGATGTCCACTTGGAAACCTAATTACAAAGACGGTGAATTCAAAGACCACAGACGGATAAATTTATAACGAAGGGAGGAAAACGGCCAAAAAAGGCTGAGAATGCCCAAGATCAGAACGCCTCTCCCGCAGCGGGGGATCACAGTTCCTCATCAGCAACGAAACAAGGCTTGATGGAGAACGACTGTGTTCCAATTACAGAAGCAGGCTTCAAAATGTGGATAATGAGAAACTTCTGTGAATTAAAAGAACTTGTTCTAACACAATCTAAAGAAACTAAGAACTTTGAAAAAAGATTTGACGAAATGTTAACAAGAATGCACAATTTAGAGAGGAAAATAAGTGAATTGATGGAGCTGAAAAACACAATAGGAGAACTACGTGAAGTATGCACAAGTTTTAACAGCCGAATTGATCAAGCAGAAGAAAGGATATCAGAGGTCGAAGACCAACTTAATGAAATAAAACTAGAAGACAAGATTAGAGAAAAAAGGATAAAAAGGAACGAGCAAAGTCTCCAAGAAATATGGGACTATGTGAAAAGACCTAATCTACGCTTGATAAGTGTACCTGAATGTGACGAAGAGAATGAATCCAAGCTGGAAAATGCGCTTCAGGACATTATTCAGGAAAATTTTCCCAGCCTAGTAAGGCAGGATAATATTCAACTCCAGGTAATACAGAGAACACCACAGAGATACTCCTCAAGAAGAGCAACTCCAAGGCACATAATCGTCAGATTCACCAGGGTTGAAATGAAGGAGAAAATACTAAGGGCAGCCAGAGAGAAAGGTCAGGTTACCCACAAAGGGAAGCCTATCAGACTTACAGCAGATCTCTCAGCAGAAACCCTACAAGCCAGAAGAGAGTGGGGGCCAATATTCAACATCCTTAAAGAAAAGAACTTTCAACCCAGAATTTCACATCCAGCCAAACTAAGCTTCACAAGTGAAGGAAAAATAAAGTTTTTTGTGAATAAGCAAGCACTCAGAGATTTCATCACCACCAGGCCTGCTTTACAAGAGCTTCTGAAAGAACCACCACACATAGAAAGGAACAAACAGTATCAGCCTTTCTAAAAAAATTATCAGAAAGAGAATCAATATAATGAAGAATTTACATCAACTAATGAACAAAATAGCCAGCTAATGGCAGTATTAAACTCACATATATTATTATTAATTCTAAATTTAAATTAACTAAATCCCCCAATCCAAAGACAGGCAATTTGAATAAAAAACTAAAACCCATCAGTATGCTGCATCCAGATCCATCTCACATTCAAGGATACACAAAGACTCCAAACAAGGGATGGAGAAAGATTTACCAACCAAACAGAGAGCTAAAATAAATAAATAAAAAGCAGAAGTTACAATTAAGCAACAAAGATCAAAAGAAGCAAAGAAGGACATTATATAATGATAAAAGGATCAATGCAACAACAAGAAGAGCTAAAGATCCTAAATACATACGCACCCAATACAGGAATACGCAGACATACAAGACTTATAAAGAGACTTAGACTCCCACACAATAATAGTGGGAGACTTCAACATTAATACTAGACAGATCAATGAGACAGAAAATTAACAACGATATTCAGAACTTGAACTCAGATCTGGAACAAGTAAATGTAATTAACATTTATAGAACTCTCCACTTTAAATATACAAAATATACACTCTTATCAGTACCACATCATATCAACTTAGAAGTTTAAAAGAAATCTTGGTTGGCTCCTTGTTTGTTATTCTCTTCCCTCATTTTCTTTTATATCTCCATTATTAAGGACAATTATAGGCATACCCATATTTAGACTGCATTCTAGCCCGGGCAATAAAGCAATACCCCCATCCTCTCTCCCTCTTCCTCTTTCTCTTTCTTCCTCTTCTTTATTCTTTTTCTAAAAAAAAAAAAAAAAAAAAAAAAAAGGCAGGGCCTTTCAAGGGTGATTAGATCATGAAGGCTCTAGGTCAGCACCCGAATGAATGGGAATCAGTGCCCAGAGAGCCTAGGAAACCTGCTTGCCCTTTCCAGCTCAGCATGTGTCCGGCGTGTGAGGACGTAAAAGGCACCGTTGATGAGTAACAGGCTCTCACCAAACACCTCATTCTGTCAGAGTCTTTATCTTGGGTTTCTCAGCCCCCAGAACTGTGAGCAATAAATATCTGTTGTTTATAAGTTACGCAGTCTAAGGTATTTTGTTATAGCAGCCAAAACAGACTAAGGCTGCTATAACTATCATTATTATAATTATTATATTATAATGTGATCCCATCTAATAGGTGAGAAAACTTGGGCTTGGAAAGATGCGTGGTAGCTTACGCAAGCTCACAGGACTAGTAAGCGAGGGAGCTGGGATAGAATTTAGGCTGTCGAACTTCATGACATGAATGTAAACACAATTCTCATGCTAACCAATACTAAAATCATAGTAATAAATAATGAGGCTGGGCATGGTGGCTTATTCCTGTAATCCTAACACTTTAGGAGACTGAGGTGGGTGGATCACCTGAGGTCAGGAGTTCGAGACCAGTCTGGCCAACATGGTGAAACACTGTCTCTACTAAAAATACAAAAATTAAGCCAGGCGTGGTGGTGCACGCCTATAAACCCAGCTGGTCGGGAGGCTGAGGCTGGAGAATTGCTTGAACCTGGGAAGTGGAGGGTGCAGTGAGCCGAGATCACACCGCTGTACTCCAGCCTGGGTGACAGAGCACAACTCTGTCTCAAATAATAATAATAATAATAATAATAGTTGACGGAGGTTTTTTTAGTGCTAAGGTTCTGGGGAAACCTACAAATTCAGTAAAGGTGGACCCACATTTTCATGCTTTCAGGTCATAGTGAGTAATCTCGCTCCCTTAGGAAAAAAAAAAAAGTATTCCCTCTGAGAGGCACAGGGGCAGCCTCCTGGGAGATCCGTCTTGCCTCTGCCTCTGCAATCAGCCAGGATCTGCAGACACAGATATTTATTTATGAGGCAGCCTGTGACGCTCTGTTTCTTCCTCCATCCTTATGAGGGCGAGAGGGGCAACAGGAGACCAAAAGCCACATACTTGCCAAGTCATCCTTCCTCTGGAGACCAAGAAGCAGCAGATTCTTTTCCTGGGAAACAACACTATCAAGCAGACATCTGTTACTCTTAGCGATCTGTATGCCATAACAGTTTAAAAAACAGAGTTTAAATGCTTAAATAAGAAGAAAACAGTTTGCCTCTGTTGCAAAGCAGCACATAAACGGTGCTGGAATTAGCACAAGGGAAACATTTATCTTTCCTAGATAATCTCAAAACAGGACTCTTTTTGGATTGTATATAATTATGTTTATTGGCGTGGAAAGATGCTCGTGATATATCCCTAAAGGAAAAAAAAAAAACTGGTTGCAAACACAAACCGGACTTTTTAAAGGATCTTTGACTCTGCCTTCCTGGCTGGGGCCGGGCCCTCTGTGTGTCCTGTAGAAGAAAGGGTAGCATGGGTTGAGATTGGCAGGGTGGCAGCCTTTTCCCCGGGAGAACAGAGATAGAGTCCCATTTTCTAGCAGGAATGACCAAGGATTTTCTAAGCTGGATAAGCCCAGCCTGGTGTAGTGATGGATGGCAGGTTCTGGGAATCCAAAAGACCTGGGTTCCCGTCCTAGCCCCACTGTGAGTCGTGGTGACCTGGTGCAGGTTCGATGCCGCTGGAGCTCACTTCTCCACTAACACAGTGGCAGTCACACCCTCTACACAAAGGGTAGGTGCTCATGAAAGGGTGGGCTGCTCTCCCTCTAATCGGTGGATTTTTTTTTTTTTTTTTTTTTTTGAGCCGAAGTCTCACGCTGTCACCCAGGCTGTAGTGCGGTAGCACAATCTTGGCTCACTGCAACCTCCGCCTCCCAGGTTCAAATAATTCTCCTGCTTCAGTCTCCTGTGTAGTTAGGGTTACAGACATCCACCACCATGCCCAGCTAATTTTTATATTTTTAGTAGAGATGGGGTTTCACCATGTTGACCAGGCTGGCCTCAAACTCCTGACCTCAAGATCTGCCTGTCTCGGCCTCCTAAAGTTCTGGGATGACAGGAATGAGCCACTACACCCAGCTTCCAATCTGTGTTTTTATGACAATGACATAGATTGGCCATGACCCATAGACGACCCTGGCGTGCTGGGCTGTGAATGAGGTCAACCAAAATGTTAGATCCTGACCCATGTGGTGTTAATTTACTCACTCCAGGAACATTTCTGGAGTGCCTGCTTATGGCTACCATGGGCCAGGCACCAGGCTGGCTGCGGGGAGCACAGTAAAGAGACCTGGTCCCTGTCCTTGCCAGGAGAGGCCACAAATTGGTAACAGTCAGACAGCCATGTACTGGCTCTGAAGGGGCCAGGCAGGAGCATGAAGGAGGAGCAGCTGCTTCGAGGGCTTCGGTCTCCTCCTCAGGAGCTAACACACAGACTGAGGCCTGAAGGATGAGAAGGGGACAGTCACACCAGGGTCAGTGGGAAGCCACTCCGCGCAGAGGCCGTGGCCCACGCAAAGGCTGCAGGAAACAGCATCCTGCCTTGTTCGCGGTCTGCTTCAGGTCCACGAGGCTTGGAAGGGCCGGTCACAGAGGATGCAGGGTGAGGTGGGGCTGAGCTGCATCTCCTGAGCCTTGGTTATGATTTGAATTTTTATGTTGAAAACAAGAAAAAGGCACAAAAGGGGCTTAAGCAGAATGAGCAGCATGGCTGTTTGTTAAAAGCTGGATACTAGGCTGGAAGCAGTGGCTTGCACCTGTAATCCCAGCACTTTGGGAGGCTGAGGCTGGAGGATCACCAGACCAGCCTGGCAACATAGGGAGACCCCATCTATAAAAAAAAAAAATTGCAGATGAGCCAGGTGTGGTGATGTGTGCCGATAGCACCAGCTATTCAGGAAGCTGAAGTGGGAGGATCACTTGAGCCCAGGGGTTTGAGGCTGCAGTAAGCTGTGACCACATCACTGCGCTCCAGCCTGGACAACAGAGTGAGACCCAGTCTCCAAAAAAAAAAGGATACTAGATGAAGATGAGGGGGAGGGGTGTGAAGTGAAGAGGACAGACCAGCGAGGAGGAGGCTGCCGCCACAGCCTCTGGGCAAGAGATGAGGTGACCTGGTCAGGCCCCATGGCCATGGAGATGGGAGGCATGGACACGGTGAAGCTATATTTTGGAGAAGAATCTAGAGGTCTTACTGATGATCAGATGTTGAAGTGCAGGACAGAGGAGACGCTCAGGCCACTTCCAGCTGCCCCTACACAGTGGCCTCGTGGGAATCAGGAAAAGGGCCCCATTTCTTGGCAGATGCTGCACTGGGAACACCCCCAAGCCAAGCATGCAGTACAGGCCACCTGTGCAAGACCCTCACCTTGAGGCCCTCACTTGCAAGTGCAAAGTTGCTCAAGCCTCTGATCCCTACTCCGAGACCTGAGCAACTTTGGACGTGCAGAGCTTGCCGTATCTGTGGCAATCCTAGGGGAGCCCTGGGCTCTGCCCAAGCTTTGGGGACCATTTCCACACAGTGCCTCTACCCCTGGCTCCAGCTGTGCATGAAGTTTCTTCCCTCCCTGCCTGGGCACCAGACTTTTTACAGTACTCACTGCCTTGTACGCAACTAACCCTGTGAAGAAAACAATTTTTAAAACCCTGGAAGCTAATGTTACAAGACCATTTAGCACTGAAATAAATGCAAGTTCTAGAACATCTGCAGCCAAAGTGAAAGTAAATAATGACAGAATGTGAGTCATGAGTAGTTTGCAAAGCTTGTAAACAAAGCATCCTCCTAAATTCAGAGCCAGGCCTGAGAGTTGGGTACCAATTAATCAGCCCTTAACTCTATCACACACAAAAGGACACATGTCCTCATTAGCAAGCCATGAGGGGAACTTAGCTAACTGATTGTCACTTTATTATCTGGAGTTCACTTAAAACTGAAATAAAAAGCGTGTCCCCCAAAGCACAGAGCACTCATTCTCACTTTGTTTGAAAGAATCACTTCACTGCTAGTGTCAACATGAAGCTTAACATCCACTGGGAAAGGCAAAACAACCCCGCTCGTAACTGAAGAGATGAGCCCAACCAGCCAGGAACGTCCCTTCCATCCCTCTCCCGGGGCTTGCTGGTCACTTTCTTTCTGATGGTAGTTGTTGGTGCAGACCTCACATCCTCTCCTGGCCAGTTGCTCTCCAAGGGCAGGGTTAATGCCTCATTCTTTCATCCCTGACATTCCCGTGTCTAGTATGTGGCCTGGATGTAGTAGGTGCACATTAAACATCTGTCGTGGTATGAGTGGATGAGCATCTTTCCCAAAAGGCCAGTGTTCACCCCCGGGGGCCCTGTCTAGGCAGAGGATGGACCAAAAAGGGATCTGGGTCAGGAGACAGAAGGTTTGGCTCCCATCGCAGACTCTGCCACTCACAAGCACATGCTCATGTGAGTCGCGTCTTCCGTTCTGGTGTTCCCATCTCTAAAACAGGAGGAATACCTGTCCCCCCACTTTTTAAGGTTTTGTGATGATGCAATGGGAAAGAAGCACCTGGAAAGGGGTTCCACAAGTGTGATGTGATTCCCTTCACACCTCAGAGTGGTGGTTCTGCAATTGAGAAGGCAGGACAGTGCAGGACCACAGTTAGAAATGGAGCACAGCTTACTCTCAGAAAGCCAGTAGGTAAGCAGAGTGGATCTGGAGGTATAATGAATGACTGCAAAGTCACAGAAGACAAGGCTGCCTAGGCTGTGCTCTCTGCACATGGGAACTAGAAATCAGAGTACAAACTATGGAGCCAGCTGATAACACAAATATGGGAGTGGCCTGCTGTAAGGCAATAGGGAATGGTGGGGCCTGTGGCCAACTAGAGATTATACTCATGCTCTGCCTCAGCCATTTGCAAAAAGATTTAAAACTTACACCCCCTGAAACAGCAAAACGCATCTATGGCCTGCTGGCTGGGAGTCTGAGACCCCTGTGGATGGTTGTATCAAGCATGTCTTTTTTGTTTTTTTCAAATGGAGTCTCGCTCTGTCGCCCAGGCTGGAGTGCAGTGGTGTGATCTTGGCTTACTGCAATCTCTGCCTCCCAGGTTCCAGCAATTCTCCTGCCTCAGGCTCCTGCGTATCTGGGATTACAGGTGTGCGCCACCACACTGGCTAATTTTTGTATTTTTTAGTAGAGACAGAGTTTCACCATGTTGGCCAGGCTAGTCTCAAACTCCTGACCTTAGGTCATCCACCCACCCCAGCCTCCCAAAGTGCTGAGATTACAGGCATGAGCCACCGCAGCCCAGCCACGAGCATGACTTTTTATTCCTATGCTTTGACACTTGGGGCCTTCTCGACACTGGAAAGACTGCCCTTCCTAGGCAGGGCCCCCTAATTCCTAGAGATAGTAAACAAATAGTGTGCCTTTCATATGCAAAGCAACCAATCCAGAGCATGTAACCCAGATGCCTCCTTGATCGGCCTCTCACACTGTAGCCCACTACCCATCTGCCCTAAGCACCCCAGGGGCTGGCCAGACAACTAGGAACAGTCCCTATCCCCCAGAGCCTGCTGAAATGACTCAAACCAGCCCATCTGAAGCCTGTTTACCCTGCTTGCCTTTTCCAAAGAAACCACAGTAAAGGTTCTTGCCCACGTTTTCCCCCTGGGCTGCCTCCTGACCCTGGCGCTCCCCCTACACGGCCCTGCATGATTACCGCGTGCCCCCTCTGCTTAGGAACTGTGGGTAACAAAGCATCTCTCCAATGGCAGTTGTCTCCTGACCTGTTGGCCTCATTAGGCCTAAATAATAAGAAAACCTACATGTTCATACATCTGTAAACCCCGCTGAAGCACAGATCATCATGGCTACTTTATTTTCCCCAGTGAATCTTGGCACCTAGTACAGTTCAGGTACATTGAAGACACAATTTCTTCTTCTTCTTCTTTCTTTTTTTTTTTTTTTTTTTTTGGAGACAGAGTTTTCCTCTGTCACCCAGGCTGGAGTGCAGTGATGTGATCCCAGCTCACTGCAACCGTTGGCTCTGGGTTCAAGCGATTCTCCTGCCTCTGCCTCCTGAGTAGCTGGGATTGCTGGCATGCGCCATCATGCCCAGCTAATATTTGTATTTTTAGTAGAGATGGAGTTTCACCACATTGGCCATGCTGGTCTCAAACTCCTGACCTCAGGTGATCCACCCGCCTTGGCCTCCCAAACTGCTTGGATTACAGGTGTGAGCCACCATGCCCGGCACAATTTCAAACTAATCGATGAATGAACGGGCATAGTGATGAAAGCAAAGGGGCTGGGCAGAAGCATCTATTTGGCTACTTGGATCCCCTACACTTCAGCCTCACGTCTGCAATTGCTTCAGGACACTAAGCGCTGCACGTTCCTCAGTTCTGCGGCTGGCATAGATGCAGGCAATCGGGCAGGAGCCAGCCAGAGGGAGTGGCACGAGTTCACGCTGGTAGGAGTAAGCGGTACTTAAACTCTGAGGCTCGCCTCCCCGCTGGCATTCAGCTTTTCAGGCAGCTCCTAAGTCGGGGGTCGGGGGAAGTCTTTTCTTGTAATGGCCAGTCTTCTGGCTAACCCTGGCTATTTGCCTTATTCAAATTCTTAGAAAGAGATGGCCATCTCAAAGTGTTTCTGTACCCATTGATAAAAGGGGAAAAGTCAGAGAGAGACCTCCTAAGCCACCTTCAGTCTCTGGGACCTGCCCACGACAGGCTCTACAAAGGGAGACAATCAGGTCACCCCAAGCCTCCCTGTGTCTGCAGTGGTACAGTGGGCCGTCCCCACACCCCTGAATAACCGAACTGCATTGGTTAATAAACTGAAAGCTGAGCTAGAGAACCTGTGTTGCTCTTAATCTTGACCCTTTAAAATGCATCAATCTAGCCAGGCATGGTGGCTCACACCTGTAATCTCAGCACCTTGGAAGGCTGAGGGGGGCGCATCACTTGAAGTCAGCAGTTTGAGATCAGCTTGGTCAACATGGTGAAACCCCAACTCGACTAAAAATGCAAAAATTAGCTGGGCATGGTGGTGGGTGCCTGTAATTCCCACTACTCAGGAGGCTGAGGCACAAGAATGGCTTGAATCTGGGAGACAAATGTTGCAGTGAACTGAGATCATGCCACTGAGCTCCAGCCTGGGCAACAGAGTAAGACTCCATCTGAAAAAAATAAAAAACAAATGCATCAATCCGCTCTGTTCTACTTGAAAATGAACTGAATTTCTCTGATCACGGGCCCTTGGGTGTCATTCTCAGCATCACCATCTCCTTCCCAGGTTCTGGAAACAGGCCGAGAGAAGACAGGCATAGAGTAGGCTTGTCTGGGAAGTACCTGAGGAGGGTGGAGAAGCCTGTGTTTGCTGTTTCTGATGAATGCCATTGGGTTACTTAGCGCTCAGCAGTGAATGGCTCCCTGAGGGCCATTCCTTTCCCAGGCTTTGGATGGAAGGACAGGAAACATTCGACCACCGTGTCTAGACAGCAAGGCTAGGGAATCCAGGGAGCTGCCCAAGAGCTCATGTGGCGGACAGTCATCAGGAGGGTAACTGCAACCCAGAACAGACCCAGTTTAGATCTTATCATAGGCATTATCCCAGTTTACTTATTAAGCTCACCCCTATTCTCTTCATAAGTATTCTGGTTTGTAGTCACCTTCAACATCAGGGAATTTTGCAAACAGGAAAGTCTGAGGCGGGAGGCTCATACGCAACAGAGGCTGGTCACTTTGTACAAATAGAAAGGGCTTAGCAAACATCCTGGAAAAGGTCTGGTGGCAGGAACAACTCACCAAAGGGAGCTGAGCCTGGCCTTGGCCCTGGTGGGCTCTGCTCTGAAAGTGGAGTTACCTGGGCTGGTGGGGGCAGCCTGGCCCGAGCCTGCTCCACTCACAGCCTCCCCACCCAGGAAGAGCCTGCTCATAGGCAGCATTTATCTTCCCTGTTGAGGTCTCAAGCCAGAGTTAGCAAGTCCAGCAAAGGGCAGGGGCATGGAGGAAAGGATTATGATGTGTTCCCGATACAGGGTCCAGGGGTCCCACCAATCCATCCTCAGCACATGCCTGTACTACAATCCCATTCAACAATACCTTGGGTTGCCATGGGGACCCTGGACAATTTCCCATTTGTGTGTTTTTTTTTTTTCCTTCCTGGTTGAGATCTTGTTTCCGTCAAGATGAACTATTTATCTGTGTTGCATGAAATGTCATGGGTTGTGGTCAAAACCAGGACCAACCCACGCACAAGAAATAATAACCCTTTGATGACACTCGCACACAAGCTTCCCGAATCTTTAGAGGTGGTCTGTGATTCATTTTCTTCTTCCAGCACTGAGCTTGCTCTCAAGGAGTATTTAACCCAAAAGGGAACTGGCAGGAAATACCCCCAGTAGCCTAGGTCTGTCATAACAATTCCTGCTTGAGTTAATTGACCAAGTGACCTGTGGACCTGTGTCCGCTCGCCAGAGGCAGAGCAAACACTTACAAGGTAAAAGGTAGTGAAATGTTTCACCCTGTGGCCTTACATGAAGTTTAATGAAGCTACAAAATGCTCAAAGTGTCCGGTGTTGAAGGAATCTCTGTTTTGTGAATGAAAACTTCCAAGTTATTATTATTATTTTTATATTAGCTTAGCCATCATGCAAAACTTACTGGTGAAGCAGTTAATAAAACACACATATCCCGTGGAAGGGTTTTGTACATTTTAGTCCTTACAAATAACAAAGCAATGATAAACCCTGCGCGGTCCTGAGAGGAAGTTCCTTTGCTTCTTAACGCTTCCAGTCCTGGCTCTTTGGGGGCTCATGTGTTATAAATTCTGGAAGCTCTTTTAGCTGCAGTTTGAGCATCAGATGAATCTTCTTCCTCTTCCTCGGTTCGCTTGTGTTTTAAAAACAAGTCAGACTTTAAGAAGCGGCTGTAGCTGTCGTACTTCATGAGATTAAAGATCTAAGGAGGAAAAGAAGAAAAAGTCTGAAGACTTAGGCTAATCCAGGCCATAAATCATCCTATCAAATATGTATTAGATACCTGCCATGTGCCAAAGAATACGGATACGTGCGAAGGATACACTAAAAAGGCTCAAATAAGTCATATGCTAGACAAGGCAGATTTCCTGGATATTTCTGGTCATTATGAAATAATCTCAATGGAATATATAGACAGTCGTATGAACAAATATGCCTTTATGTTCCATAGAAGTACAGATTCACGCAGCACTGATTCAGAGCCTTGTACCAAGAAGTCCTTCAAGACTCTCCATTTTACTTGCGTAGATAACACAAGGATGTATTTCTCCAAGAGCTGAGACAGCCAAATAGAAACTATTTCTGTAGAGGCAGTGGTGTTAAAAAGATCACTGATGTATCATATGATGCCAGTATTGTTAAGACTCCCAGTAAGTCTGGCATCCGAGATCTCAAACAAACCTATTATTGCGCCAAGAGTCAAAATGAGGTGTACTCACTGCAGGCAGGGCAGTGAAACTATAATCTTAGCAAGGAAACAGGTCCCAAATAAGGAATAGAGCAGCCGGCTGCAGAATGTCAACATCTGTGACATAACTAGAATGAAACAACTCTAAGGTATGTCGGGTGGATGAAGAGGACCCCCAACAGAGCTGAAGACCCCCAGATTAGAGCCCTGCCCCCGCCGGCATGGCAGGTGCTCAGATGGCTGTCCCCAGGCACAGTAGCTTCCTCTGGCCTCCACCGAATCTCTCTTCTGGGCCACAATCCTTGTGGCCAGCATTCCAGTTTCCCCCATTCCTACCCAATCCTGTGCCATCTCCTCCCTTGCCCCATGAAAGGGGCAGGGAAAGGAGAAACACAGAGCCTTCTCCAGCTGTCGAGGGGCATGATCTTTTTCTCATCCCTTGTCTCTATCTCTCTCAGATCTTTCCACTTAACTTTCAGAACATTCTGCAACTAAAAATCCACACGGTTCACCCTGGTACATGGCACAAACACAGGCTCAACCAAATGGAAAGTTCCAGAGATGTCAAGAATGTCTCTGACTGCCAGGCAGGGTTGTCAAGTGGGTAGGAAACCCTGACATCTTTTAAGGCTGCCCTCTCCCAGCACACACAAACTATTTTGTAAATTAAACATCTGAGGAAGCTGGGCGTGGTGGCTCACACCTGTAATCCCAGCACTCTGGGAGGCAGAGGCAGGTGGATCACTTGAGGTTTGGAGTTCGAGACCAGCCTGGCCAACATAGTGAAACCCCGTCTCTACCAAAAATACAAAAATAAGCCAGGTGTGGTGGCATGTGCCTGTAATCCCAGCTACTCGGGAGGCTGAGGCAGGATAATTGCTTGAACCCAGGAGGCAGAGGCTGCAGTGAGCTGAGATTGCACTACTACACTCCAGCCTGGACAACAGAACAAGACTGTCTCAAAAAATAAAAATTTAAAAAGACCAGGTGCAGTGGCTCATGCCTGTAATCCCAGCACTTTAGGAGGCTGAGGAGGGCAGAGAACCTGAGGTCAGGAGATGGAGACCAGCCTGACCAACATGGAGAAACCCCGTATCTACTAAAAACACAAAATTAGCCAGGTGTGGTGGTGTATGCCTGTAATTCCAGCTACTTGGGAGGCTGAGGCAGGAGAATCACTTGAAATGGGAGGTGGAGGTTGCAGGGTGAGCCTAGATCGCACCATTGCACTCCAGACTGGGCAACAAGAGCGAGACTCCGTCTCAAAAATAAATTAATAAATAAATTAAATAAATAAAAATGAAAAATAAAACAAACATCCGAGGGACTCAAAGGACTCAGAACATCTGCTTGGAGGTGGGAGATGCCTCAGGAGGCAACTGGAACGCTCACATTTTACACCTTCCTCTTCCCAAGATGGCTTCAACCACAGCAGAACCGCCTGAGTCACTCTGCTAGAGACAGAGCCCACAACCCAGAGAAAGACCTGGGACTTTAGCTTTTCTTTAAACTGTTAAACATCACCTGGTGCCCTTCTAGTCTTGCCTGAGTCCTCTGGCTGCTCAGCAAGACTGAAGCTGCCCCGCAAAGCTCCTGTCCTGTGCCATGCCACGGCACTCATCCATCTTGCAGCCATCCAGTAATTCCAGGTGTGACTGGAATTTGCTGAGGTTTGGAGAAAAAAACATTTTTTTTAATGCCAGCAAATACAAAAATCATGGCTAAGGGTGAGGTGGGCGATGAGAAGTAGCATCACTCTGTCATGGTCCCCGGCAATGTGCTAAGCAGGCGTCACACCTGCATATTCAGCCCTTGCAGGCACGAGAGCCCCCACTGGGAACTTTCAGATGCCCACCTAGTTCAAAGTCCAATGAACGCTCAAATGTGACTAATGAACCAGGTGCACAAGGGGCCCGCCTGGCACCCAGCCTCAGCCCTGTACCCACTCCCACCCCAGGTCCACATAGATGGGACCCATCGCTCTGAGCAGGATGCAGTGCGACCCAAGCTTCTCGTGCGAAGTCTTTACATGTGGGAGAGGAACATCCTGTTTGCCTGTAGTGGCTCTGAGGCTCAGACTTCAAAGGAGAGAAAGAAAAAAAGCCAGTGCTGGGGGCACCCAGGGCAGAGGAGGAGGGGGAGGGAAGGAGGCTGCTTTGGCCGGGAGGAAGCTCAGGGCCCTGAGATCCCAAGGCTGCCAGCAAGCCTAAGGGGAGGGAGCTGCGAACCAAGAGTGTAAGGGCCACTCCTGCTGGGGCAGGTGTGAAATGCCCCACAAGTGCAGAAGTCCTTCATGCAGAGGCTTCCTGCTCTGGGAGCCTTGCCCCTCTCCCATGCTGCTGCAGTGACTGGGCGGCAGCCAAGGCTGTTGGACCCAGGCAGGCTGGAGATAGGAGCGGATATCGTCCCCAAAGCCCTCATGCGCCTGGGCTGTGGGAAGCCTGATTGGTCTACATGGGGTGCACAGGCAGACTTCTGACTGCCACCAGCCGAGGACCTCCCAGGCCTGGCTCAGGAGACCACAGCAACAGGGTGCTCCTGGGACAGGGCTCAGCAAAGGTGACTTAGAGGATACAGAATGCAACTAAGGCCGGGCACAGTGGCTCATGCCTGAAATCTCAGCACCACTCTGGGAGGCTGACGCAGGTGGATAGCAAAACCCTGTCTCTACTAAAAATACAAAAATTTGGCTGGACACAGTGGCTCATGCCTATAATCCCAGCACTTCGGGAGGCCAAGGCAGGTGGATCATCTGAGGTTGGGAGTTTGAGACCAGCCAGACCAACATGGAGAAACCCTGTCTCTACTAAAAGTACAAAATTAGCCAGGTGTGGTGGCACATGCCTGTAATCCCAGCTACTCCAGAGGCTGAGGCAGGAGAATCACTTGAACCCCAGAGGCAGAGGTGGCGGTGAGCCGAGATCGCACCACTGCACTCCAGCCTGGGCAATAAGAGCAAAACTCTGTCTCAAAAAAATAAAAATTAATAAAAATTAACGCAGCTTGGTGGCACCCGCCTGTAGTCCCAACTACTAGGGAAGCTGAGGTTAGAGGATCACCTAAGCCTGGAGAGGCTGAGGCTACAGTAAGCTAAGATCACCCCACTGCACTCCATCCTGGGTGACAGAGCCAAATCCTGTCTCAAAAAAAAAGAAAAGAAAAGGGATAACTCACCTAAAACTTTCTTCCAAGAACGCGGCCAGAGATAGTGTGCCCAGCTAGCTGCTGGCCAGAGCCCTATCTATCACAGCGGAAGTAGCTGCGACTGGGGTCCAGTAAATGTTTACCACTGTGTGGACAGAAATCGTTCGCTGTGCAGCAGCAGAGGCTGGGAAAGTGAACTGGGCTAGTACCAACGCGGCCACAGTGCCCTCCAGACCTGCGCTGGGCAGCGTGTGGGCGTCCTTTCGTTCAGTTCTCCCTGCAGCGCTATGAGGACCCTGATTTGACAGGGGAGGAGAGGGGCTTAGAGGGTCCTCACAGTTCTGGAGGCTGGAAGACCTAGGTCAGGTGCCACCAGGGTTGTTTCTCTCCTTAGCCTGTAGACCACACCTTCTCCCTGCGTCCTCACAGGGTCTCCCCCATGGACGTGTGTCCTTACCTCCTCTTCTTTTGTTTGTTTTTGGGCTTTGGGTTTTGTTTTGTTTTTTTTGTTTGTTTGTTTGTTTGTTTTTTTAGAGAGATAGAGTCTGTCTTTGCCACCCAGGCTGGAGCACAATGGAGCTCACCGCAACCTCCGCCTCAAGGGTTCAAGCGATTCTCCTGCCTCAGCCTCCTGAGTAGCTGGAATTACAGGTACTCGCTGCTACGCCTGACTAATTTTTTTGTGTTTTTAGTAGAGTCAGGGTTTCACCATGTTGGTCAGACTGGTCTTTAACTCCCTACCTCAGGTGATCCGCTCACCTTGCCCTCCCAAAATGCTGGGATTACAGGTGAGAGCCACCACGCCCGTCCTACCTCAGGAAAAAAAAGAGGGTGGCCTAGGGGTCCCCTGCTTCTTGTAAGGACACCAGTCAGATTGGATTCGGGCCCACCTCAATGTCCTTGTTTAATGTTAATTACCCCTTTAAAGGTCTGTCTCTAAATAAAGTCACATTCTGGGGATTAGGACTTCAACATATGGATTAGGGAGACGAAGTTCAGCATGTAACAGTGAGCAAAACAGACGGGCGGGAGGCCAGCCCCGGCAGGCTCTGGAGTCCCCACTCCCGACCATGAGGCCATCTGCCATTTGCACGGCAGGACAATAAAAACACGGGCTGCAAAGAAGAGTTTAACCTGGAAAACTTCCCATGAATGTTAAATGACTGATACTAAATTTTAAAACACACCCTGTCTAAAAACAATGATTCCAAATACATTCTTTTTTTTTGAGATGGAGTACCACTCTGTCACACAGGCTGGAGTGCAGTGTATGATCTCGGCTCATTGCAACCTCCACCTCCCAGGTTCAAACGATTCTCCTGTTTCTTCCTCCTGAGTAGTTGTGATCACAAGCACACACCACCACACCCGGCTAAGTAAAGATGGGGTTTCACCATGTTGACCAGGCTGGTCTCAAACTCCTGACCTCAGGTGATCCAGCCTCCCAAAGTGTTGGGATTACAGGCATGAGCCACCGTGCCCAGCTCCACATACATTCTTTAAGGGTATATCCATGTGTCTAAGTGAGAAATAAATATCGCGAAAGGTCAGTAGTGGGGTGAATGGTGCTCCCCTACACTTACATCCACTTGGAATCTTAAAATGGACCTCATTTGAAAAGAGGGTTGCTTAAGGTCTCAAAATGAAATCATTCTCCATTTAGGGTCGGCCCTAAATCCAAGGACTGGGTGTCCTTATCAGAAGAGGAGGGGACACAGAGAGACACAGAGGAAAGGTGTGTGAAGGCAGAGGCAGAGATCGTGATGCAGCCACACGCCAAGGAGCACTAAGGAGGGCTGGCAGCCACCAGCAGTCTGGAAGCTGGATGGGGCAAAGAAGTACCCCCCACCCACCAGAGCCTTGTGGGGGACAGGGCCCTGCCAACACCTTGATGTCAGATTTTCAAACCATTTCTGCTGAGAGAATACATTTCTGCTGTTTGAAGCCACTTGGCTTGGGGGTCATTGCTTACAACAGCCCAAGGAGGCTCATCTAGTCAGCTTGCTGGTTTCACTTCACCCCTGCTCAAGTACAGAAAATGAAGGAGGCCTAAGGGGTCCCAGACAGTGCCATCAAGCAGGGCTTCCTGAGGAGGAAAATTGACTTCACCAGGGCTGGACTATCATGGGCACCTGAACAACACGGTGAGACTCCTTAAATGTCCACAAGGAAGAGAAAAATGGAGCCATCTGGGCTAAGGGGGAGGCTGGAGGTGAGTGGAAGACGCAGGAGCAGAGCAGAGGCGGCCATCTGTCCTACGAACGGCTGCCAGTGAAGCAGGAAACTCAAGTTGGCAGCTGAACTGCATTCTGTATCTCTTTTTCTTTTTGGCCAAGACAGCAGTGGCTTAGCGAGGTTTGGGGTTTTGGCATCCCCACATCTGCGAGCTGCATGCCTGGACTGTAAACTGTTTAGCATCGTTGCCTTGGGATCCAATCCTACAGGCTGCTGGAAGTGAGACTCAGACAAAAATGAGGAAAGAGGCTTCCTGCAGATGTGCAACTCTGCACAACCGTCCTGCAAAAATAAGGTCCTTATATCACCAAGGCACCTCTCCTCTCCAGATCCCAGACAGTGCTGTGACTGAGCAGGATTTGCCCTTTTTGCAAAGAAAAAGATCCACGCAGTGCTCCAACTTCAGACTGTTCAAAATGTGCTGCTCCAGGACAGGACTTTCCCTTGATGTACTCATCTGTGCAGGAACGAGGAGCTCAACCAGCCTTGAAGGCCCCTCTATGAATATTGTGTCACTGTCTCCATTCATTGCATTTCAAGCCTAATAAATATTTTAACACTTCTCAGAAAACAAGTACAGAAGACCTAAACAAAACAAGCATCCTTGCTTCTCTTCAAAACCCTCTGCCATGTTATTTCAATCAGGCACAAGAAGAAAAAATAATTCCTTAGAGCAGTGAAAGTTTAATTAGTGGGATATCATATTTGCTTTAAGAACTTGGTTTCGTTTTATATGAAAATCACTGAAAGAAATTGGAAGCACCACTGTCCCTGAATTGCAGCTCTAGAATGCATCCTCTTTCCACACATGGACTACAGATGTGCTTTTGTACCCATGCAAGAGACAGAAAGGGAGAAGAAAGCAAGCTCCTGTCCCTCCAGTCCTCAGAAGTGGCTAGGCATGGACGAGGCTGTTGGGGCAAGGTGCAAACGGGTGTGCCCGCCCCCTAAAGTAAAGACCACCTCCTTTTCTTTCTTTTTTTTTCAGTCCTCGCTTCTTCCCGGTAATAGAAGACCACCTCCCTTTCAGGTGGGAACAGGCTGCACCCAGGAGGAGGCCAGAGGGCACCTGGCAGAGAGCAGATGAGCAGATGAAGCAGCTCAAGTCAGCCCTTGCCCCAGAGCACCAGGATGGGCCACACAGAAGCTTCTGTCACCTTGCACGGCACTCCAGCTTTGTAGACAGACCGGCCAGAGATGTACAGTGTGCCAGGGGCGGGATCGGAACTCCAGAAAGAGTCCGGACACCAACAGGAGCAGAGAGACCTTGCTTGGACGAAATCCTCTCCCAGGCTCACGGGTTACAGGGTCACTGCTTGTCACATGTGTGGAGTGGATTGTGTGCTTTCTTCTACAATCCATACAACTCAAATTCCAGACCCAAATGACATGACTCACTTTCTGCTGGGCGAAGAGGCATTTTAATTTTGCCTTTTGTCATTGAAAGGCAAGTTGAGTGCTCCTCTGAGTGCCACTCTCCCCTCCTCCTCCCCCAAATACCTTTTGTTTTTGGTTTTTGTTTTTTTGAGACAGAGTCTCAGGCTGTCACCAGGCTGGAGTGCAGCGGTGCAATCTTGGCTCACTGCAACCTCCAACTCCCTGGTTCAACTGATTCTCCTTGCCTCAGCCTCCTGAACAGTTGGTATCAAAGGCACACATCACCATGCCCAGCTAATTTTTTTTTTCCCAGTTGATTTTTTTTTTTTTTTTTTTTTTTTTTTTTTTTTTTTTTTTTTTTTTTTTGAGACAGAGTTTCACTCATGTTGCCCAGACTGGGACAATCTCCCAGGTTGAAGCAATTTTCCTGCCTCAGCCTCCCGAGTAGCTGGGATTATGGGTATGCACCACCGCATCCAGCTAATTTTGTATTTTTAGTAGAGACAGGGTTTCTCCATGTTGGTCAGGCGGGTCTCAAACTCCTGACCTCAGGCGATCCGCCTGCCTTGGCCTCCCAAAGTGCTGGGATTACAGGCTTAAGCCACTGTGCCTGGCCCCAAATACAATTTTAAAGTTGCAAAAAACATCCCAAAGTGTTTCAAATACTGCCCTTCCCGCCCTGACCCTCGTGAGGCAGATGCCTACGGTGTACGCAGACAGTTAACTTCCCTTCCGTTTGAAAAAACCACACCTGCCCTTTCTGGTGAAGTATGCTGGAAAATACCCATTTCTGCCCTGGGTTTGATCTTTTGGAGCAAATGTCACCCGGCACCCATGAGACTGACATGTCCCAAATCCCTGGCTCTGGCCACTACCACAGCTCAGGAGAGGGAACCATGGTCATATAGGGGCACTCAGGCCAAGGTCGTGTTTGGAGAAATAATGGGGCAGGGGAGGTTGTGGGCCCTCAAATGATCACCATAGGCCGGGCAGCCCCTCTCTCCCCGTCCCAGGTCCTCGATAGCTGGTCCACCCCTCTTATTTATGTTGAAAAGGAAGCATTTCTCACCTCCTTACATTCTGGGGAAACTCAAAGATACTGCATTTCTAAAACAGACCCCATTCATGGCTGCTTTCTCTGTCAAGGATGTGGCTGGGAGCACTAGCATCCCACCCAAGTCTTTTCCTTTTTTTTTTTTTTTTTTTTTGTGACAGAGTCTCACTCTGTTGCCCAGGCTGGAGCGCGGTGGCGTGGCCTTGGCTCACTGCAGCCTCTTCCTTCCAGGTTAAAGCGATTCTCCTGCCTCAGCCTCCTGAGTGGGTGGGAGTACAGGCATGTGCCACCATACTTGACTAATTTTTGTATTTTTTTGTAGAGACAGGGTTTCACCACGTTGGCCAGGCTGGTCTCTAACTCCTGACCTCAGGTGATCCACCCACCTCAGCATCCCAAAGTGCTGGTTTTCCTTTTTTTTTTTTTTTTTTTAAAGCGCCAGAGGATAAGGACTTCCTTTTGAGTGGAGAAGACCACCTCCGCTCTGCTTTTCCAGGCTAGAGTTTAGTACCAGACCCAAAGCCTCGGGAAGGCATCCTAGCAGATGTACAATCTGCTTTTATGTGTAGGCATGGGGACCCCTCACAGTCATGGAAGAAGAATGAGCACCTCACTCCTCCAAGCCCATGCCCTTCTCTTCTGTGGACTGAGAAAGCCACAAAATTGCCATGTGCCGTGATCTGGACCTTTCCATCTTCATCATGCTCACGGCTATTTCGTGCTGCTCTGCAGAACTTAAACCAAAGGCTTCTGAGCAGGAAAGGTGTAAGCCGGGGCTAAGAAATATGCCAGAGGAGAAATGTGTTTTAAATCTTTCACATGGAACAACTTTAAGTCACGGAGCAGACGTCAGTGTGTTCCATTCTTCAATGTGTGAGTAGAGCCCAAAAGGCCCAATGGTGTCATGATTTCCCACTAGGGAGAGAGGACGAGGGCAAGACTAGGGGATCTCAGCTTTTCACTGCAAACCCTCCTGGATACGTGAATTTTCTTTTCTTTATCCTAACAATGAGCATGTACTAATTCAACAATTTAAGAAAATTTTAGGCCGGGTACGCTGGCTCACGCCTCTAATCACAGCTGCACTGTAGGAGGCGAAGGCTGGAGGATTGCTTGATCCCAGGAGTCCAGGGAGTTCAAGACCAGCCTGAGGAACCCCACCCCTAGAAAAAATATTTTAAAAATTAGCCGAGTGTGGTGGCACACACCTATATTCCCAGCTACTAGGCAGTCTGAGGTAGGATGATGGCTTGAGCCACGATGGTGCCACTATATTCCAGCCTGGAAGACAGAGGGAGACCCTGTATCCAAAAAAAAAAAAAATTAAAATAGGCAGGGCACAGTGGCTCGTGCCTGTAATCCCAGCACTTTGGGAGGCTGAGGTGGGCAGATCACTGGAGATCAGGAGTTCATGAATACCTTATTATTATAACCCCTGCTTCACAAATGAGGAAAGTCAGGCACAGAGAGGGAGCACATCTTGCCTGCAGTCTCACAGTTACTAACTTCTAAAGTGAAAGAAGCCTGGGCATGGTGGCCTACACCTCCAATCTCAACAGTTTGGGAGGCCAAGATGGGAGGATCATTTGAGGCCTGTAGTTTGAGACCAGCCTGGGCAACATAGTGAGACCCAGTATGTACAAAAAATTTTTTTTAAATGGCTGAGCAGGCCGGGTGCGGTGGCTCATACCTGTAATCCCAGCACTTTGGGAGGCCAAGGCGGGCAGATCACAAAGTCAAGAGATCGAGACCATCTTGGCCAACATGGTGAAACCCCATCTCCACTAAAAAATTCAAAAATTAGCTGGGCGTGGTGACGTGCGCCTGTAGTCCTAGCTACTGAGGAGGCTGAGGCAGGAGAATTGCTTGAACCCTGGAGGCAGAGATTGCAGTGAGCTGAGATTGTGCCACTATACTCCAGCCTGCCTCCTGGTGACACAGCAAGACTCTGTCTCAAAAAAAATAAGAAAAGAAAAAAAAATGGCTGAGCATGGTGGCACTTGCCTATAGTAACAGCGACTTGAGAGGCTGAGGTGGGAGGATTGCTTGAGCCCAGGAAGTCAAGGCTGTGGTGAGCCAAGATCATACCACTGTACTCCAGCCTGGGTGGCAGAGTGAGACCCTGCCTCAAAAAAAAAATAAATAAAGTCAAGTTGGGGTAGGGGCATCAGATCTAAGAGAAGTCAGATCTAAGGAAATAAGATTGTGATTATCAGGGAGTGACTATCAGGGAGTGACTTTTTAAAACCAGGCCACTGAACACTATAGACTGCTTTGCAGCGCAGCTCAGAGAGGTAGCAGAGTGTTTGCCCAGAGCCCCGTGTCACAGACGAGGACACAGAAGTCACACTAAGAAACAGAACCCTCCTGGGGTCAGACAGAGGCAGGGCTGGACCAGAATCCCCCACTTCTGCCTCTGGTGCTCAGGGCCAAGCTCACGCACTGTGATAAATCTGGCAGCTCCACATCCAGGGAGTGATAGGTAGTGGGGAGAAAGGAAGGGACAGAAGTCAGGCCACCCTCGCCCCCCAGACACAGGGTGAGCCACACTCGGGAGGTCAGGGTTTCATGTCTGACTTTCTAATAACGAAGCTGGCTCTGCATGGAGCTATCTGCCTTCTCTTGCCCAACTGGTGCGAGACCGACTCAGCCCTGAGCTAGGGACCTGAGCCAAGGTGCTCAGCCTTTAAGAGGTCCAAGCCTTACCAGCCCAACCGCCCAACCAGCACATTCTATAAACAGCCACTTTTCACATCCCTGCAATTAGACTGTCTACCACAGCCTCGGGGCCTCGGGGCCTGACCTTCCACCACCCCCTTGTTCGCTGCATTCTGACCATGCTGACCCCCCCACCACACACACACCCGCTGCTCCTGCCTCAGGGCCTTTGCACTTGCCTCTCCTTGGACGGTCCTGGCTCCCAGGTCCTCTCCTCCAGATCTCACTGGTCATTCAGGGCCCCGTCACCTCTCCAGGGCGCCCTCCTTGAGTGCCGACCCAAGCAGGCCCTTGCCAGTCCCTCCCAGTCCATCCCCTGCTGCATTTCCTTCTTAGCACTGATCTTTCCCTGCCCTCCTGGGTGCTAATTTCCTGTGGTACACATAGTCCGCAGCACAGTCCCTGGTACAGAATAGGGCTTCAATTCATAATTGTAACATAAAGGAATGAATAAAACAACAAATTCAGCAGACCAACCAGGACTGAATCAGATCTCCCAGGAATAGATGCTTTTAAAGAAAAAAAGACACTGTAGGGAGCAATTCCCAGAAGAAACCACCGCTTTGTAAGAACCCCCTTCTCTCCTGCTTCCTCCAACCTAAATTTGCCCAATGGCAGCCTTGACTCTAGGCTAAAGTACTAGGGAAATGCCCACAGCACCACCTCTTTCTTCTCCTGGCTTTGCCACCAAAGGGCTGGGCACACCAAGCTTGCAGAACTGAGTTAAATCAGAGAGTCATCTCACCACTTACACGAATTTTCTGGGTAGCAACATTTTTTTTTTTTTTTTTTTTTTTTGAGACAGAGTTTCGCTCTTGTTACCCAGGCTGGAGTGCAATGGCGCAATCTTGGCTCACCGCAACCTCCACCTCCTGGGTTCAGGCAATTCTCCTGCCTCAGCCTCCTGAGTAGCTGGGATTACAGGCACGCGCCACCATGCCCAGCTAATTTTTTGCGTTTTTTTAGTAGAGACGGGCTTTCACCATGTTGACCAGGACGGTCTCGATCTCTTGACCTCGTGATCCACCCACCTCGGCCTCCCAAAGTGCTGGGATTACAGGCTTGAGCCACCGTGCCCGGCGGTAGCAACATTTTAAGTCCCTCAAACTTTTCTTAAGATGTCTTTGGCTGGGTGCAGTAGCTCACACCTGTAATCCCACTATTTTAGGAGGCTGAGGCAGGCAAATCACTTGAGACCAGGAGTTTGAGACCAATCTGGCCAACATGGTGAAACTCCATCTCTACTAAAAATAGAAAAACTAGCCAGGCCTGGTGGCAGATTTCTGTAATCCCAGCTACTCAGGAGGATGAGGCAGGAGAATTTCTTGAACCCAGTGGGCAGAAGTTGCAGTGAGCGGAGATCGTACCACTGTACTCCAGCCTGGGCAAGAGACCATGTCTCCAAAAAAAGAAAAAAAAAAGTTTTTGATGAAATGCTTGTTAAAATGAATAATGCATTCTTCACACAATACACTGACCTCAACTGAACTTCTACTTGACCGTTTGGGGTTGCCAGGCTCACTTACCACGTCACTGTCCTGCAGCATAGGGATGCCCATGGTGTGGCGTGTGGCAATGGAGGCACCACACCCAGAGGCTCAGGCCTCGGTGCTGTGCCTGGGTTCAGGGTCGTTTCTGTGTCCTCCCTGGCTGTCAGTGATCACCTCTTGCTGCTCATCACTCCATAGTCTCTACCACAACTTCAAATCTGCTATGATCTGAAAAACCTGTTAGAACTGTCTGCAAACCAAGAATAAACAGGACCTGCCTGAAAACTCAAGAAGCTTTCCTTTAAACAGGGTGCATGGGATTTGGCACATCTAGCTTGAGGCTCAGGGAAGATTTTCCCATCCCTCTAGGTTCCAGCTGTGCCTACAAAGTCAGAGCTGCCCTATGAGAAACTCAGAGAGCAGCAGACCCTCCCACACACGTGGTGATGAGGAGCTAAGTCCCCCAGCACTTCCCCGGGGAGGCGGTGCTGAACCTGAACTCGGAAAGCAGCTGTTCTATGGCTCCACCATAAAGCCCAGCAGCGCTCAGCAAAGCAAAGGGCGGGAGAGGCTTTTGAAAGTTCTGTGGAATCTTGTGGCTCCAAACATGTTTCCCTCAGCTTCACTCTCCTTCACTTGGGAAAACAGAGCTCTCAAGGGAGGCTTTGTGAGCAAAAAACCCGGGGCTGGTGCTGAGCACGCATTTTGACAGTGACAGCAAGGCTCAGGAGGGACAGTTTTCAAAGCAAAACAGAACCCAGGGGCTCTTCACACAGAGACTCACTGTGAAATCAGCTCTGATTCCAAATACCTTGTTTTCACCCAATTATGCCTTAGGAGGAAACTTCGTGCCTCTTTCTCTCTCTCCAATTAAAAAAAAATTTTTTTTCTCACTCTGTTGCCAGGCTGGAGTGTGGTGGCACTATCTCAGCTCAGTGCAGACTTAGCCTCCCAGGCTCAAGCAATTCTCCTGCCTTAGCCTCCCAAGTAGCTGAGATTACAGGCACTCACCACCAAGCCTGGGTAATTTTTGTACTTTTAGCAGAGAGCGGGTTTCGCCATGTTGACCAGGCTAGTCTCAAACTCCGGACCTCAGCTGATCCACCTGCCTTAGCCTCCCAAAGTGCTGGGATTACAGCACTTTGTTTTTTTCTTTTTATAAAATTATTTTTTAAGTAAATTTTTATTTACAAAAATATTTATGCGGCCGGGCGCGGTGGCTCAAGCCTGTAATCCCAGCACTTTGGGAGGCCGAGGCGGGTGGATCACGAGGTCAAGAGATTGAGACCATCCCGGTCAACATGGTGAAACCCCGTCTCTACTAAAAATACAAAAAATTAGCTGGGCATGGTGGCGCGTGCCTGTAATCCCAGCTACTCAGGAGGCTGAGGCAGGAGAATTGCCTGAACCCAGGAGGCGGAGGTTGCAGTGAGCCGAGATCGCGCTATTGCACTCCAGCCTGGGTAACAAGAGTGAAACTCTGTCTCAAAAAAAAAAAGAAAAGAAAAAGAAAGAAAAATATTTATAACTAATTTTTTTTTTAATTTTTCTGAGGCTGGGCACAATAGCTCTTGCCCATAATCCCAACACTTTAGGAGGCCAAAGCTGGAGACTCGCTTGAGCTCAGGAGTTTAAGACCAGCCTGGGCAACATAGTGAGAGCTCAACTCTACAAAACAACACAAAAATTAGCTGGGTGTGTGACGCACACCTGTGGCCCCAGCTCTTTGGGAGGCTGAGGTGGGAGGATCACTTGAGCCAGGGAGGTTCATGCCACTGTGCCCCAGCCTGGGCAACAGAGGGAAGTCCTATCTCAAAAATAAATAAATAAGTAAATAAATAAATAAATTTCTTTGTCATTAACAAAAAAATCAGCCTCTGTCCCTTGTGTTTCTTCCTTTCTGTACTGGCTAAGTCTCCCACTGAATGAGTCTAAGGGGCATGCCTACTCATAGAGGTCCAGCTCCATTTTGAGCTGTTGGGCAGGCGAGCTGGACCTCTCAGAGCACCGCCCAGAGTCAGAACTCTCCCATTCCTCACTCCTACCTTGGCTCCTGCAGTCCTGGGAAGGGGGCTGACCTGCGTTCACCAGGCCTTTCCAATCCCTCTATTCCAGGGATCTCACGGAGCTTTGAGAACCAGCAACACAGGCCACGGGGGTCATGGGGGGAGTGTGGTCTTTGAAGGCAGGTGGACGAGAGTGAATCTGGCTTCCAGCACGTTCTGCTCCCTACATGACTTAATGCTAACAAACCACTTAGTCTCCCTGAACCTTGCTTTCCTCATCAGCAAAATGGAAATAATAACACTCACTGAAGATCAAGGAGACAACACACACCAAGTGAGGCAGCAGCTCAATGGGCAGTCCTAAATGGTAGTTAGGGCCGGGCACGGTGGCTCATGTTTGTAATCCCAACACTGGGAGGCCAAGGTGGGCAAACCACTTGAGGCCAGGAGATCGAGACCAGCCTGGTTAACATGGTGAAACCCCATCTCTACTAAAAATACAAAAAATTCGCTGGGCATGGTGGTGTAGGCCTGTAATTCCAGCTGCTAGGGAGGCTAAGGCAGGAGAATTGCTTGAACTCAGGAGGTGGAGGTTGCAATGAGCTGAGATCGAGCCACTGTACTCCAGCCTGGGGAACAGAATGAGACTCTAAAACCAAAAACTAAACGGTAGTTAGTGTTATCATTATTGAGAATACCTAGAGCAGAGCAGTCAGTCCAAGTTCTCAACTCTGGCTACATTTTAAAGTGTACTAGGCAGCGTTTAAAAGATTCTGAGGTCCAGGATGGGGTCGATGTCTTCATTTGGCTACGGTCACAAAAATTCCCTTTTCACTATGCATTCCCCTCCCTTTACCTCCGCAAATCAATGCCCATGCATCCTTCCTACTGGCTCAAAGTCATCACTTCCAGGAGGCCCTCCACTGGTCTCCTCCAAGAGCCAAATGTGAATCAGAAGTCACATGGAACATGCTGCCGGATGGTAGCCTTTTCATTATGACTCAGGCGCTACATGACGAACTGTGAACAGCCTGCAGTACTGGGCCACCAGAAGTATGTGGAGGTGTCTGGATATTTGCACAGAAACATCCTGAGTCTCCAGCCACTTTGAGTCCTCCTGCTTGCTTTCTGGAGTTTTCCATCTATTCTTAGTGTCAGTAATTATAGGTTGCTTTCTCAGTACAGGTTCCTCAAATAGCGCCAACCTCCCCTCTAATTTGGATTGAGAAGGCAGATGAACCTGCTGGTTCAAACTGTGTGTAGACCAAGAAGAGACAGACCTGGGGAAGACTCCTGTGGGGCAAATCTCGAGCTTAGGATCCCAGTCCCCGCTCTCACCAGCCATGGCCCCTCAGTGTACCTCAGTTTGCCCGGCCGGATGAGATGGTTTCCAGGGAGTCTAACATTTGGTGTTGCACCAAATTCTTCCAGGCATGGAATTATTATAAGTTTTCATATCAAGGTGCAGGCAGGGAAGTTGGGTTACCTGGTCCTGGAGCTTCTGGAACATCAGAGGGTGTGGTTCTTCCAGGATCTTCTCATTGAGCCGAGACTGCCCCTCCACGTTGACCTGTGATGAGGCCTTGCTGGACAGAAAGGTCATGTAGATCTCCTTCGCCTTTTCTTGCATCTGGAGGAGACAGATGGGGCCTGTGTACTATCTGCACACCCAGCCTTCCTGGCTTGAGCCCTGCTGTCCCCTCCAGCCAGGCCCAGAGGAGCTGCTGTGGCAAGAGAAAGGTATCCCCTGCAGCCCGGGCGTTCTCAGGCCACTCCAGAGAGAATTTCTATCTGTGAGAGCCCACACCACCAAGCCCCTACCCCCTTCATGCATCTGCAGCCACATCTCCTGGAACAAAATTGTGGCACTATCCATTCAGAAGCGATGACAGAAAGAATCCCGGCCCGCAGAGAGTACTCAGTACCACTCACAACCATCCTGTGGCTGAGCGCAGTGACTCACGCCTATAATCCCAGCACTTTCGGAAGCCAAGACAGGTGGATCATTTGAGGTCAGGAGTTTGTGACCAGCCTGGCCAACATGGTGAAACCCCATCTCTACTAAAAATACAAAAATTAGCTGTGTGTGGTGGTGTGCACCTGTAATCCCAGCTAGTCAGGACGCTAAGGCAGGAGAATTACTTGAACCCAGGAGACAGAGGTTGCAGTGAGCCAAGATTGCTCCACTGAACTCCAGCCTGGGTGACAGAATGAGACTCTGTCTCAAAAAAAAAAAAATCAAGTTAAAGCATGCCTATCCCTACCAGTTACCTAGGCTGCAGACACCTGCTTGGAGTGGTCCCATTTCCTTAATCTCCTGGAGATGCAGCAAAGAGCATTTTCCTGTTAGCGCCATGAGGACACAGAGGGCAGGAGAGGTGGCATGGCTTATCTGAGAGCCTCTGGGAGCCTCAGGACTGTTTGGATCCAAGGCCTCTGAATTCTGCTCAGTTCCACTTCCGAGAGACATACTGGCCCCTCCAGGTGGCGCAGTCTGCGGCCCTCCCAGGCAGGTGCGTTTCCTTTTAGGTAAGGAGAGACTGAGCACGGCCAGTGGAGAAAACACTCGCTGCCCGCCCTCAAGTCTGAGTGCCATCCTGCTGGGAAGCACCGACTTCCTGTTTCACCGGAAATGCACCGAGGCTGGCTCAGGGCACTCACTGATGGTAAGGAGATGACCTCACAGCAAGAACTGTGTCTTCAGGACAGTGTGCCTCACCGCAGGGCTGCAGGCACAAGAGCCTTCTCCTCCAGGACTTCCCCGACGGCTCTATTTTCTTTTAGAGAAAGGAGACTTCCTGTGCTCATACCTCACCAACGGCAAAAACGGGGCTGTTTCTCTGAACGTTAGACTCTAAAGCATGACCTTACCCTACAGAGCAAGGCAGACAACAAATGCCTCTACAAGGCAGCCACACAGCTATGACGTGGGGGGGGGGGGCGGGGGCCTGGAAAACTGCCTTTCTCTCCATGAGCCCACCTAGGGGTCCACATGTGCTGTGGAGCTTGGTTTAGGAAATCCCAGGCTCTGCAAACCTGCCCTTAAGGAAGGTGGTTACCAAAAGGTTTTGACAGCTGGTTCGTGAAAGGAAGGAAGAGTAACCCTTTTTCTAGTTCAGGGGACTGAGGACAAAAGACTCCGCGAAGCCGCAGCGTGGCCCTGTCATGTCCTGCGGGAAAGCACGCCTCGCCAGCACCTGCAGGCAGACAGCGCAGGTTGCGTGAACGCCCAAAGCCATGCTGTCCACCCTGCCTTTACCGTCAACAGAAGCAATGCATCCATGCCAGACTCGGTGACACAGACGTCTCTCCAGACAAGCCTGGCTATCCAGGAGACAGGTCTGGGGGCTGCCTTCGAGACCCAAGGGGGTACCAACTAGGCGCTGGTCCTGCTCGTCTCTCCAAGAACCCACCGGCTCCATGAAGCCACAGCCTCCCACCCACCAACCCCACTCTGTCAGGAAGCAGCACTTTTGGAAAACCACTTCCTGTTTTAAAGCCACTTCATGAAAGGAGAATTTCAGCCAGGCAGATGAGCAAACTCCATGCAGAGTTCTGGGGACAGAAATCTCTTTAGACCTCCCCTTCCCTTGAATATTCACACACACACACACACGTGCACACACACACACACACGTGCACACATGCACACACATACACACATGAATCCAGGCTATCTTGAGTAATTCTGAAT
This sequence comes from Saimiri boliviensis, assembly GCF_048565385.1. Taxonomy (NCBI): domain Eukaryota; kingdom Metazoa; phylum Chordata; class Mammalia; order Primates; family Cebidae; genus Saimiri; species Saimiri boliviensis. The sequence continues at coordinate 103,864,142 of NC_133460.1, forward strand.
AGAGAAGTTCAGTGAGTGGCTTGAGTCTTTGAGGTGGGGCAGATGGGGACTGGGGAGAGGAAGTAGGTTCCAGGACCGCAGGAATTCAAGCCTCGAGGGTCTCAGCCCTGCCCTCTCCCACTGGCCATCCCTCCGGAGTTAGTGTGAGAACAGTGTGGGCTGAGGCCCTGGCCGGTGAGATACCCACCGTGAGCGGCTCCAGGGCTCAGCTTATCTCGGCTGGGCTAGGAAGTATGACTGAAAAGGGAAACCCTGACGCTGTGACCACAAGCCAGTCACGGGAAGGCCTGGTGTCTAGGCCGAGGACATGAGCGAAAAAGAAGAACCAGTCTCTGCAGATATTTTGGTAGATTTTTCCAGAGCTTTGTTAACTCTATTCTAGCTACTGTTTGGGTAGGAACAGAACTGGTGGAGTTGATTCTGCATCTGTGGCCTGGAAGGATGGACAGCTTCTCTTCGACGGCCCTGACTCACGTGGCTGGCCACAGCCTGGACCAGAGAGCCTCTTTCTCCCTGGGGATACCCGACATGCCCAGCATCTGAAGGTGTCCTGGCAGGTGCTGGAGAAGGGCCCCACCTGGGCCCATCAACTCGGGGACTACTCATGGAGCACCTGCACCCCACCTGTGCCCTTCCAGGCACCCCATGAGGCTGAGGCCTTTCTTCGAGGCCTGGCAGTGCTTCGGCTGTGACAACGCTCAGCCAGACGTCAGCTCTCGAACCCTGCTCCCTGCAGGTGCATGATCAGGAGAAGCAAATTCACTTTCCTATCAGCTCCAGACACACACGTCTATGCAGATAAACTGTAAAGACACCAGGAGCCCAAAGCTCAGAATAGCACTGCCCATAACAGCCCCTCCCTCCCCTAGCAGCATGCTTGAACTTTCCCACCAGAAAAATAAAAGAGCCGCCCTTGCCCAAGCTGCAACCTCCACCTCCCGAGTTCAAGCAATTCTCCTGCCTCAGCCTCCCCAATAGTGGGGATTACAGGTGTGCGCCACTACGCCTGGCTAATTTTTTCTATTTTTAGTAGAGACAGGGTTTCACCAAGTTGGCAGGCTGGTCTCAAACTCCTGGCTTCAAATGACTCACCCGCCTCAGCCTCCCAAAGTGCTGGGATTACAGGCATGAGCCACTGTGCCTGGCCCCAATTCCTTTTTGAAATATCTCAAAATAAAAGCATGCACCCATGTCTCCATCGCCCCTCCCATTCTCTCCTCTGTCACACCCAGGCTTCTGCCCAGCCATTGCAGCTCCACCAGCCCACTGACGCCCCCCAGGAGAGGCCCCTCAGACCTTCCTCTGGAGCGAGCTGGCCCCAGCCCTGCTCAGCACCACTGTCTTCTCTTCTCACTTTCCCCACCTCGTAAGAGCCTGTCCTCTCAGGATCCCCAACACCTCCCTGTGTCTGTCTCCCAGCTTCTGTCTCCCCATCCCCTCTGTGAGTTCTGGGCTTTCCCAGACTTCTCACCTTGGCTGACAACTCTAATGCCATGTTCCTCCCAGATTTCAGCCCAACCATTCCCCAGGCCACTGACCCACATAGCCAACTGGTTTCTAGCAACATAGACTTGGACATCCCACCAACACCTTGAATTAACACAAACTAAAGGAGTGGTCTCCTGGCTGGCAGACCCCACAGCCACTACTCTGGGAAGCTGGAAACTTCAATCCCCTGTAGCCAATCCCCACCCCCATCCCATCTGCTGGCCTCCGGCTCTTCTCCACCCCGTCCTCTGCCAGAGATGGAATGCAGGAGAGAATTCCTAGGAAAATGAAAGGATCAAGACACTAACTTTTTCATATCAATTTCAGAAAGAAAATGAGGCAAAGAAAATGTCCAGTAAATGATATGAGAATATTTTCAAGAACTGGCTCAGGAAATGGATAGCAGTCAGAGGAACAGCAGATGACTCTGCAGACACAGAAAAACAAACCGAAGCCCCTGCACAGGTGGGGAGGGGGTGCCAACGAGAAGCACATCCAGAGATGGCAGGAGCTTGGGGGCACTGGGAGCCCAGATGAAACTGATGAGGGCGGCAGAAAGAAGCCATCAGACCTCCAGGTCCTCCAGCCCCTCTGCCAACCCTGAGCAGTCAGGTGGCTCCCTCCCCACCTTCAACAGAAGACTTGAGTTTTCTTTTCTCAAGAAACAGACCCAGGGAGGCTCCAGAACAGAGGCACAGAGGACGGCAGGAATGAGATGCCAAACTGAATAAAGGGATTCGGGGAAATTCCAAATACAGACCCTCCTAGCAAACTTCTCCTGACATGGTTAATTAGAAATACATTTAGTTTAGGAACATAGCAGGCTTGTGCCCCACCAAGAAGAGACTAGAGGGCGGTTGTCTGGAGAAAATAAAAAGGCAGAAAAAACTCAATAGGAGGATTTGAAGATAAAGTTGAAACCTCCAAAAACCAAAAAAAAAAAAAATTTAAAAATAGGAAGAATAAAAGACAAAATTAAGGGCTCAACGCAGGGGTGAAAGATCATCCTTGGAAAAGAGACCAGAGACAACGGAAGGAAAAAAAATTACTAAAATGATGATCGTAATAATAGCAACATAAGACCATTTCCCAGAACTACACATTTCCAGATTATAAGACTCCACAAAGAATCCACAAAAAGATTGAACTCTGTCTCCACCTCCAAAGCCCCTGACTGAACAATTTTAGAATATTGGTGAAAAGATCCTGACCAGGTGGAGTGGCTTACACCTGTAATTCCAGCACTTTGGGAGGCTGAGGTAGGAGGATTTCTTTTGAGACCAGCCGAGGCAACATGGTAAGATTGCTTAATCCCAGGAGGTCCAGACTGCAAAGAGCTGTGATCTCACTATATTCCAGCCTGGGTGACAGAGTGAGACCCTGTCTCAAAAAGAAAGGGAAAATGCCGGGCGTGGTGGTTCATGCCTATAATCCCAGCACTTAGGGGGGTGGAGGCAGGTGGATCACCTGAGGTCCGGAGGCTGAGGCAGGAGAATTGCTTGAACCCAGGAGGTGGAGGTTGCAGTGAGCCGAGATTGCGCCACTGCACTCTAGCCTGGCGCCTGGCGACAAAGCAAGACTCTGCCTCAAAAAAAAAAAAAAAAAAAAAAAAAAGAGTTCAAGACCAGCCTGACCAACATGGCGAAACCCCATCTCTACTAAAAATAAAAACTTAGCTAGGTGTGGTGGCGAGTGCCTGTAATCCTGGCTACTGGGGAGGCTGAGGCAGGAGAATCACTTGTACCTGGGAGGCAGAAGTTGCAGTGAGCAGAGATTGTGCCATTACATTCCAGAGTGAAACCTTGTTCAAAAAAAGAAAAGAAAAGAAAAAGGGACAAAAAAGAAAAATAGAAAAGAAAAGAGATCCTATAATATCCCAGAGAGGGAAAAAAAGAAAGAAAACAGAACAGTTTACATATAAATTACTGATTCTCAACAAAAGTAGACTACGAGACGTCTTCAAACTTCTGAGTTCGTTCCACCTCAGAACTGTATGCTCTGTCAGATTACCAATGAGGTGGGAGGGTAGGAAAAAAATAACATTTCCACTCACAGGCATTTACACCTCTACCTGCCTGGCCCCCTTTCTCGAGAAGCTAATGCCGGCTGTGTTTTGGGCTCTTCTCTCGTGAGTCATTCTGGAGGGAAGAAGTCATTCTCATGTGCTATTCCCCAAATGAGGGAATGACTCAGGAGAGAAGAGGACCTGCATCCAGGAAATGGAATGCCTTCGTCCCACAAAGAGGAAGTCAAGTTCACATATGTCAGGCATGGGTCTAGGCCCCCAGAGACACTGGGGAAGAAGCGGTCACCGCTCCCAGAGCCCACAAGACAAACCACACGAAGACAGACAAGTAAATGACACAGATACACAGAGTCGGTGAGTGCTGGGTAATGGAAGTCAAGGAATGAACCAACACAGGTTCTATTAAAACAACGGAGATAACAGCCGAATTTGCATTGACTCCTCAATGGCCTTAGTTGACGGAGAGAAAAAAATCCTCCCATCTACGGCCATGCCACTCTGAGTGTGCCCGATCAGATCTCATCTGATCTCAGAAGCTAAGCAAGGTTGGGCCTGGTTAGTACTTGGATGGGAAGAAAAATCCTCCCATGGTCTCCCTGCTGGAACAGATGTGATAAGTTTGACTATGAAATCCAGTTAGGTGAAGTGCACAATAGAGGATTTAAAAGAACTGGCCGGGCGCAGCGGCTCACGTCTGTAGTCCCAGCACTTTGGAAGGCCCAGACAGATGGCTCATCTGAGGACAGGAGTTTGAGGCCAGCCTCACCAACATGGTGAAACCCTGTCTCTACTAAAAATATAAAAATTACCCAGGTGTGGTGGCAGACACCTGCAATCCCAGCTACTCGGGAGGCTTAGGCAAGAGAATCACTTGAACCCAGGAGGCGGAGGTTGCAGTGAGCTGAGATCGTGCCATTGCACTCCAGCCAGGGCAGCTGGGGTGACAAGAGCAAAACTTTGTCTCAAAAAAAAAAAAAAAAAAAAGAACAAAGCAATTCAGTTAGGTGACTTCTCCCAGTGCCTATGTTCCCCGCCCCCGCCCCCCTGACTTTTGTAAATTAGTAATTTAGAGCTTACTCCCGGGCTTTACTTCCCAAGCAGCAGGACTCACTAGGAGATGCCTGGCATCAGAAATGTGGCTCTGAATTCTTTTTTTTTTTTTTTCTTTTGAGACAGGGTCTTACTCTGTCACCCAGGCTGGAGTGCAGTGGCATGATCATAGCTCACTGCAGCCTCAATCACCCCAGGCAACTACAGGTGCACAGCATCATGTCTAGCTAATTTTTTTTTTTTGTATTTGTTTATAGAGACAAGGTCTCACCATGTTGCCCAGGCTGATTTTGAACTCCTTGGCTCAAGTGATCCAACCCCCTTGACTTCCCAAAGTGCTAGAATTACAGGCGTGAGCCACTGTGCCCAGCCTCAGGCAAGCTGCTGCTTAACTACTCAGATCATATCCCTGCATCTTCTAATGGGAACGATGACTCACATTGGGGCCCAGACACTCCAGGACAAACACCCCAGGTATCACCAATGCCTCCACCCAATCTGCATTCTCAGGCAGTGACGGGACGGTGGCATTCACTGCACCAAAGCAATTGCCGGTTGCATTCCAGGCTTAAGGACACAGACTTTCTAGAGAAGTCCTAAGCTGGGCCAGGCGCAGTGGCTCACACCTGCAATCCCAATCTTTGGAAGGCCAAGACAGGCAGATCACTTGAGATCAGGAGTTCAAGACCAGCCTGGCCAACATGGTGAAACCCCATCTCTACAAAAAATACAAAAATTAGCCAAGCGTGGTAGCACACACTTGTAATCCCAGCTATTTGGGAGGCTGAGGCAGAAGGATCACTTGAACCCAGGAGGTGGAGGCTGCAGTGAGCCAAGATCGTGGAACTATACTCCAGCCTGAAGCCCTGTCTCAAAAAAAATAATTATAATATAAAATTAAAAAAGAAGTAGAAGAAAAAGAAGAAGAGAAGAGAAGAGAAAAGAAGTCCTATGCTGGATGTGTCGGGGTACAGGCATGGAAAGGGGCTGCCCGTTCTGAAGCTCTCTCTGTAGGACATGGACAGAGCAGGGCAACCCAACACCAGACCTGCCTGACCTGAAAGGCTGGAGGAGGCACGTCGGAAGTTTGACCCCATCCTCCCAACCACCCCATTAAAGTCCTGCAGGGGCTTTCCCGGCCCTGCTCACCTTGGCACCCAGGTTCCCAGGTGTGGCTTCCTTGCCAGCCTGAAGCACAGCACAGCAGCCTCCCCCTCAAACATGCCACTCATTCCTTCTGGTCTTCCCTCAGCTCTTCTCGCCAGCCCTGCCTGCCCACACACTGTCGCTGCTCCCGGGAACGCCCTCCCATCTCAATGGAGGGAGGGCGTTCCCTCCAAGTCTCAGCTAAAAAGCCACTTCCCCTGGATCCCTCCCTGTTGCCCTCGCCTTGCTCCCACGACACATGCACTTCCCATCTCCACGCCCATCCTAGCACCTGCACAGGCTTGCTCCCTCCAGGCGCCTTCCTTGGTGCTGCTCACCTGTCTTGTCCCTGGGCTGCCTCCTGCTCAGTGCCGGGCATCAAGCAGGCACTTCACAAAGATTCAGGGAGTTCAACTGAACGGAGGCACAGAGCAGCATGGTGTGCAGGGAACAACAGGTGACCTCATGGGGGCTGGTTCACATCCTAGTTCTGCCGTGTTGCGGGGACCTCACTTCCTTGTTACACTGCAAGCGTGGGCTGGCCCACCCCCAGGCCTCTCCTACCTCTAATAGTCAAAAGAAGAAGGCAGGGGAAAGGACATCTGTTTGCTTGCTTGACTCTGAGCTAGGATTTTACGGTGAGGCTGGTTGCAGTAGTTGCAGAGTCTACCATTTATCGCTGATGGTCCCCGGGCCCTGTCCTTGGTGCTGGGGACAAAGGACAACAGAGAGGCTCCTGTTCTGAAGGCCCTTAGCCTGAATCCTAACATTCCAAAGCATCCCCCCCCACCTGCTTCTCACTTTCCCTTGAGGCCCCCTCTCCACCCAGGAGGCTCCGGCCAAGTTCACCCAAAGGAGAGAAAAAGCCAGAAAGCAAAATCCGAGGGTCACACCCAGCAATGGCTTTTCAGGCAGGCCTGGGAAGTTCAAGCCAAAGAGACTCCATCTTAGAATCCTCCCTTGCCACCTCCGGAGAGGAAGGTGGCGGAGAAAAGGCCGCACTGTGCCATCTGGGGGGATGTGCGTCTGCGCCCGGAAAAGCCGTTAAATAAACCCATGATGTACATTTTCCAAGCAGTTGTCTGCAGACACTTCACAGCTCCTGGCCCATGGATTCCAGCTCTTGGAGATGAAACCTCAAAAACTGGCAACCCACAAGCCGCATCTGCCCGTGGGTAGGTTTTGTTTGGCAGGCAAGGGTTTAAATTTTTTAAAATGAGTTCCAACATTTAAAAATCATCTGGTTTCACATATGGATCCAAATGTCCAGCTTCTTTAGAAAAACAGGCAGCCCTAGGAAGAATAGAAGAGGTGCCTTGGGAAGAAAGGCCATCAGGGTCCCAGGGCAAGCAAAGATCTAGGAGATTGCCGTTAGTGAGTTGGTGAAGACAGAACCTGAAGCAGGGAAAGTCCAGACAGCCACAGGCCCTAAACCACCAGCCACAGGCCCTAAACCACCAGCCACAGACTGTGCAGGCAGACGGGCTGTCCTCAGTTGGCTCCAGTCCCCACCACTCCCTCCAGCCTCACACCAGGAGCCTCTTTCATTCACAGGACTTACTGGCTCCTGCAGACATTTAGCCAGCAGCCTCTTAGAAAGATACAGGACCAGGCCTCATAAACCCACCCAGGGCACAAGCCTCCTTCCCCATAATCTCATCCACCTCCCTTAGACCCAACAGTTAACATTGGGAATGAAGGCAAAGAGGACACATCTACCCAGGAGAACAGTCAGAGACTTTCTATGCAGGATGCTCGCCAACTATGAGACGCTCAGAATGGTATATTGAATAATCGACAATCCCTCTGATGCATCTTGTGCTTTTACCATCATTACACATCTGCATATTGTTTTACCACGTCCAAAAATGCTAACATGTCAAACTCTGGGGGAAACATCCTCATAACTTATTCATGAAGAAAAAAATGGTATGAGAAATTCTAAATGACATAAGTTGTTATTTTTATTTTAAATATTGGTCCATTTGAACAGCTCCGTTTAAAAATGGATTCACTCATCCTTTTAAAAATGATTAATGGGCTGGGCGCAGTGGCTTACACCTGTAATCTCAGCACTTTGGGAGGCCGAGGTGGGTAAATCACGAGGTCAAGAGATCGAGACCATCCTGGCCAACATGGTAAAACTCTGTCTCTCCTAAAAATACAAAAACAGCTGGGTGTGGTTGTGTGCGCCTATAGTCCCATCTACTCAGGAGGCTGAAGCAGGAGAATCGCTTGAACTCGGGAGGTAGAGGCTGCAGTGAGCTGAGATTGTGCCACTGCACTCAAGCCTGGTGACAGAGCAAGATTCCATCTCAAAAAAAAAAAAAAAAAAAAAAAAAAAGGGCTGGGCATGGTGGCTGATGTCTGTAATTCCAACACTTTGGGAGGCTGAGGCAGGCAGATGACAGGGCCAAGAGATCAAGACCATCCTGGCCAACATGGTGAAACCCCATCTCTACTAAAAATACAAAAATTAGCTGGGCATAGTGGGGCATGCCTGTAGTCCCAGCTACTCGGGAGGCTGAGGCAGGAGAATCACTTAAACTCAGGAGACAGAGGTTGAAGTGAGCCAAGATTCTGCCACTGCACTCTAGCCTAGTGACAAAGCGAGACTTTGTCTCAAAAAAATAAAAAATAAAAAGATTAATATTTGATCGACACAAGATACTTGATCTGGAGCTTAAATCTTCCCCCAAAACTAATGTGAATCAGGTTTCTTTAGGCAATTTCAGAATCTATTGGAAAGGCAGTTGTAACTTTATAAGGAAATGGAAAAAAAAAGTCAAAAAAGTGATTACAGAGTGGAGGAAATACCTGCTTCTTATCTTGCATTTTCTTAAAATCTTCACACGCTAGCCAAAACAAAACGTTTTCTTCACTGAACTCCTTTTTTAAAAATTCCTGTGGATACAAAGAAAAAGAGTTACACAGTATCCCACATTTTTAAAAAATGAAACAAATGGCATTTCCCTTCAAAGACTGATACGGCAAAATTCAACAGAGGAACATGGTTCAGTTACCCTCGGAAAACTCCACTCTCAAAAACAAATGCGTATGTTTAATGTTAAAGCTAGAATTTCATGTGCATTTGACTTTAATGGTTTGAAATTGTAACGAAGAGTACAGATGAAGCAGGAATCTACTCATATTTCTAAGCTGACAATAAATTACCAAAAAGTAAATTAAAGTGGAAGATATATTAGTTCCTTCCAGACAGTGTTTAAACAAAGTACATTCCTCTAAAATCAGGCTCTTTTTTTTTTAAACAAAAGAAAAGAAAACACATGAAGCGTGTCTAAAGCACCATGATAAAAACTATTTTAAGTTGGAGGTATGTGTGTTTTCTTTTGGCAGATCTTGGGCAGTCCGTGGCACAGTCAGCTACTCTGCTGAGCAGAGACCTCCTGGGTTGCAAACACTGCTCACAGTAGCCTGGTGACCAGGAACTAGAAACCAAGTACCACCTGCCACTCCCCTCCTGGGAGCCCCAACAGAGACCAGCTGCATGAGAACTCATCCTATTCCTGACCCAAGACTTAAAGACAGAAGTGATCGGAACTCATTCTCAAAATTCACATGTGGTCCTCCAACTGGCAACAGGGGCTTCTGCTAGTTGGAAAAGTTCTTTCTTTCTTTCTTTCTGTCTGTCTTTCTTTCTTTCCTTCCTTCCTTCTTTCTTTCTTTCTTTTTCTTTCTTTCCTTTCTTCCTTCCTTCCTTTCTCCTTCCTTCCTTCTTTCTCTCTTTCTCTCTTTCTTTCTTTCTTCTTTTTTCCTTTTTGAGACAGAGTCTTGCTCTGTCACCCAGGCTGGAATGCAGTGGTGCGATCTCGACTCACTGCAACCTCTGCCTCCTGGGTTCAAGTGATTCCTGCCTCAGCCTCCTGAGTAGCTGGGACTACAGGCGCCCACCATCATACCTGGCTAATTTTTGTATTTTAGTAGAGACAGGTTTCATCATATTGGTAGGCTGGTCTTGAACTCCTGACCTTGTGATCTGCCTGTCTCAGTCTCCCAATGTGCTGGGATTACAGGAGTGTGCCACCATGCCCGGCCGGGGAAAACTTATTTCTAAGTGGCACTGACAGTTCCCCATCCATCAGCCCTGCTCTCAGAGGTCCCTTCACCAAGTTCACATTGGCAGCCTCTCTCACTCTGTCAACAATGCATTCTGAGAATCCCCCAAGCACGAGAGAACAAGCCTTCACATCAGAGATACCCAGAACTGGGAATTCCTCATACAGACTCCACCAATGGGCATGTATCTTCTCCCCACACCCTGCTTCCCCTCCCACCTCACTACACAAAAACCAGACACAGGCTGCTCATGCCCCTCAGTGTCTGTCCAGGATTATCTGTGACAGTGTTGCCAACATGGTCATGACAGATGACAAAGTCTCACCCTCAAGCTGGGATAGACAGTACTGATCTCTCGAGCTGGCACAGAGAGTGCTAAGCTGATAGACAATGCTGAACTGCCTATTTCTCCCCTGCATGCATCTAAACTTCCACACATACTGCATCCATCCCGATTAACAATGAAAGAGACAAACCCTAAATCTTTTCACGCCTTCTGGGTCCTCCAGGAGATTCTCCAGGGATGCTGCCCATTTGGCTGTGCTCTTGAGGCTCTGGTGGCTGCTGCTGGAACTGCCATCGCTGTCGTGGATGTCTGCAAAGCAAATCTCAGACTGCATATGTGGCCAAAAGAACACTGTCATTTTAAGAAATCTGCATGCAATAGCCAGCACTGTGATTGCCATCACAGCTGACATACGCCAAGTTATGTGCCAGGCTCTGTTCTAGGTGCTTAATGTGATAGACTCATTCTTGTCACACCACCCTGTAAGGCAGGCACTACTATTTCCTCCATTTTATAGTTGGGGTAAACTGAGGCTCGAGGTGAAGGGACCTGCCGTTTCCAACCAAATCCTTCCCCTACTCTTGTGTCCACTGACCAGTTTGGAGACAGCCCTCAAGTCTCACTCAAATCCTCCTCCCAGAGAACCTTGACTCAACAGCAACTGCTGCCCCATGGCACTTTGTGCACAGCCGTACAATTGTGGTGCTGTGCTGTGACAATTGATATGACTGACTCCCACTAGTCTGAAGCCTCTTGTATGTCCTCATCTTATATCTCCAGCAGGTGCTGTTGAGTTTGACACAGAGATTTAAAAACTCATTGCAGGATAGGATTCAGGAGATGGTGCAGAATGTCAGAGGGTTGCCAGAATATCCAGGCATCAAGATAAATGATCATTTCAGGCAACATTTTTTTTTTAAAAAAATCAAGATTTATGCTAAAAAATCCATGATGAAAACAATGTCCAATTTTTTTTTTTTTTTTTTTTTTTTTTTGGACAGAGTCTCCTTTTATCCCTCAGGCTGAAATGCAGTGGTATGATCTGGGCCCACTGCAACTTCCGCCTCCCAGGTTCAAGCAATTCTACTGCCCCAGCCTCCTAAGTAGCTGGGATTACAGTCATGCGCCACCACACCCAGCTAATTTTTGTATTTTTAGAAGAGACGAGATTTCACGGTGTTGATCAGGCTGGTCTTGAATTCCTGACCTCATGATCTGCCTGCCTCGGCCTCCCAAAGTGCTGGGATTACAGGCGTGAGCCACTGCACCAGGCTAAAATACCCAAATTTTAAATAAAGACAGAATTGGTTATACTGATTTTTCCTTTTGCTTCAGGCTCCAATATGGCTTAGCATCACTGTTACTTTGCCTGACTTTATTTAAACTTCAGATATTTTGTTCAACATGGATGTTTTTGCATTAATTTTGATCTTTTAAAACACTGCACTGGCTGGACATGGTGGTTAATGCCCATAATCCCAGCACTTTGGGAGGCTGAGGTGGTCAGATCACTAGATCAGGAGTTCGAGATCAGCTTGGCCAACATGGTGACATCCCATCTCTACTAAAAATACAAAAATTAGCCGGGCATGGTGGTGGGCACCTGTAATCCCAGGTATTCACGAGGCTGAGGCAGGAGAATTGCTTGAACCTGGGAGGCAGAGGTTGCAGTGAGCAGTGATTGTGCCACTGCACTCCAGTCTGGGCAACAGAGCAAGACTCCATCTCGGAAAACAAACAAACAAACAAAACACTGCGTTAAATATAATTTATAGGCTGGGTGCAGTGGCTCACACCTGTAATCCTAGCACTTTGGGAGGCTGAGGCAGGTGGATACCTGAAGTCAGGAGTTTGCGAGACCAGCCTGGCTGACATGGTAAAACCTTATCTCTACTAAAAATACAAAAATTAGTTAGGTGTGGTGGTGTGTACCTGTAGTCCCGACTACTTGGGAGGCTGAGGCAGAAGAATCACTTGAACCTGGGAGGCAGAGGTTGCAGTGAGCTGAGATCATGCCACTGCATTCCAGCCTGGTGACACAGTGAGACTCCATCCCCGCCAAAGAAAAAAAAAATCAGCAAAGTGAATCACTTTTAAATTACACTTTTTAAAAATTGAGTCTCATAATTATTAATTGCTGCAAATAGCTAGGGGGCCACACAGCTAAAAATGTTTTTGGAGAAAATCTCTATCAGAGCACACTGGACTGACTTAATATTAACAGCTCCTATGATCTCTGATGTTCTATGAGGGATCAAAATACATGTTGATTTCTTGATCCCCTGGGACTCAGAATCCAAGCACCTGGGGACACTACCTAGATTTCAGACATTCACTGGCTGACATGGGCTAAGTAAAGTAGAACCAGGCCAGTTGGACACAGTGGCTCACGCCTGTAATTCAAACATTTAGGGAGGCTGAGGTAGGAGGATGGCTTGATCTCAGGAGTTCAAGACCAGCCCCTGGGCAACATACTGGGATCCCATCTCTATAAAATATTTTAAAACTAGGCTGGGCTCGGTGGTTCACACCCATAACCCTAGCACTTTGGGAGGCCCAGGTGAGTCGGTCACTTGAACAGGTATTTGAGACCAGCCTGCCAAACACAGTGAAATACTGTGTGTACAAAAAATACGAAACTTAGCTGAGCATAGGGGCAGGCACCTTTAGTCCCAGCTCTTTGACAGACTGAGGTGGAAGGATAGCTTGAGCACAGGAGGTCAAGGCTGCAGTGATCCATGACTGTGCCACTGTATTCCAGCCTGGATGACAGAGCAAGATCCTGTCTCAATCAATCAATCATCAATAAATCAGAAACCCAGAAACCCAGCAGGGACTGTGCTTCGATGCTCATTGGTGATGGAGTACGTAAGAGATTTATTTGGGACAAATCCTTTCCTCTAACCATGAAGCAAACTCACTTAAACACATCACCAAATGGAGTTGATGCTTTTCTAAAGTGACTCTTCAGTTCATGGATATTAAATTAGTTCCCTGTTCTCTTTGTAAATGCTGCAGTGGCAAGCTCCCGAACACTGAGTTTCTTTCCAACAAAGTATAAATTCAATTAAAAGATCATTATTACAAGAAATTTCTGCAGCAGGGTTCATTCTGGCAAGCATTCCACTAATTTACTATTCTGCTCTTTGCCCAGAGAATACAGTTTGACAGTTTACTCCATTTCCCCAGCAGATTTTCTCTTAAGTAAATAAATACAGAGACACAAGTTCACTGTTCCAGGAACAATCTAGGCAGCTGCAAATTTCTCTTGCCATGGCAGAACCACTTTGGCCATAAGTTTTCAGCCTTGGTCTGAAAGGATTCCAAAACGCTTGATATTCTTTTCCATAATAAACCAGACCATGGTTGGGTTTTCACCACCATGCTGTCTTGCAAATAAATACACACATTAGATTACCATTTAGGCAACAGAGTGTCTGAGAGTTAAAACAGTTAGCCTCACTGACAGACAATCGCTAACCCCCCACCCTTTATTTATACTCTAATTATTTTTGTATATTAGGTTTATATGTCTGTTTTCATTTGAACAAAAAGTTTTATAACTGGAAACACACCAATGTGGTCCAGCCCCACCTCCCCCACGACCTTACTTTATAGACTGGGAAGCAAGAATCCAGAAGATAAAATGACCTATCCAGATGATGCAGCTAATGAATCACTGGATGGAAGCAATACTGGGACCTATGTGGGAGGTCAACTGTCCTCACCAGGGCCCCGTCTACAGCATCCCAGCGCTCCTGGGAACACAGAAAACGAGTGAGCACTTCCATTCCATCGTCTCCTGGGCTGTCATCTCCTTTGCATCACATGTCATGAAATACATTTACAACCAACACTATTACAGTAGAGCATGGAATTTTCAGGGATGGCTCAGAAAGTACACCAAGATGGGACTGTTCTTTATAGCCATGGGTATTGGTTTTCTGGCTTTGGTGCCCTAGATAAAGAGAAATTCCTTCTTGCCTTGTTGCCCACCTTCTGTCCCCATAAGTGGCATGTAAGATCCTTCTATCCGAGATACCTACTCTTTATCTGTCATAAGTTTTCATTTTCTCCAGAAATGGTGTGAATTTTTCTAAGACTTCCTGATTGTCTTTCAAGTTTGATTAAGGCTTTTGGCTACGGCACCCCACCCTTTTAAAATCCATCTTGATTGACATCAGTATAGACAGATCTTGATGAGACAGCATTTGCAAACTCTACTCACTGGGTAATATCTCTCTTTTCCAAGTCACTGTCCCCAGCATCCAATGTTACTGAGCAGACAGGGATAGCGCTTAGACTGAGGGTACTTCCGCTACTCAGGGTGCCCTGCTCAGGGGACACACTAAGTTATGAATTCCTAAGCCATCTCAGTTCACTTTAAATGTTGCAACCCACTGGGCATGGTGGCTCATGCCTGTATTTCCAGCACTTTGGGAGGCCAAAGTGGGCAGATTGCTTGAGCTCAGGAGTTCAACACCAGCCTGGGCAACATGGCGAAATCCCGTCTCCACAAAAAATACAAAAATTAGGCTGGGCGCAGTGGCTCAAGCCTGTAATCCCAGCACCTTGGGAGGCCGAGGCGGGTGGATCATGAGGTCAAGAGATCGAGACCATCCTGGTCAACATGGTGAAACACCATCTCTACTAAAAATACAAAAAATTAGCTGGGCATGGTGGCACGTGCCTGTAACCCCAGCTGCTCAGGAGGCTGAGGCAGGAGAATTGCCTGAACCCAGGAGGCGGAGGTTGCGGTGAGCCGAGATCGTGCCATTGCACTCCAGCCAGGGTAAAAAGAGCGAAACTCCGTCTCAAAAAAAAAATACAAAAATTAGGCTGGGCATGGTGGCTCATGCTTGTAATCCCAGCACTTTGGGAGGCCTAGGCAGGCAGATCAAAAGGTCAGGAGTTCAAGACCAGCCTGGCCAACATGGTGAAACTCTGTCTCTATTAAAAATACAAAAAAAAATAGGGCATGATTTTTTATATTTTTAATAGAGATGGAGTTAGTGCATGCCAGCTACTCGGGAGGCTAAGGCAGGAGAATTGCTTGAACCCAGGAGGTGGAGGATTCAGTGAGCCGAGATCATGCCATTGTACTCCAGCCTGGGTGACAGAGCAAGACTCCATCTCAAAAAGCAAACAAACAACAACAACAAAAGCCACGCATGGTGGTATGGGCCTGCAGTCCCAGCTACTCAGGAGGCTGAGGTGGGAGGATCACTGGAGCCCAGGAAGCAGAAACTACAGTGAGCCAATATTGCGCCACTATGCTCCAGCCTGGGTGACAGAGCCAGACCCTGTCTCAAAAAAAAAAAAAAAAAAAAGGTATTAAAAAAAGAAAGAAAAAAATTTTACTCCAAGGGTGAAGGGGAAGCAGGTTAAAATTAATTAAATGAATGAATGAATGAATGTTACAACCAGTCCAGTGATATTAGAAGAAATAACCTTTCTCAATAGCAAAACAGGTTTACTTCTGAACTTAAGAATAAAGCAAAACCAAGATTTCCCAGCTGCCCAACTTCTGGCACTTGGATCCACAAAGTTCCAATACTCTTCTATCCCTTTTCATTGATAAAAGTTTCCACTTTAGACAGATTACACAAGAAAGCAGGATTGGAATGCATAGGCGGAAAAATACGTCAAGCATGTTCTCCAGCACCTTTACAATCTCTCCAGCTAGGAAATACTTGCTTGTGATATTTGTTTGTTTCAATTTTGTCAGGCTCAGTTTTATTTTTGTCATTGTTTATTCCAGCTGTAAAACGTTTTTGCAATGAATACAAGTTTTTGGTGTTCTTTGTTTTCTTAGCTCCTGGGCTCTGTTTTTTCTTTCTTTTTTTTTTCTTTCTTTTTTTGAGATGGAGTCTCTCACTGTCACCTAGGCTGGAGTACAGTGGCACCATCTCGGCTCAATACAACCTCCATCTCCCAGGTTCAAGTGATTCTCCTGCCTCAGCCTCCCAAGTAGCTAGGATTACAGGCATATGCCACCACGCCCGGTTAATTTTTTGTATTTTTAGTAGAGACGGGGTTTCGCTATGTTGGCCAGACTGGTCTCAAATGCCTGACTTTGTGATCCACCCATGTTGGCCTCCCAAAATGCTGGGATTACAGGCATGAGCCACTGTACCCAGCCAGCTCCTGGGCTCTTTAAATCATTTTAGATCTTCAAATTTTTTGCATGCAAAATATGTATTTTTCACCAAATTTATTTTCAGATTAATCTGTCATTAGCTAATATGAATGGTTAATACTTGCAAATGGGCCAGGCATGGTGGCTCACACCTGTAATCTGGGCACTTTGGGAGGCCGAGGTGGGTGGATCACTTGAGGCCAGGCATTCAAGACCAGCCTGGACAACATGGCAAAACTGTGTTTCTACTAAAAATACAAAAGTTAGCCGGGTGTGATGGTACACTCCTGTAATCCCCAGCTTCTTGGGAGGCTGAGGCAGGAGAATCACTTGGACCCAGGAGTCGGAGGTTGCAGTGAGCCAAGATCATCATACCACTGCACTCCAGCTTGGACAACAGAACAAGAATCCGTTTAAAAAAAAAAAAAAAAAAAAACTTGCAAATTATTTACAATGTACTAGATACTATTTCAAGTTTTACCTGAATTAAATCATTCACTTCTCATAGTAACCTACTGATTTGGTTAGTATTATCCCCACTTTGCAGATGAAGAAACTGAGGCACAGTAACTTATAAGGGTCCCGGCTAAAAAGTGGAAAATCATAACCCAAACCCAGGCACCCCTGCTCCAGAGTACATGCTCTTTACCAAAGGCTCTATTGCCATTTTTAGTTTTTATACCTGCTGATCTTTATATTCACAGAGACCAGAACACAACAGCCTTTAAGAAACCAATAACAATCACACTTTGGGGAAAAAAACAAAACAAAACAAAAAACAGAAAACTGGGTAAGAGTCCAATCCATGCAGGAAAAAAAAAAAGTCACATAAGACCAGGTGGAATCATCTAGCACACAAACACAATGTATATGCATTTTCCATTTATGCTTATGCTGTCCTATGTGGCTTCCGGCTTCAGTAAAAGCCATTATTTCAAGGGTGGGTAAAGCATCACTGTGCAGATGGCTGGGGCTGGTTGTTTGCAGCTTCTTTTATGATGCATTATTTATAGATGCTATGATGTCATATCTCACAGAGACCTTCTCCAGACATTAATTCCTTGGAAATCCATACTCAAAAGGCATCTGTCACACTCAACGGAGCTGAATGCGCACAGCATGGATTTCTGCTGTTAATCTGCAGGAAGGTCTGTGTAATTATCCTGTGTAGACAATTTCTCCAAGTCAAATAATATTTTAGTAATATCTCACTATTCAGTTTCCTCAACAGCAGAGCCAACTTAACATTCTCAGAAGGTCTGTCCCAAAGTACTCCCCCAATCTCACAGGCTATTAAACATTCGAGTCCAGGAAAAGGCAGAGCTACTAACTCTAAATTCCAAAGTGGTTTGGTACAACTCACATGCACACGTGTGCACACACACTGTACTCCTTTAAAATACTCTTACTTTGTAATGAAGTTTCAAAGAAAGTACATACACCACAAAACTTATTTAAAACCTCTTGTCACCTATACCACATCAAGTGTATTACATTTTTTTTTAAGTCCTCCCAATTTAGAATCAGAGAGTCATTTTGTTACAACTGGTGATCTGTGTAAGGCTCCAGAGAAACTGGGCCATGGAAACATTGTATCTAAATATTATTTAAGTGTTTACCAGCTCCAGTATCTAACTGCTGAGAATAACTACCCTGCCTACATGCAGTTCCCCTGCTGGAGAGATTTGATTGAACTGCAGTTAACAGGAAGTAATGTTAAAAGCGAAAAAATATTTTTCAATAATCATTATAATTGCCAGCATCCAAGTCAGGAGCAAGAAAGCAGGTGGAAAGGGTTGGCTCCACTCAGAAAGGGCATCGTGGTGTTTTCACACGAGGGCTTGGGCCTCACAGAAAGTCAAGTGCTCCCGGTGGCCCTTCCAAAGTCACCTGTGCACCTCTGTGTCCTTACAGCACACTCTTCCCAGCCCCCGCCCCACCCAGGGCCAAGTTGACAGGCAAACTGCAGACACTGAAAGGGGGTGGGGGCCATTCCTTACATTCCATGCTCTGGGGTCCACCTGAGAAGTTCCACGCGTCCAACAATCCACTGCCTTCTCAGAGACAACTTGTGTGAGAAAGGCAGAGACTGGAGGGCTCCCAAGCACCCTTGGGTCCAAAGAAAAAAACAAGCCTCAACATCCTCTTTTAAGTGGACTAAACAACAGTTGGCCACTGGTTTCCAGTTTCTACCAGAGGGAAGGAAACAAGAACGCTCAACTGTTATTTGCAGCCTCCCTAGACTCTCCACTTTCCAGGCAAAGGCCAGAAAAAAGAAAATGACCCAGCGGCCCTAGCCTGAAAACAAAGACCCTGCCATCGATTTTCTCCACTTCCAGAAGCCCCTGTGGGTCCTCTGGGGCCTGACACTTATGCGTAAAGCTGCCCTCACTCTCCTGCTCGGCCTCAATCTGTCCTGTACCCTCCCTTGAGGCAAAGTAAGTGACTTTCTCCTCCAGGGTCAGTCAGGTGGATGGCACATTTCCTGAAAGCAAAGGCTGTGTCTTCTTCGGGGTCAGCATGATGTCTGGCACTCAAGTATACATTTTATAGTAATAAATATTTTCTTTTTTTTTTTTTTTTTTTTTTTTTTGAGACGGAGTTTCGCTCTTGTTACCCAGGCTGGAGTGCAATGGCGCGATCTCGGCTCACCGCAACCTCCGCCTCCTGGGTTCAGGCAATTCTCCTGCCTCAGCCTCCTGAGTAGCTGGGATTACAGGCACGTGCCACCATGCCCAGCTAGTTTTTTTTGTATTTTTAGTAGAGACGGGGTTTCACCATGTTGACCAGGATGGTCTCGATCTCTCGACCTCGTGATCCACCCGCCTCGGCCTCCCAAAGTGCTGGGATTACAGGCTTGAGCCACCGCGCCCGGCCCGTAATAAATATTTTCTAAGGAATGAGCAAAGCCAGGCACCAGGCTGAGAGCAGAGGGCACAGAAAGGAGGACAAATAGCTATTAAAAATAGCTGACATTTACTGAGCACTTACTATATCACATCAAAACTCTACAACTATCCTTGGAAGTTTGGGCCCCATTTGACAGATCAGGAAACTGAGGCACAGCAAGGATAAATAACTTGCTACAAAGAAACAAGAGGAAGTGAATGAGCTGGGATTCAACCCCAGGGTGTCTGGCTGGAGAGAAAAACACAGAGAAAGATGCCAGAAATGAAAGGTTGGGCCCATTTTCTCACGGAACTTAAAAAGAATTGAGGAGAGGAGGCCAGGAGTTCCCAGGTGGCCGCCTGCCCACAGTGCCACAGGCTGGTAGGAAGTTTTCCTCACTGGTCCATGAAGAAACGAGAAGGAAGACCAGGAAATATTTACCGAGCGAGCTGTGCTGGTGGAGTAAGGACAGGCTTGGGTTGCTTGTTTGGTTTTTGCTTTTAAATAGATCACTGTTTCTTTACATGGGCACAGTTCAGGACACACAAAAGGGAGTGCGGTGTCACAGAGTCTTCCTCACACTCCTGTCCCTCAGGTGCCCGGTGTCTCTCCCCAGGAGTGACAATCTCTAGAAGATTCTACCTGAGATGGTATCTTTCCTACTACTGGGTGTGTTAAAATGTCTTTTTCTGTGTGAAATGATAAAGGTGTTTGATGATGGCTTTGTTTGTTTCTAATGTCCTGACCAGAGAAAAGAAGGATGGGAGAAAGGGAGGGAGGGAGGAAGAGAGGAATGAAGGGAGGGAGGAAGGAAGGAAGGAGAGTTATCAGCTCCACATTCATTCTCTAAACACATTTTAGCAAACACTCTAAATGGCTGTTGTGTTTAGGTAGCTGTGGACTTGGGTCCAGGACTTGAGTTCTCTGGTCTGCCCCTTCTGAAATGGGTGGCTCCGGACAAGTCCCTGCCCCTTAGTGGCCTCTGCAGCTCTCCAGACGAAATGGTTCCCTCCTGCTCAGAAATGAAATGGTTCCCTCCTGCTCAGGCTCGCTGCTCTGTCAAGTGCAGAGGGTAGGAGGCAGTGGGGCCTATAAGGGTGGGGCTGCTGGAGCAGGGAGACCCAGGCTTTGGGACAGGACAAAGTACAGCTGGGGGAGCAAAGGCACAGGAGGGTATTGTCCAGTCCCTTCAGGGGTAGAGTAGGGAGCAGGAAAAATGGGACTGGGAAGGACTCGGTCAGCTAAGGGGCCCCCCACCAGGCAGCAGGGCAGCAAGGTAGACCTGAGGGTGCTTAGCAGGGCCCGTGACAGATGGGAACTTGCTTGGAAGGGAAGTTTGTCCCCACAAGTCTGCAAAGGGCTGTCTCATTCCAGCGGATGCCGCCTGACAGCTCTTATCAAGGGACCACTACTGCTGCCTGCCAGGGGGGCCCCCTCTGCTCCACCACCCCCAGGGCTGCTGCAGCAGAGAGCTATCTGGGGGAAGCAGAAGAAATTCAGGGGCATAAATTTAGTGCAGTTTAAGCAGCAGGTTCCCAGAGCCCAGTGTCCAGGGACTCACTGAACCCAGGGAGGGAAGTGACTCCGTTCACCCAGGAAGCCCTAGGAAGTGGCCATGCCAAGCATCTGGCTAGACATCTACATTTCCAACCATGAAGAAATGAGACATCAGATCAAATACACATCAGCCAAGGTGGATAAAACACAGTGAGCACCTCACACCCTCCAGGCTATGGGCTGCGCTTGGTGGTGGCCAGAGCAAGTCCCAGAGGCTCAGCTGGCTCACCGCTGATCACACCTGTAGAAAACAATGCCCCTCGGCCTGACCCCTCTGTCCCTGCAGCCCTGGGCAGATGATGTTCTGCAGAGAAAGTTTCCCCAGCGGCCAAGGCTACCCTGCTTCAGGGTTGTTAAAACAAAGACATTAAATCGCTATGCAAACTGTCATCTTTAAATAAAACAAGCCCAGCCATAAACTTGAAACTGTTCCCAAGGGTTTAATGGGATCCTGTATGACAGGCCTGAGGGGACGGCTGAGGCCTGCCTGGCAGGGTGGGAATTCCCCTGAGAGGTCACCCCTGGATGCAGCTGCAGGGGTGGGGAGTGGGGTGGCTTCGGCTTCCCATCTCAGATGGGCATATCCCAGTTATTAACAATTCAAGGTTGATAACTAAGCAGGGTGAGTGGACAGAATCCCTTTGGGGGACCCTCACATTTCACTGGCCTGAGAATTCTCCAGGGTGCTTGTTGAAGATGCAGCCTACCCTCTTGCCCCATCTACAGTCCCCAAGAATAATCAGTGGGTCTCAGTGAGGCCTGAGAAGCTGCACTTTATCAAGCCCCTCCTGAACCCACACGACTGGCAGAACACACTTTGAGAAACCTCAGGAAGGAGAATGAGGAAACCCCACTCTGAATCTTGGAAGGAGGGTTAGGAACTCAAAATCCTTCGCGGAAAGACAGTGTCTCCAGTGCGATTTTGCTGAAAGGTAGGAAAGGTGTAAAACAGAAGGTGCTAGGGGAGGCAGGGCCACAGCCAGTTTCAAATCAGAGGTCCTGCAGGGGCAGCTCCAGCTTTCGTGGGGCCTGAAGTTTATAGAATTTGAGGAGCCTCTTTAAGAAAAATAATTCAGGTTGGGGCAGCAGCTCATGCCTGTAATCCCAGCACTTTGGGAGGCCAAGGTGAGCGAATCCTGAGGTCAGGAGTTCAAGACCAGCCTGGCCAATACAGTGAAACCCCGTTTCTACTAAAAGTTAAAAAATTAGCTGGGCATGGTGGCAGGCACCTGTAATCCCAGCTACTTGGGAGGCTGAGGAAGGAGAATCGCTTGAACCCAGGAGGTGGAGGTTGCAGTGAACCAACATCATGCCACTCCACTCCAGCCTGGGTGACAGAGCTAGACTTCTCCATCAAAAAAAGAAAGAAAGAAAGGGGGGCAGGGAAAGAAAAGAAAAAAATAACTCAAAATTACCAAAAAAAAAAAAAAAAAAAATCAGTACAGGATCCCAAGGATCACTTGGCTGGCTTTTTGACTTAGTACCTCTGTCCCCAGGCCCAAATGACCCCTTTCTTTCATTTTTTTTTTTCATTTTTTTTTTTTTTAAGACAGAGTCTCGCTCAGCAGTCCAGGCTGGAGTGCAATGCCGCGATCTCAGCCCACTGCAACCATCATCTCCCAGATTCAAGCAATTCTCCCATCTGAGCCTCCTGAGTAGCTGGAATTACAGGCACCTGCCATCATGCCCGGCTAACTATTGTATTTTAGTAGAGACAGGGTTTCACCATGTTGGCCAGGCTGGTCTTGAACTCCTGACTTCAGGTGATGCATCTGCGTCAGCCTCCCAAAGTGCTAGGATTACAGGCATGAGCCACTGTGCCTGGCTAAAATAACCCCTTTCTCATTACGCTGCTTTTCGATGGCTAGGTGGTGATGACCAATCAGGCAAGAACTCAGGTTATTTCCCATAATGGGGGCAAACCTTACACCTACAATTCCAAAGAAAATCAGGCTATTGGAGTTGAGGCATCCAGTACCCAACCATGATGTTTAGTGGCTGATCTTTCTTTCTTTCCTTTTTTTGTTTGTTTTGAGACAGAGTCTCACTCTGTCACCCAGACTGGAGTGCAGCTGCATGATCTAAGCTCACTGCAGCCTCAACCTCCCAGGTTCAAGTCATCCTCCTCAGCCTTCTAAGGAGCTGGGATTACAGGCACGCACCATCATGCCTGAATATTTTTTGTATATTTTGTAGAGATGGGGTTTCGTCATGTTTTCCAGTTTTATCTGGAACTCCTGAGCTCAAGCAATTCTCCTGCCTCAGCCTCCCAAAATGCTGGGATCACAGGTGTGAGCCACTGCGGTCGGCCTGAGACTGACCTTTTTATAAGTGATATAACCACGTTTTATTAGGCTTAAAATTTTGTTGCCCTGAAACAATTTATTCCCTAAAACTGCCTTCAGTCTTTTTGGGGTACAACCTGGCTACATGCAAAATCACCCTAAATCCATTTATCTCCCAGGAATCAACGGTTCTGTTTGTCAAAGTAACAAGTAACATGTACAGGGCTATTCATAGCAGCTCTATTTATAACAGGCAAAAGGGAGAAAAGCTAATAATTATTAAACATCTATTATGTGCCACGCATTGTACTAGGGGTTTCATATGGTTTTGTGTATTTAATCCCATAACTCTATGAAACCCACTTTGCAGATGGAGAAAGTGATTCAGAGGTATGCTGGTACATCAGCTCTCCTGAGTCAAGAGGAAGCCTTCTTTTTTAGCATTTGTTGATTTTCATGATGTAACTATCCCATCATAACTGCTTTCAAGCTACCTATGGTTTAACAACCAGTTCCCAGACTTCTTGAATATTTAGCAACTAGCTTTTGCAAGCCAGTTTGAGCCAGCTCCAGCACATCATTGAAACGGAGGCCCAGAGAGATCAAGTAATTTGCCCAGTGTTGCTGAATGACAGAGTCAAGGTTAGAACCAAGAGTTTAATTCGAGTCCAGGCTCTGAGCAGGCTCCACAGGCCTATGCCAACCATTGAGAATGGTTAACATTAACACCCACAAGGGAATTATTTGACTCACACACAGCACAAAAAGTTTTATATGACCACTAACTCTAATGGAGCACTTAGTACGTGCGGGACAACAATGTAAGATAATTACAACAACCCTATGAAATCCTACATACTAAGTGCAATTATTTGCAAAACTTGATGGATGGGAGACAGGCTCCACTTACGTGCTGAAAAGGAGGGTAGCTACTGTTGTGCCCATTTTGCAGACCCTCATTCTGCAGAGAGGTCCCACGGCTGGTGAATATGGTTAAGGTGAGATTCGGATCCAGCCAGTCTGGTCCCAGTCCACAATGTCCCTCATAAAATATCAGGAGCAGAAAGGAAATGCACCAACGCGTATAAACTCTGAGCACCAAACAGAAGTGAATCTTGGCGTAGGAAGCCCGGGAAAGCCTCTGAACTCCAGCGGCAGGCGAACCTGGGTTTGAAGGCCTCCCCATCACCTGCTGGGTGTGACTGGGGCAAGTCACCTAACAGCGCCTGGCTTCCGCTCCCTCCTTGCTCACCGGGTTGTCCTAGGGATGAAGGGAGAGTTCACCGAACGCGGTGGACAAGGCCCTTGGCGCACCCGAATACCTGCACAGGTCATAGCTATTGTGATGAGCAAAAAGAGTAGGAGGACCGGAATCAAGGGCATAACTTCACCTTCACCGTGGGGCCTTTGTCCTATCAAGTTGCCCTAGATCGTGGCTCAGGCTGGCTCGGAGTGACAGCAAAGGCGAATCCTTTGTAACGTCCGAACTTCGCTGGCACGGACCGCACAGGTGCCCTTCCCCATCTTGGGTTTCTGCCACCCTCACGACCCCACCTTTCGGCTCCTCGCGGCAGAAGCGAAGCCCCCGGCGTCCCAGGCCCTGTCGCCCAGTCGGATGCCCAGGTCCAGCCGTGCTCCCCGGGCGCTCGGGCATCCTTCCACCCACGCCCGCAGCGGAGGCGGAGAGCGCCACGGAGGGGGAAGCCCGCGAGCCATTCTGCTTTCGGAATCTGGAGCCCTTGCCGCTTCCAAAGTTTGGGGATGTTTCGGGGCTCCTTTTTCTCCCAGACCATCGCTAAAAAGAAAACTGCTGCTGTTCCCCCTTTCAACCAAACTTCCTCCCCGGGGCGCTCGGGAGGAGCTCTGCGCTCCCGT